>NC_086256.1:13388667-13690940 GCF_021018805.1 Prinia subflava | reverse complement strand
CTCTCTTCTAGTGTGTGCTCTGTAAACACATTCATGAGAGTAGGTCACTGTGAATGGGTGATCTGTAGGGCACTCTCAAGTACCTTCTGTGCCAAGTGGGTTCTCTTTCATCTTAGTTTCTAAATGGAACTACTCTACATTATTTGAGCATTCATATCTGAGTACAGATTTAAAAGTCTGAATCACTTAAATTCTTTAGTCTGATGTCTGTAAAATACATCAAGGTGATTAGATTTAATTGTATCTACTATTTAACTCTTAACAGTAATTTCTCAGGTTTTGGTGCACCTAATTAGTACTTCCTTAGGTTTTCAAAGTTGCCCAGATTCTGCTCGGTGGTCACAGTTTTAGTTTTCTAATGTGGTTTATTCTTAACAGATCTCTTCAGGATATAGTATCATTTTGCAGACAAAGTTCCCAAAATTCAGATATTTCTTGTAAGTTCAGCTGAAAGCTGGTGTGAATGCTTTTTGTCTGATGGCCAGTGACCCATGTTCATCTCTGTTTTATCATGTGAATCTGTCACTTTAGCTTTATCGTGCCTTTCTATTCCCTTCACTGTTAGCATATCCTGTTAGCATATATGTTCAGGTAGTGCAGTCATTGGGAATCCACAATGAGATCAGTTATTACCTTGCTATATGTGTATGCTGCCCTCATCTTCTCCTTACCTCAGACTCCTGAGCCCTTTGCATAGTGAAGGAACTGCTTCTTCCTACTGTATGTTCTAGTCTGGGAACACTAGGGATCATAAGACAAAAGCATGGTCTTAAAAAGGAGTCTTACTGAAAACTTTCCTTTATGTGTGTCTGAAGGTGCATCTGAATTTCCATTACAAGTCATAATGAAGACTGAAAAAATTCAGGCTTTAGAAAATAACGGCACTTTGAGGTTTTTTGCCGTTTTTGTGTTAGATTGGTTGGTTGGGTTTCTTTTTCATTAATGACTGTTGTCTTAAAAACCGATTATGAACACTGAACAGTGATTTTTGTCTTAGAAATGGCTTGAATGATAGAAATATCATTTTGAAGAAATTATATCTACTTTAAAAACAAAGCTGTAGTAAAATGTTATTAATTTTGTGGCTATCCTGTTTGAAAGTAAGTACATGCATTTCCGTGCTGATGAATGATTCTAGTGACTGCTTGCCTGAGAGAGGTAATATTTTGTTAGTGTGTAAGTAATGAGCTGTTGTAATCAAGTTCTGAGACTCGTTGGGAGTGATAGACATATAGTAAATAGAACACAGGTCGTAGGATTTTGTTTGATATCTCAAAATATGCCTTAAGACCATGATAACAACATAATTGTTATGACAGTGCATGTATGGAAATACTATAGGGGGTACTATATATTTGTCAGAGAAAACCAAGTCATCATACCAGTAGTGATTACTGTAATGAAAGGTATGCAGAAACCAAGAGTTAGTATTTGTACAGAGAATTAAACCATCTCCTGATTTAGACATCTCAAAACTTTTGGGTTCAGGGTTCTTAGGAATGGACACGCAAACAAAATTATGCTTGTGTTTCAAATTACGCCTGTGTTTCCCAGAAGATAAATTGTGGATAAGATTTGTCAAATTACGGAACAGTCTTCATTTTTATTTAGTTCTGAGTACTTTTTAATGCTCTCACAATTTGTCTTAGCATGGTTTTAGCATGGAATCAGTCATAACCAGAGATATTGCCATTTTATTTATAAGGAAATTCTATTTCCTTTTTTTTTTGCCTGTGTGGATGTCAAAGAGTGAATTCCGTGGGTGTTGATAGTTGTGAAAAGATTATTACTATGATTCTGAAAATCCTTCCTTATGCTAGATATATTATCCTGGCAACTGGAGCTGTCAGATCTGCTAGCAGATGTAGAAAGGGTCACTCCTAGCACAGAGACAATTTGGACTGTTTTGCAGAGATTTTGTCCTCTCTTTAAAATTGCAATTCATTTGTATCCTTCTTGACATATATTTACAACACGCATTTCAGCATGTTTCTTTTCTGGTATAGATTGGTTGTCACCATTAGTTTTTTGTCATGACAGCAGAGATTATACATGTTCTGACCGAGCTCTCTGTCTGGTTTCCAGTTCTGATAGAAACATCTCTTTTTGTCTTCTGTATATATTTTCACATCAAATTCTGTGAGATTTATGCTTTTTTTTGTCTTGAAAGAAATTAATCAAGCAATGAGATTAAGTTTAGTGTCTCAGTATTTACCATTGTGGGTTTTGTTGGTAATTTTCAGTTTCTCTTTGGTAAAACCATGCCTTCCACAGTAGTGCCACATATGCAATATATCAAAGTAGAAGGGAATTTATAATACTGAAAGTCTTTTATATTTCTTGTATTTTATATATAGCATTTAAACATCCTTCTTCAAAATCCTTATTTCACTGTACTATAAATAGCAGTCCCATAGGTGTGCTTGCTGATCTTTTAAAGACATCAACACCACTGACATCACAATAAAGGTGTCTTGTATTTCTTATTCATTATATGAAACTTAGATTTCAGATTCCTCTTTTGTTACAGTAAAGGAGCACCCAGGAGGCAGGGCTGTCTGCTGGGCCAGAGCTGGGCTGGGTGTCCTGCTTTGAGCTTGGTCTGCAAAGGCAGGCATTAGTTATTTATTTACAGTCCCAGCCTGCAGAGCTGCAGCTGCTCAGCCACGGTTTAGGGCTGGCTGCTTTTAGCACTCTGCAAGCCTCTCTCTAGGTCCTAGATGTGTCTCTAAAGTTGTAGTGTTTATTAACTTCCTGATTTGCCAGCTCATGACACCTTCACTGTAGAAAACAGAGAGCACACAGAACTCAGAGGCTTAACATAGTTGTGAGAAGCTATTTTCATATTAACATGATGTCATCAGCATGGACACTCCCTTTTGTAAGAGACTTCTTAAAACTGCTGCTGCCACACCTGCTGTGTTATCTGACTACAGAGCCATTCTCTTGAGAGCTACTAGAAGCCAAAAGACTGAAAATGCCATTTCATATATGTCATTCTCAAAGCTCAAAGAGAAAGTTCTGTTCTGACATCCGTGGGTTGTTAACACATTTAAGAAAAAAACAGTTTTATTGAAACTTTGAAAACTTTTATTAAATAGCAAAGATTGATCAACACGGAAATGTTAAAGGTTTCATATGGTAAGGTGATTGTTCTTCTAATGGACATTAGAAGAGACAACTGTCAGTTCATTAAAGTCAATGTTATTAACCAAATTAATTTATAAACATTAAATACATTTTCCCATAAAACATAAATAATGTAGCTCCATTTTGACTTTTCTGAAAGCCTCTATAAAAGTGAAGAATGTTGATTTATATTATTTTTGGCTGGCTTCCGCGTGTAGGTGGAAGGATTTTAAACAAGATTAGTTTCTTTTTGCAAAATCATGGATTCTCACCAAACACTGTTACTTTTCCATTGTTTGAGTTTCTAAATTTAGAAACTCTGTACCTGAGAAGGATAAGGCCTGACTGTCAAATGAGAGCAACTCACAGTTGGGATGTGGTGCAGCGTGAAAGCCCAGGAGGGAGGTGATCTGGAGAGACTCCTTTAGTAGCTGTGTAAATCTGGTAGGATATAGGGTGACAGTTTGCTTCCTGAAAAATTAAAGAAGATAATTTGGTTGAAAATTTGTGGAGTTATCCTATGTAAGAGGTAATCTGCCCTGAGCCATTTCTAGTTCCTCAGAAAATGCTTTGAGCTTCTCTGTGTATGCTAATGGCACACAGAAAAAGAATGAGAAGGAAAAACTCCTGTCATTTTTTGAAAGATTTTTCCACGTATGAAAATGTGTATAAAAGGAATATTCTACATGTACTCTTCTTTGTAGAGCAGAAAATATAAAGGCAATGTACTTATGTTCTGCAAAGAATGAAATAGTGGGGTGGAATTGTGATGGTTGTGTTAGGGACAGGAAGAAACATAGGTGCTGCTGCTAAATATAACAACCCCCTCCTATTCAAGCTGGATAAGGGAACAGATAAATACATCTGTGTTTAGAGATAGTTTAAAATATTGAAACAACCCTTAAAAATTCAGTTCATGTATAGTGGTGTTCATTATTCTGCTGGAGCAGTTTCTTAGTGGGCTGCAAAATAGAGTTAAATACAGTTAAATACAGAGTTTGAGAAAGGATTTTGGCTTTAACTGGGTGCCAGGACATGCGAGGAGAAGGGCAGACATGCTCCAGGAGTGCACAGGAAAGGAACAAGAAAGCTCCAGGTGCAACCGAAGAAGCAGTTATACTGAAAGCAAAGAGTTTTATGTAAACTGCTTGCTAAAAAGCAAAGCTGTGAGCAAGGAAGCTATCTCCTGCTGCTCAGTTCCTGTTGTGTTCAAGAAAATTGGGCTTTAACATGCAATTTACTGCAGATTGCACTGAAGAATTTCTGGACTCCATCATCATTTCCTCCTCTTGAGAGAAACAAGGACTCAATGCTTGAATTTTACATAGATGCTTAGGTCAAAAGGGTGACAGCATTTTGTTTCAATACTGATGTTTGCTTATTGGCTCTTGATAAAGGAATAGGCAGGCCACAAACTTTTATTAGGTACTCTGTCAAGAGATAGGCCCTGTTCCAAAACAGTGTTTTATGTGGGCAAGACAAACAGAAGGTGTAAGGAGGTACATGGCGTACGAAAAGTGTGAGCATTGAAGCTTTTACAGCGTTTCTGACCCTCCAGGGTCGCTGGCACTATTCTTTTTCCTTGCAACCCCTTCTTCTTCCACTGTCTTTTGCTTTCCTCAGACCATTTGTTGACTGAGGTACCACTAGCTGGTTCCTGATGTCCAGGAAGCAATCATCAACTGTTTGCTGTGTTTGGAGTTTGAATTTATCAAAATATTGGAGCTGATAGCAGTATTATAGTGCTGTCTCTTTCCAGGGATACTGTGCTTTTATTATGTAACACATTGCAAATGATTTATTAGCTATTCTCAATATAATTAAAAGTGAAACATACCCCCTTTTTAATAGCAATATGATTTAGATACTGGGAAACTTGTAAGCCTCAAGGTGGAAGTGGCTTAGTCTATCCTTATAGATAATTTAAAATGCATGGAAATATGGAGCTTGTGTTTGCCAATGTGGGAAGTGAACATAATTATGACTTTCCAGCTGCTTCTCCTAAAGAAAACAAACAAACAATAAGACTCACACTTTTTATTGCAACGAAAAAGGAATATACTCAATGGGAATATATTTATGCCAGTAAGAAGCAGCCATAACCAGGGAAACACTGTCCTATCAAACATCCAAGCACATTCACATCTAGGGTATGAAACTGCGGGGAAAAAGCCCCTTAGCACCCATTGCCAATATTTAAAAAAACCCCAAAACAACACTGGAAAGAATTTTGGCTACGGCAAATCTGTGGTAGGTATTTATGGATCCAGGCATGTGTAAGAGTGACGCTTATAGTATCCTAGGCCAGAAGTAGAGCACTTGCCTCAAAACAGTTCAATACCAAAACAATTAACCCCCAAATTCCCAAACAATTTCAACTCCTTTAAAAGGGTCCAGCCTTTTTGGTTTTGTTTCAGCTTTTAGTCAGTTTGCTTTCTTTTTCTAAATGCTCAACACTTTATCACTTGTCTATCATCTCTTGTTCTCTACCATTGTTTGTTTGTATTGCATAATCTCTGGATCATTAAGAACTTGTGTTCTATTATTTCTCAGAGAAAAATTCTTGAAGTGGAGGTTAATACCTTGCTGAAGCAAAGATGTCAGTATGTTATTTTTTATGAACCTATGTGATGTACAGTAGAATAATATTAATATCGTGGGTCAAATTAACTGGGCCAAATACTAAGCCATGCCGTGGTTTTTGCTGAATTTTATGGAGAAGGCTTTTCTAGTGAATAAATTCTTGCCACAGTGATTTCAAATTACCTGTGTTAATCTGTAGATCAGAATAATCTACTATTTTGAATGGAAGAATGCAATGTTATATGCTGCTTGTTCAACATAAAGGCGGTCAAAATAACTGGCCAGCCTGTATATAATTTGATGCCCAGAGTATATAGAAGCCAGGAAAAATTATGAAGACTATTAATGACTCATTGGTAAAATATATATTTTGTTACACTTTTAATGAAGCACTTAGCAGAGAAGTAGTAGGAACAAATATTTATGTCTGCTGATGAAGATATTTTTTCCACTTATTATAGTCACCTGCAGGTCATGTACTGTTATCATTAAGTGCCCAGAAACAAAACACGTACAGTACAACAACAATACATTCTTTATTTGTAAAATGAGTCATATTGCTTCTATCCTGCTTCCCACAGATCAGAGCTTTAATAGGGATATAAATAAGAAACTTAACATATGTGACCTTCTGACCACAGAGTGTTAAATTCCAGGGACTGGAATATTGCTGCACCACGTTTTTCTTTTATTCGAATGTGTATTCATCATAGTTCTGTCGGAAATGGCATGATTTACAATTTATATTAGACTATGATATGAATTACATTCAGATACAGGGAGAGGAAAATTGTGGAGGAGCAGTTCTTGCTAAAGATGTTGAAAGGAGTTTCCACTTAACCTTCAAATGTCATGGAAATGACACAATTGTATTTGGGTAAAATTTTATCTTTGGGGAAACATCTGCATTTTTACAAAAACTTTATTTTTTTCTGTCTAATGTAATAGTTAGTGTTAACATTTGGATCTTGAAATATACAATTTCACAAAGGAATGTCCAGTGTCACTTGACTAATGAAGTCTGCCAATATAAATATTGTTTAGTCTATGCAAAAAGTCTTGAAATAAAACCACAGATTGCTACTGTGCAGAATGTGCAGATCCAAATAAGGTTTTGCAGCTTGAAAATGTTCTGACATCTGTTAGAAAATTTTGTTATTATCTTGATATTATCTGCATTTGAAAAAAAGCAAGCCCTGCCAGAAGTATAAATTGTTCTTCTTCATTATTTGTAAAATAGGGGTTTAATATAATTTTTATTTAAAAAAATCAAAGAAAATGAAAAAAATAGTATAAATTCTATTTCAAACCTCCAGGAAAGATACATTAAGTATTCTTTAGGAGAAATAATCATCAGAGACCTCCAGTTCAATTCCACTGTGCTGTGAGTCCCAGCTATTCTGAGAGCAGTTCGTTTGTTTTATGAGCTACATTTTCAGTGTATAGCTTTTTGGTATTTCATCCAGAGTTTCTCCATACACAAAAGCCCTTTCAAATTTTACAGATTTTTTTTCTATTCTGATGCAATTGCTCTGATCATCACAAAACATGTCAGCTACAAAACTCTTCAGAATATAGTTCAGTATCCCTATTCAATAATTACTAATAAAAAAGCCTAGGACTAGCCAAAACACTGATTTAGTGTGGAAGATATCTTTCAGTCAGTTCACTTTCTACTCCTATGTAGTCAGGAAATCATATTTGGGATGTGCTTGTTTGCACAATTTAGAATATTTTTTCTTTTGAGAACAGCCCTGGTGTTTTCTGGGGTTCATTCAGGACAGTGTGTTAGGCACTGCTTTAACAAACACTAAAGACGTGACTCAGATGCAGGAAGTTTATGACTGTGGGCTCTGTGTGTGGGAAAGAAGACTTAATTTCAACTATAAATTGGCTGAAATGGCAGCATAAGGTCCAGCTCCCAGTTAAGAGAGATTTTGAGTGCAGAGGGTGAAGGATTTGCTATTATGTTTGCCTGCAGAATGGAAGTGTGCAGTATAGGGCCTGTGTTTTGGAACCAAAATCATGAGGCTCAAAGTGTGCTTCCTGGATGACTTTGAATTCTGCTAAAAATTGTGCCTGAGGTAGATAAAATATATTCAGGAAGACCAAACTACAAGAACAGTTAGCATTAAGAAAATGGCTTACATTACTTTTTGGTGTTTGCAGAAAGGTGGTGTTGAGGTTTGTTTGGCTGTGTGTGTGGCTGTTTTTTTTTTTTTTTTTTTACTTTCTGAAAAACCCACTGGACGAATGATATCCTTTTGCATGAGTTACCATTGCTAATTTGGCATTTCTGGTTTTTTGTGGGGGGAAATACATTCTGTCCAGTTAAGGTAAGAGTCAATTCCTCCTCTGCTTCCCAGCTTAAGACAGCAAATTCTGCTCTCCTCCTGTGGGTCAAACACTTCATGTCGCAGCATATTCTTCAGTCTTTTTCAGGATCTCTGACTAGCCCAGCACCAAGATGATGCCTTGGTACAAGCTCTTCTTTAGGTGTTGGCTTTGCACTGGTGCTTAATCATGACTTGTCAGTATTTATAACTAGCTGAGATTGACTGTTCCTAACGAAATTTCACTGCTGGTCCTTCTGACTCTGTCCTATCATGTAAATGGTCTATGGGCACAGGAGTTTCTTTCCCTTACTCAATGATCATTTTTTGGGAGGGGGAGAAAATTGGAAGAGTGACTGAAGTTCACATTGAAGTTTACCTTACTTAGAAGGAAAAAGGAATGGGTGGAAAAGCAGGTCTTTAAAAATTGGTCAAATGTTGAATTTTTAATAAGAAACTTTCACATTACCTAGTATTGCTAAAGTCAACAGTCAAAAAAAAATAGGTGTTTGATTTTATTGGAATGATCTTTTTCTTGAGATTCCCTTGCATATTGCCAGTATTTGTATGCAGTTAATACTGCCCACACCATACTTGAAAATATATGGTTTATCTAAGGCACTGTGTTTCCAGACTTACTGTGGAGCTCAACATGAAAGACAGAAAAAAGCCGAGGATTCAGAAATGATGGTGGCTTTGACAGATTAGTGTGAGGGACAGTAACAATTAAGTATTAAATGTTGTTATTCAAAAATTACAATAGAAAACTGAAAACAGGCAGAACTGTAAAAAAAGTCAGTGATTTAAATGATAGTGGATCCATACCCTTAGAAGTTTAAAAACAGTGAACTTGTTTTTGAAAAAGCAGCATGATAAATTTAAATGGCATCTAGCTCCGATCTGAGGAGGAGCAAAGTCATGCATCAAAGATAATTGAAGGCACCCTTTGAAATGGGCTGAGGGGAGATGACTCTTGACCTTGGATCATTTGGGACTTGCAGCAATGCACAGGGACTCCTCCATCATGACAAATGATTTGAGTTTCCACCAAGTGAGTGTCTGAGCATCGTTTATACTGACTCCCTGATATTTCACTGCCAAGAGGTCAACTGCTGTATTTGAGCATAGATGAGAGTCTCTTCAAGATGAATCCAGGTCTGGACACCTTGCAGAGAGCAGCACTTAAGAACTGTGTTAGTAGCAGAACGGTTTTATTTTTTTGCTGGATATTAGATGGATAGCTGTGATTGAAACTGCCACAGAATTGGACATCATTGATGTCTGAGTAGAACCAATCCTGCCTGAAAATCAGAGCATGAATCAGTGATTTCTTGGCTCTTGACAAAGGATGTGATAATGACCAGACTGGATAGCAAGATCAGCTTCTTACTTGTTAGGATTCCAGTCCACAAATGTTACACAGGGGCTGATGGCTGAATAAAATAGATACTTTTAACTCTGCTGAAATTCAGCAGTGCCTATTGCTGTGAAGGCACAGTGTCCTGAAAACCCAGAAACTACTTGGTTGGCTGAGAATAAAATCATAAACTTTTCTAATGCAGAGGGTATTCTAACTGAGTATAAAGAACTTAGATGTCTAACACTGGGCATTACTGCAACAAATTAATGGCCCACAAAGATTGTGAGAACACAGGAAACCTGGCCATTTTTCTCAGCTGCTGCTTAACCCAGTAACACAGGATTCTGTAAAGTATTTGAATGCGACATGTTCCCAGAATAGATGAACATCTTGTTTTAAACAGTTGCCACTTATTTGTTCATTGACATTAGAGATTAACCCAAACCCCTGTGTTTCATTGCAAACTTAGCTCTTTTCCCCTGTAATTCAGGCATGTTCTGGCCATATTTACAAGCATGAACCAAATTTAAATGTGAGATGTGGGATTTAGGGTTCTGCTCTGTTTCTGCACATTTGCATTGTTACTGAGATCCCCCAAACTTTCTGCCCCAGTTTCCCAGCTGAAAAATTGATGTGATAATGATTCTTTCTTTCCCCAGTCTTTTGTTTTTGCTTTTTTGTTTATTTTGTTTTGATTTTTTTGAAGAGTATATTTATTTTGCTCAAAACCCATCTAAGTAACTTAAGGCAGTAAATAGTAAAATGCTTGCTGTCAAGAACTGAAAAGCTTTCATGATCTGTGAATGGAAAATTTTCTTTTGACTTTTCCTTTTTGTTTCTATCACAAGGGATTTCTTAGGGAGGTATCAGTTTCCTACACATGATAATTAAGATTCATATGACTAACTTGACTTAAAATTCAGTAGAATGCTCATATAACCCTCTAGCGGTCCCCAAATCCTAGCTTATTAGTCTGAAATTGGCAAGTAGAAAATAGTAGAGAGGAAACTGGGACAGTTATATTTAATATTAATGCAAAAAGATACAGAAGAACTACAGTGATAAAATAAAAATAAACTTTCTTTTCCTATGCAGTAGAAGTACCTCAAGCAAAAAAAGTTATCATAATACACATTGAACTTAACTGAAATACAGACATAAACATTTAAAGATATTCCCCTGTTTTTAATGGTATAAAATATTCATTATAGTCATTAAATTAGGCATTAATTGAAGAAATAGTTGCTTATGAAATCTGTTTTATAACATTTCTATATAACTACCAAAAAAGAGTTCTCTCTCTTTTTATCTCTTTGACTAGATTAAAATATTTAATAAAGGTCCACAAGGAATAATTTGTACTTAAAATTGAAAGATAAGACAGACACCATCAACAAATTAACTTTTAATATAAGTAATGCTAGTATTTTTGTTATATCTTTTTTTGTGTGTTCTGAATATAAACATTTAAGAAAAATGTTTCCAAAATCAGTTAAAACATTGAGCTTAATTCATTGCTCATAAATACTGTATAGCAATAATATTAAATAAAAACAATAACATATAATAAATATGTTTATCTGGATTTTATTTGTATTTAAATGCAGTTGTTGACATAAGAAAAATTGATGGCCTTTTCACTTCTTTTACTCCCAACTTGAAGACATTAGTGAGCATTTTTGTTGTTAATTGTTCCATTCATTTATGGATAGTGGTAAAGTCAGTTTCTGAATCTTTGAGAACAGAAGTATACTTTTCAAAAAAACCAATTTCAGTGCTTTTACCAGTGAACTGAGGCTGTTGGTTGGTTGATTGGTTTTGCTGGTTTCTTTTTCTTCTTTTTGATGAGTTGTGTTTTTTGAAAATCTTTCCAATTATCATATGGTCCTTGTGAAAAACATAGCATCTAGCATTTTAAAAATTTTTGCTACATTATTATAATAAAAATCATGCAAAATAAGAAAATATTTCTGATGAAGATGAAGAAGAAATGTTTGGTGAATGCCATATAGTATTTTCATATTTAGTTGGAATTATTGTCTCAATTCACTTTAGGATTTTCAAGTTTAAGAATTGAAATATGAACTATGAGGAATTCTGAAAAAAATTTCCCCCTGCTTTAGCTTTTAATGTTGGCACAGAACTCAGCGTGCTTGAATATTACTCTCAGAATTTTTCCTCATTGTATTTCTAAATCCAGCCTTGGTAATATTCTGTATTTTCTGTTCTCTGCCCTCATCCATGTTCTGAGCTGCATACAGATCAAAGACGGTTGGAGAATTCTGTTAAGCATTTTATGCATTTTTTGATGACCAAGGCTCTGAACCCTTTGGTGAAAGCTGGGGACAGTGTGTTTGGTGCTGAATAGATGCATATGGCAAGTGCTTTGAATCAAGTCAGAACCAAGAGGAAATGATCTGCAGCCCTCTGCTTGAGCACATGTTTAGGTGAGATTAAAAAAAAAATGGGAAAGCAAATTGAAAAGCTTTATTGGGCCTGTAAGTGGGAAGCAGATGTAAAGTTTAAGGTAGTAAGGCTTAAATTCTCATGTAACTCTTCAGAAACAGACATGTAATAAGACAAACAGTCATCTTTGAAATTAAAAGCCATTAGGATTTCAGTGTTGCCACAAAATCAATATCCTAGCCTAATTCACCAAAGCCACAGTAAGGAAAATGAAAAGAAATAGCTAAAATCTCTTCATGGGGTCAACCTGTCAAAGAAACTTATACTACAATACGATTTTACGTTCTTCAGTGGCTTATGGAACAATAGGATTCTTTTATCTTTTGAAGCCTACAATAGGTCCCAAGAGAAATGAAACACTGCAAGCATGAAGCCCCTGTCACCAAAGAAAAGCACATGTCACCAAAGAAATGTAAAATGAACTCTTAACAATGGATTAAATTTTTTCTTGACTAAATTCTCTCTTCTTAATTTAAGAAGCTGAAACTATGGTAACCTCTTAAACTCTGTTCTGTCCCTTTTTAAAGGTGGAAAAATTTTGATTTCCAGTGTGTCAATGTCTTGTCTCCTTTTAGAAGAAAGACATTTTGATAAGGAGCCATCTTCTTTGTCCTCTCCTGTACACCACGGGGAGAGAAAGAATATTCTTTAAGAAAGATGGACTTATGAGCATAGACCCATCCTGTCTGAGGCAATTGCGAGACAGTTATCATGTATGGCTACAAAAGATGGTCCTTTGTTCCGTTAGAAATATTAAGATTTTATTTAGAGGGATGATGGTCAGCCTGGGTCAATGCACATGTCCCGGACTGTTGAAAATCCTTAATGGTCTCTTTTAGTACAGTGCTTTAAATAGTCTCCTCAGTAAAAATAGTTTTATAGTAGTTATTTCAGGAGAAATCTGAATTGTAGTTTTAGGACTAATTTAGCTGTCACTTAATTACTTAGTGGCTTAACATAGGCTCCCAGAGATGTAGGAAGTAGCTATTATAGTATTGGTATTGTGTGAGATTTGATCACTAAATTCTCCTGTTGGTGCACTAGAGAAATAAGTTTGAGTAAAACTCTGAAACTAAAAAAGCCAACTCATTAGCTCAGCACTTCATTTTTCACTCTCAGCACATCAGAAATGATCCCTCACAGTATGTATACACTGAGCAATGCAATGTTACAATTGCAGCTATTGTCTCTTTTCTGGTTGACTAAATCAGCTTCAATGGAACACCACACTGATCTAGCTGTGCTACTGAGAAAAAAGCTCATCTGAGTATCTTACGTGGAAGTGCATTGTGCTTACAGTTACCTATTGTCAAGATTTCAGTTTGTCAAACACATAATGCTGCTTTTACTTCTTAATTCTGTGCTGGATAGGGAGCTTGATAATGAAAGCTGATAAATACATCTTTAGTAATCTTGCAAGAATGCTGTCAGAAATTGCCTGGAAGTGCAAGAGTGATAGTCCTGACTATGGTTGATTAAAAGGTGTATGATGTTTTCTTCTATTACACATTCATACATAAAAAAGCAAATTTACAGTCCTTTTTATTTAAAGACTTCACCTAAATCCTGCTAAGATCAGTAAAAATCCTTCTGTTGATTTCAGTGGTAATTGGTTTGTAACTAACCGGGTAGCTTTGGCTGAAGAAAAGAAGTTGCAAGGTTTAGCAAGTATTGGAAAAATGTAATCTGATTAGAAACCAGACCTTCCTAACCAGTAGTACAGGATATAAAAATGAAAAGTTAGCTTTCAGATAATTATGAAGAAAGCTTTCCCAAATCCAGACAGGGAACATTATGGTTTATGGCATTCAGTGCAGTAGAAAAATAAATGGCTGAATAGAAAAGAAATCTACTTTAGGAAAGGAATAGGAAATCTCATGTGCTATCACTTCTTGGAAACACCTAGTTTCTGAATAAATCTAAGGTAAGGAGGAGGAGTATATTTGTATTATTTATTTTTGATTGTGAGGATGTCTCAGAGGGAAGAATAGTTTGTGTTGGCTGGCATACATGATTAACTCTGACTGAGACACAGAGACTCCATTGTTTTCTCCTTGTGTAGCAAATGAACAGCAGAGGTTTACAGGCACCAGGATGTTACAGGAACAGTTTCACATAATCCCTGACAAAAGTGAAAACCATACCTAACCACTCTTTAAGATCTAAGAGGGAACTTTAAAAATGCAACAGTAGTAGAGAGGTGATTTGACAAGTCACAGTTAGAACCACAAAGATCATTCCTCTAACATCTGAGAAAATGAAACCTGCTTGGTACTCCTTCATCACCATGCATGTACCCTCAATTAAAGCAGTGCCCCTGATAGCAGGCAGTATAATCTGCATTTTATTTCACTCATGAGCAAAATAACAAGTTACTCAGGCCTGCGGCACTCATGAGTGATATGGGCCGTGTAATATCCTCTCCATTGAGTTTCCTATTATTAAGTTTGAAATAAAGAGTTCAAAATTAACTGTGACAATGATTTTATCTAGTGTTGGCATCACCATTAGCTTTTGCAGTTTACTGCTAATAAAACTTTAAATTTGCTATTACTTGTAATAACCTTTTTGCCACCTTAGCTGTAGAAATTAGACAAAGTACCCGGCCAAAACATGGCTAATGACATTTTCTATTTGCATGGAAGAATTGACTAGAAATAATGGCTGTTATTTATAAAGTGTTAATACTATAAAGTACAATATTTCGGATTTCAGCTGATTAATTTGAAGAACTTGCTTCTTTTAACAGGCATCAGTGTTTCATGGTTCACATATTTAGCTGACCAACTTAATATGCAGTGTGTCAAATGGATCAGCATTCTCTCTCAAGCTGTCAGACTATTTTGAAAAACAGACACACAAACGAGTGCAGGTAATTTCCTCTTTATGATGTGCTGCCAAGATCTTCTCTTTAGAATAGATGTTAATGAAGTAAAATCCTGAAATGCTTTCAGGTCCTGAAAGTATTGCCCCAAAAGACCTTTATAAGGTGATATCTTGTCCTTCCTATATGGTTATAAATCAACAAAAACTGTGTTAAGTGTTAAGTTGTGGAACTAAAATCTGTGGCTGAAATTTAAGTTTACCTTCCTTACAGTCTTTGTTTATCCCTTTAACATAATTTCTCAAATATTGTTTAAAGCTTCCTAAGTAGAATTTGCAATAATTTCATTGAGGCAAGGACTTCAGCATCTTTCATCTGATATAGTGACATCCAGAAGTACAGATTGTAAAATACCAATAAAATACCCCAAAAGAATTAAATATAGGCAGACCAATGAAGAGACAGCAGCAAAACACTGAAGCTGAAATGCAATAAACCATTTAGATCCCCTTAGCTAGAGTCTTCTAAGAAAGTACACAAATTCTGTATTATTGCAGGGTCAGACACTAAAGGGGTTGCAGAGGGAACAAGAACTCATGCAAAGTAACCAATAAAGGGATTGACTAATGCTGGATATGTATCAAAACATCTCTTTTCACAGCTTGGAATACTGGCTTTAAGATATTTGTCTATGCCTTTTTTCTAAGATGTATTTTCATTTTTAGGATGGTCACTTATTCTCTATGTATCACCAGTTAAGGCACACGTGCAGGGTGTGAATCTGGCTTTTTACATACCTATGACTTGACACGTTTATGCTGCACACTATTCCAGAGACAGATGGCTAGTAAGGCTGTTACAGTAAGTAAGAAACCCCCAAACCCTGAAACAACCCAACAAAACTACAGAAAAGGGGTTAAAAGACTGACTGAATAAAAGGGAGCCTAGGAGATCATAGCTCTGTTACCTAGGGATTTGGATGTTGCCAGGAAGAGAGGAAGCTCTTGGTTTCAGTCTCTGCTCCATGGCAGTCACAGCACTATGACACTTGTTAAATACATGTAATTTCCTGAGCATAGGCTGCTAGGTAGTGTCTCAGCTCCTAGAATTGAGAGTAGTAAATGAATATTATAAATGGAGAGAAGACGTGCTCCTTCTTGTGGCATTGCTCTGGCATAAGTGATCCTTCATTCTTCACTATGCATGTGGAACAACTCTAGAAGAGATAGAGATTGTTTTTTCCCTTTTTCTGCCTTCATCACAATGGGGTGGTTGGGAAAACGTAAGGGGAAACAGGTGAAATAAATATGAATTCTGTGAATGACTGAAACGAATGGAATCAAGGATCTTCAGGACTACAGTGGCCTGAGTGCTAACTAAATGTGTTGTCTTGATCATCCAGTGAAATTAGAAGTTGAGAAAGTAACAGTTTTCAGAAGAGCAAGAGGAAGAAGTGAGCTCTTAATGATGCTCATCATGTGCCTGCAGTTCTAATTTTGATTGCTTATTTCCTCTTTCCCTACTGACTCATCATTACTTCACAGGAACCAGGCAGAAAGTAATGGACCATGGGAATAGCAAAAACAAGTTAGTTTAATGAAAACTGACTAACACATGAGCATATGAGTTAGGAAGAGGAATTCAGGTGACTGTGAAAGCTGGTACAGAAAGGAGTGAAAGGACTGAGTGAGAAAGAGGCAGTCAGGGCTGACATATTCTTTTTCTGCTAGTTTGTGTTATTGTCCTTTACTTTGATTACCAGGGCAGTTCAGAAGACAAAAATTATACTTGCATGATCAGTCAGTTTTATTTTGAAGAAAAAAAACCAAACTAGTATTCTCTTTCTCTCTGTCTCTGTTTCCTTCTTCCTTCCATTTCAGGATCTCAGCTTGGATTTTGTATATCATGTAAAACTTCCTTCATTAATAACAGCTTGAATTATACAAGTTGTAGCACCACCTTTTCAGAGTGCTTGACCAGCAACGAAATTATTTAAATAATGAAGTACTATACACCATGAAAATATGCACGATCAGTGCTTTGAGCAGTACTTGTAGTTCTTAGTGTCTTTCTTTCTCCTAAATTTTAAATTTGTTTTTTATTTTAAATAATTTAACTAACTTGCTTGAAAACATGGCTGTGTGGAGACACAGACTCATTATTTTGATACATCATCTGAGATGAATCCCAGCAGTGAGGATGATGATGAAAGGTGTAATACACTATCTTACAAAAGTTTGTTCTGATACTGCTCTTCAAAGCGTTGCTGTCAAGAATTCGGTGCTCCCAGTAATATTCTGGGAGTATGTTGGGTGCAGATGTTGGTAAATATGCTTGGATGCTTCTTGAGCCTTTTAGAGCAGTAAAGAAATATTTTGAAGTGGAGAGGCACCAAGTCTAGCCTTAAAGCTCTGTTGATGCTGGTTCTCATAGTGACAATATATTGATCATATTGTGAATAATTTCCAACTGTCGTAGGCAATGCACTTCCCAGACTTACAAGTTGAACAAACTGTTCCTAATTTCCATTTGAAAATGCTGTAGGTAGACTTGTATGTGATGTCTGAGAAAGCAGTGAACAGAGGACAAAACACTCTGCCCCTAAGTAGCTTTAAAATACAAATTATTTTGTTCTGTGGCCTCTGCTTCCTCCCTAGAGGAGAAGAATGAGAGAGACATTAACAGTATTTTATCACCAAAAGGTTGGATTTCCAATAGGGTGCTTTTGTGCATATCTTCCTACTTTAGTACTCTTTTTTTCAGCTGTACCATAATTAAAAAACCCCAAACTTTTAGGCCCTATTCTTTAAAAGATTGTTTCTATCTCTGTTGATGTGCTGAACTCCCAAGTCAGTGGTACCTCTGTCACAAATAAATGCTAAAAATTAAAGGTTTGTGTAATTACTCATGGAAGTGGGGATAGGCAACAACAATTTCCATAGTTGTTCTGCAATCACAGTAGCATCAGTATTAGTAGTAGTAGCACAGTAGTAGTAGTAGTAGCATTAGTAGTAGTATTAGTAGTAGTAGCACAGTATCAGTCAGATATTTTCTTTTTATGAAGAGATTTTTTTTGACCTGGTAAGAAAAGAAATGACAATTAAATTTATGCTACTATGTGTTTAAAAGAAGATTGGATGTGGCACTCAGTGCCATGGTTTTGTTGAGGTGGGTTAGGGCATGGGTTGGACTCAGTGATCTTAAAGCTCTCTTCCAACCTAGTGATTCTGTGTGTGACTCTTTGTGTGATCTTTTAGGGTTTATTAGAAGTTTTCTAGCAAGTATTTTTGCAAAATACATCTTGACCTTTGAAAGATTTAGCTGAGTGTTAAGGTAGTGGACTCGCCTATGTGATTAGATACAGATATTGCCAATATATTATGATTTGATAAGTTTTGGACATGATTTCATCACCTTTAGGGATATGCCTTCAGAAAGTTTTCTTTTAGCCAATCACCTTTTAATTAGAAATACTAATTTAATTTTTCTTTTATCCTTGCACAACTGAAATTCTTGTCTTAAAATTACACTCTCTTCTCCCTTCTGCCTTCTTTTTAAAACTTTTTGTGTATATTTCAACCATGTGAGTATGTGCTACCTTAAAGACTTTACACGGTCCTTTCATGATGCATCTGTTAAAAAAGGGACTCTGGGTTTTACCTTGAAGGACCATGGCCAGCTTAGCTTGGTGGCAAACATTCTGGAGAGTTAATTCATAATCAGAACACCTTTTTGAATAAGAGGCACTGTAGAGAGAGAATCGGATATAGAACGGCTTGAAATTCAAACTGAGTAGATATGAAAAATAAACTTTTGTCGAAATCTGTGAAAGTCTGTCCTTTAGAGAGAAGGCATTACTTCAAGTAGCCAAGTCTGTGAAACATTCTTTCTCAGTGGGCACTTGTGTCATTTATTTCTGAGCCAGTGCAGTGGGGAAAGCCTCCGAGGAGGGTGGTGTGGGTTGTGATGTCCTCAGCATTCCAAGTGCAGGGGGAGGCCTGAAGTGCTGCTGTGGTCGCTGCTTTGCCTGCTTTGAGCTTCCTTTCCCTTTCCTGGCTCAAGGTGCTCTCACTGTTCTGACCAGCTGTCTGGTTTCTATATCTTTGCCCAGCCAGCCAGGGCTATTGTGAACTGTTTCATCTTCTCCTGGAGCTTTTATCCAGAGCAGCTGAATTTTGTGGTGCAAATAGAAAGAGAAGAAAGTGTAGAGGAAGGGAAAAAATATGAAAATTCTTCTTTCAGTACACCCTTTCTTTTGGCTAAATTAAAGTAGGTGTAGAAGTATGACCGTAGTAGCAGTAGAGTCCCAGCTAATGACAGAAACAATTGTTTCAGTGTAACTTAATTATGTTAATTGATTTGACAACTTGAGAGAAAGGGATTTTTGTATGGATGAATGTTAGCTGGAGAGAATTCCTGTGGAGTGGAGACAGAAGCTGCAATTTAGCACCAGTGCATGGAGAGAGATCAGTAGGATGTACAGTAAGAGGACTGTAATGGGCCATAAAACTAATGTCTTTATTGAGTCCCTGATTTTTAGTATCCATTAGTTATTGAATTCCTGGATTAGCTCTGGAAGGTATTCAGTAAATCTCTTGTGAGGGTAAAGGCTGAAGGATTATTGGGGAGGGGCCATTTTGTGAAAATGTTTTTCTGCTAATAGCTGTATTCTTTCTTTTTATTGATCATATGAATTTAGTTTGGCACAAAATATGTGAATTGGTTTTCTAAATGGTTGCTATGAGGACATGGTCCTCATCTGTAGAGAGTTCACTAGATGGTAAAATAACATCCCATATCATCACAGCTTGCCATAAAAGCCTATAAATCCAAAAACTACTCCAAGAGGCTTTTGGCGTGGGCTTACTGTCCCTCATCCTGCTCTCAGATGCTGAATTTGTTGTAATGGCCAAATCTCCAAATATCCAACAGTTGCATGCTATTAGAAAAGGAATAGTGTTTTGGAGTGCCCCAGAGAAAAATAAGTTCTAAGGAGAATTAATAGGTTTGATTTGAACTTTTTATCAAGTCTGAAAAAGAGGAAACAAATTCCCCAGTGAAGTATTATTGGACACAACTGTTGGCAGAGGCAGTGTAAGAGCGCCAGCATGGGCAGGTCCTGCTCTCCTCCACTGGCACGTGGCCTTGGCTCTTTCCTCAGCTCCTCTGAATCCCTTGGTGAGCTGAGACAGCTTACTCTAATGCCAGAAAGCTATTTAGACAGTTTGCTATATTAGTTCTGTGGTGTTTGGTTGAGCTGCTTTGGCTCCCTGCATGGCTGGTGAGCTCTGCAGGCAGTGAGGAAGGATGAGAGGAGGATGGTGAGGCAGGAGCAGGGCACCAGCACAACAGAGCAGCTTCAGCAGGGACCAGGTCTCATCAGGCTCTGTGGATGTGGGGGTCAGTGCATGGCATCAACTCCTGGACTCATGGGCCAGCTGGATAGCCAGAGAGGAAAGGGAAGGAGGGGCCGAGGAGCAGGGAAGTGAGCGGCTG
Source organism: Prinia subflava (assembly GCF_021018805.1). Taxonomy (NCBI): domain Eukaryota; kingdom Metazoa; phylum Chordata; class Aves; order Passeriformes; family Cisticolidae; genus Prinia; species Prinia subflava. Next base: position 13,670,749 of record NC_086256.1, on the reverse strand, counting down.
TCAGCAGGAGGAGGTGTATGAGAACAGTGTGGTGGGCCATAACCACCACAAGATCTATCATGAAGTTATGAATTTCAGTTTCTGTGAACATCTTCTGAAGGTCTTTTGTAGATCTCAGTGGGGTGCAGAAGTGGGAGTAATGGGTTTGAGTGTTTCTGAGTGCTAAAGACTGACTAAGCCATCAGAAAAAGAGCTGTAAAAATGTTAACTTGCAGAGACTACAAGGAGCTTAACGTACAATCCTCTGCCATTGCTAGCAGGAACGGAGGGAAAATCCCACACTTTTTTTACCTTAGAACACAATTTTTCATTAATGCTGTCCCTTAGGAGCTTCAAGAGAAATTGCATGCTCACTCTTCTGAAGTTTTTAGTTTGTTTTGTAAGGTTCACATGGCAAAAACTGCTGACAGATCAACACACTGAGCAGTCTTTTGAGAACTGGTAGGCAAAATTTTCCTCAAATGTTGTCATTTGAAAAGTTATCTTTCTGCTCAGAGATGGCAGCTAGTCTATTGGCTGTAAAATATAACTGTCTCTGTTATTGCAGCAAATCAGGCATCTGGTGGTAGGCAGAGGAAACACAAGCTTGTATATACAGTCTCAGATCTTGGAGTAATTGTAAGTATTTAAGGGAAACTGGATTGCTGTCATGACATGAGACAGCTGGTGACATCTAAAGATTGTCTTCTGTTTTTATTAAAAAAAAAATAAAACCCCAAAGCACTGCAAGTACAATTAAATACAAATAAAATAAGTGTCATGAGAATGAAGGAATGTTTGAAATTGTAAAGCAACTATAAGAAATTAAGTTGTATTTGCCCGGCTCCTGAGATAGCCTGAAATAATAGTCCTGAATAAAAGTGTGTTTACCAGGCAGCTCAGATTTAATTCCCATTACTTGATTGCCTTATTCCAACACAAAGCTTCAGTGACTTCCTGGTGGAGAGGCAGAGGCAGACAGGACCTCTTGACACCTGTAGGCTTTTCACAGCCAGTAACTGCTGTGCCCCTTCTGTTAAAATTTCCATGTTTAAAGAGAGAAGGAAAACTCAGTGCTCAGACTAGAAGTATGGTCCTGGAAACAGAGATCTGAATGAGAGGGGTGTTAGCATTTATATCTCTTAGATAAGCCCTTTGGTCATAACCCTGAAGAATCTTAAAATCATGATTTTATTACAGGAAAACTATTTTAGGTAGACTTCAGGAACATAGGTCATAAAAAGCCAATGTTACCTTGTTGTAATAAGAGTATCTTCACAACTTATTTTCCTTTCCATACTGCTGCTAGATTTATGGCATTATAAGCTATCAGAACAACAAGTGCGTCTGTGTTTAAAATACCAAGTTTGCTGTGTAATGACTTACCACTAAATCCTAATGCATTTTTGTTTTGTTTCATTTCATTTTGTGGCTCATTTCTTGCTCTGTTCTCCCAAAGATCTTCAACTCTGCGCTTTCTTTCTGTCAGGAATGAATTTTTAAAATAAGCACTTGTACTGTGAACCATAAAGCAAAATACAGAGGTGGAATCAAAAGAAGAACATAAATTACTTTTAGTATTCTGCAAAGAAACTTTCATTTGGCTTTTCCTGTTGTTCTGAACCTATGGAAATCAATACTGAGACATACATTCTGAAGGCAGGTCATCTGTGTACCGGGTGCTTGCAGCAGTGAGCTTTGAAGGGGTTACTTATGCCCTGCCTGACTGAATCTACTGTTCTTGGCACTAAGTGTCCCGATGAAACTACATTTTAGCTGCAGCTATCCATCTCAATGGCCCTTACTTTTTACTGTTTCAGACTGCTATCTTTTATTATGGATTCACTGATAGATCAATATGACACAAGCAAGATAAAGGTCAGCTTGATGTACATGACTATTATAAGCTTGAGATGTCAGAAAACATTTTTGGGGGGATAGAAAGCATATGGCATCCACCAGAAGCCTCATAAATGCTACTTTCCTGTTAAGCAAATCCAAGTTTCCTTTTAATTTCTCCCCAGCTTTAGTTTCTCTCCAACTTTACTGCCTGAACATCTTTATTTTGAGATCCTCCTGGCCCTTCAACGTCATTGAATTGAAGAAAATAGATTTTCTAGGGAAGAGTAGAAGTTGCTGTGAGAAGAGGCAGTAGATGGGAGTGATGACATGTTCATATTGTAACGAGAGAAAATTGCAGCAAGTGTGCTCTGTTATAAACTTTATTATAAGCCAAGGTAAAACTTGACAGTTTTAAACTGATGGCATAAAAATAAGGAAAAGCATGGGTTCTGTGAGGACACTTCAAAACTTCTGAGAACAGGTGGAACTACCATAATAAAATCTCTTCTGTGGAGCTGTCCAACAGAATAAAGAAATATCCTGGGGCCACTTTTTGATCTGGAGAGGAGAGAAAGCTTTGTGGATCAATGAGACCAGGTGCTGGCAGGAAGATATTGTTAGGTGCACTGCAGACTGCCTCTGCCTAGGGCTGCAGGCACAGTCTCCTGGAGCTCTTTGGTTGCCTTTAGGGTCAGAAAAATGTAGAATTAACTTTGAAGCTTTTCCTGAAATTAGGATGTATATGAAGGTTTCCTTTAATATTGGTTCCTTAAGAGAAATACATGCTTAGCAACCTAGCTTCATGAAATATTCAAAAAATCTCTTGGAAATTCCTTGTCAGTTCCTTGAAATTGGCACAGTTAGGAAAATGACTGACAGGGAACACAGATAGACACCACTAGGATAGAATTCTGTTGCTAATATGTAAAATATTGTCCCTCATCAAGCCATGTTTCCATTTTTTGCACAAGTTTGGCACCAGTTTTCTACCTTGGACTTTACCCCTATGTTTTACCTCTCAATTTGAGATGAAAACCATTAAACTGTGTACTCACAGCTGAAGAGAGGCTGGGGAACTGGTTGTTTATACTTTCTAAACTTATTTTTTACTTATACCTCTGCTTTCTTAGAGCTGCAACCATAAAATGAGGCATCAGTAATAGAGAATTGAATGTATGATGAATTGTCTTGCTAAAAAAAAATTCTCAGGAGAAAACCTGTCCTTAGTCATAGTTGGATAATACAGCACACTGTTCATTTTGAGTGAGTTCAAAGGTGCATGAATAGGATGCATGAAGATAGTTTAAAACATTCTCTATTTTTCTTCTGAAAGGTGTCCTCCTTTCATCACATTTTTTCTTGAATACCCATCATTGAATACAATTTGAGATTCCCAAAGCAAACCAACAGTATTTTTAAAGGTCAATGTGAAACTTCTCTGATTTTGGGAGCATCTCAGAACTGACCAAACTATTATCAGCAAGGAAATATCCCAATCCCAAACCCCTGTCACTTAACTGGTTTCTTAAAAAGTGATGTCCAGCAGAGCATCTTTGTCTCCAAAGGCAGCTATGCAGAGCTGTGCCAACATTCTGGCTTCACCAACACTCCCAGGGTGCTTAACTGCAAGCAGTAATGAATTAGCAACAAAGAGGTGTAAAAGGAAGGATCTGTTTTGTTTATACCCTGAAATAACATGGAAGACACTCCTTTGTCTCTATTAAATGCTTTTTTCAATTGCTGGTGCTGTTACTGCAGCAACAGTGGTAACAGCAGTGCAGCAGTCTTACCTCAGGAAGACTTTCAGAAGTGTTTGAAGGGTCAGTTCTTACAGATGTGGTAATTGCTGACTCAGGAGATTACCTGCAGCTGAAATTTAAGGTAAATTTGTTTACATGCTGTGTAGTTTGGAGTGATTCTTCCAAGGAGGAGAGCTCCCAGAGACTGCTTTCACAGAATACAATTTCAGTTGATGTTAGCTGATCTGCTTGTTTCATAAAAATGACTGTTGGTTTTAGTTGGGGTTTTGCATGTTGTTGGTGGTGGGGTTTTTGTATGTTTGGGTTTTTTTCCTTTGTTTTGTTTTTTAGGGTTTTTTTCCTTTGTTTCAAGTCAAGTGGACTACCTTCCAGTTTGTCTTTGAGCAAAGTCATGTTTCTGAAATGTCCCCTAATGCTGAATTTTGTTGAGCAGCAAACTCCTCTGCTGGAACAGTGTGTGCATTGGGTGGTGTTAATTTCAAACTGTGAGCTCAGTCTTGATATTTCTGAATTGCATGCCAGCATGTATATGGAAGGCAAACATGCAGATGAGTTCAAACAAGTAGTAATTATTTGAATAAGAAGGGTGAGAAGTTGAAGTGATAAAGCACTAGATTCTTCTTCAGAGGCTCACAGTACCAACACTGTGCATGTTCTTAAGGGTTAGCACCACTCTGAAAAGAGCTACCAACCCCTTTTTATATTCAGTCCCACGTAGTAATGGTAATTGATGCTGCAATTTTGTTTTGAAGCAAAATAGAATATCTTTGTCTGACTATTTTTTAAATGGCACAAGAAAAGTGGCATTGTTTGAAAATCCCAGTGGTGTCATAACAAGACTTCACATAAACATTAGATCAAGCAACCACAAGCAGCCTGTGAATTATTCTGGGAAGTTTTTAAACGTGGGATACATGACATTATTTAAGTATTTATAAATGTCATCTCATCTGCTATAAGGAAAGCTAATAGACTGTTTTGCAGACATTTCAGCTCCAAAAAGCAATTGCTTCTGTAATCTATTTCTATAAAATTGGCAAAAGTGGAAGCACGCGTACTATGGGTCAATACCAGTGAAAGGCCTCTCTGCAGACAAAAGATTCACAGTCCATTAAGTTTCAGGTCTGTCCTGATATGGATTCCTCTGATGTATTACTATTATATCCTATTTTTGTTGACTCAGTTGCTGTGTCAGCAAACCAAACATTTTGGCTTGTGTCCCAGCATCAAGCTGTCTGTGGAGGGTATGTGTTTGACTCGACCACGACAGTAATGAGAAACTGGCATTAGTTTGATTTGCATAATTGTGCGCTTCTTACTTAGACTTTGTGTCAGTAGGAGACAACTTATTGTGATGATACTCACTGCACATTATTCGTTTTGTGCAATCAGCATTTATTTATGCAAATTTCATCATTACAAGAGGTCATTTTCCAACCTTCTACCATGAAATCACTTTTTCTGCCAATGAACGGTAAGAAAACACCATAGGAGAATAGCCAGGTATATTTGTCATTCACACTCCTTGGCCAAGACACTGCAAAGGGTTTATTGTGTGTGTGCATATGTGTTTAAAATTATATTTTATGAAAGACTGACAGCTCTAATGACAAAACTAAAATTGGATAGACCACATGTGATTATTTCAGACAAATGCTGTCAAAAAAGGCACACACAAAACTCAAAACAAAACCAACTGTCTTGCTAGTTATGAGAGTTTCTATAAGAATAATTTATAGACTGAAAAAAATATTTTGTGTTCCCTAGATGATCAGTGGAATGTTTTCTGTGATAAGAAGCAGAACCCTGTAATTTATTCATGTGAGAGATAAAAAGACAGAATAACAAACTAGGATGTCCCACTTGTAACAGAGACCTGATATAGCAATAAATGTTGAAAAAGCTTACTAGAATAACTTGGATCTTGAGGATTCATGAACTAACCATCAAGATTCTCTTGATAAAAATGCTTCCAAGGTCACATTGTTTATCTTATCACTAGTGGTAGAGGGACCTCTTAAGGTTTAATTTGCAAGTAGCTGAAATGACACCAGAAATCCCTCTTTTCCCTAGACAATTGCTCCTAAGTTTAAAAAGACTTGGAATATGTCAGTGCTTATAAGGTAGGAGGAAATTACACGGAACAAGTAATTTGGGTGCTGGTTGACTGAGAGAGTGATGAGTACTTAACAGATTGTATCTTCACAAGAGGCACAGAGAGTTCACTGGGCTTGCTAGCATAAAAACTACTTTTGAAAGGAAAAGAATAAAAGCACAAATATGGCTTTACTTTTTATCCTCCCCAAAATAATAGAATCTGTAATTCTGAGCAGAAAAATTACATGTACTATTCCAGCAGTTAGACTAAAATCATAAGTACTATATCTAAATACAAAACAAAACCCACAGGTGGGCCGCTTTTACAAAGAACAGTTCTTTGTAACGGTCCTTTGTATGTCAAAAAAATCTGTAAATCAGATGTTGCACCACACAGGAAAAAAAAAAGTACTTTTCAAAAGAGTGAGTGTAGCTGAAATCTGTTTATGTGCTCACTAAGAAAGAAGCATTCCAATAGCCCAGCACATGCATCTGGGAGAGAAATTTCTATCCACAGGTGTGCATGAGATGATTAGTTCCTAAACATTTTTGCAGTCCTTTCCTCATGTGGGAATAAAATCCTCTGTCCTGACATATGCTGTTTCATAATTCTTGAGTGAAAAGGTTCTTAAAGAAAACTCAGTTGGGCAGCCAATGCTGTATGAGCCCCATGTGGTAAATGAAGCTATGTGAGCTCAGAGTTTAATAAGATGATACTGCTCCTTGTATCATTAACCCACAGTCAGCCGACATGCTGGACTAAGATTTGAAATTGTAGAGTTAGGAATTCCTGATTTTTAAAAAAATTATTTTTATTTTCAGTTATGTGCTAATTGAGAAAGAAGGAAGGCTAAATTGAAAGAACTATTAAGACTAAATTCAAGAAAAGAATGAGGAAATGGAGCCCTAAAAGAACAAAGTCTTTAGAAGAAAAACAAAGAAAAAGGATAGAAAAAAGTGCTATGAAATACAAAATCTCAGAGAGGGGAAAAATTAGTTTCACAATAAGAGCCAATGCCCTTAGGAGGACAGACCAAAATCCCAAATTACCCAGACCAAAATAGGGTCAAATAAGATGAACCTATTAGACAGAGACAAGAGGCAGAAATAATAAAAGTGTGAGTAAAAGAGATACTCATCTGCAAAGCCTACAAAATCTTTGTGTTAGCCAAAACACAGGAGATGTATCTGTGAACCACCACCAAGGTGAACTCCAAGTAGGTGCCATGAAAGGGTGATTAGGAATGGACAACATAGATGTATGATAAGGGAAAGACAACAGACTGATGACTGAAAAACATAGAGTGTATCAAACATTTTTGGGAAAGTATTAGGACAACTTAACACATGGAATGAAATACTCTCAGGAGCATACTTGAAGGAATTAAGAAGACACCAACTGGGTAGCTGAAAGGAAGAGGCAGGAAAAACTGACAATAGCAGCCTGAAGAGCAAATGGTTGCATCTGGAAGAAATGAAGGGTAGATTTTTCTCTGAAACTTGACTTTGCAAATTGCTTTCAAACAGAACAAACTCCCTAGCAACAATACTCTTTGTAATTTCACTTTTATGTTACTGAGCTGGTTTAAGTAACAAACAAGAACTTTCCCTCCTTGTTAATTAGATAAGTATATCATATGCAAAAACATTATGTATGGACACTTTGATTTTATGAGGTCCTCACTCATGAGCTGCCCCAGGCACAGCAATGATAGCTAATGAATGTTTTTTCTACATTCCCTCTGAATACTTACTTTGGTTCAAATGAACTGGAGAAACTCAGAGGTGTCCTTTGCTAGTATGTGACAAAGAGAATTCTTGCAATTTTCTCTGAAACAAATAGATACTCCTCAAGTCTCAGATTTTAATCTCATGTCATGCTAGAACTAATACAGGCAGAAGGTGAATTATATAAACCACACTCTGATGGTCACATCCCTAGTCCAATTATAACAGTCAGGCTCAGGTTTCAACATGGTTCTCATCTGTCAGGCATGGCACCAGACTTACTTGTCTGTAGATGATGTGACATATCTGAGTTAAAAATTCCAAAGGTTAGTCTGTTTTATTTTGACTAAATATTTATGATTCCTTTGGTTGTACCTGAATTAGTAAGTTTTACTTACTCATAGACCAACCTCTTGTGCAAGTCTTCTTATACAGCCTGGCTGTGGTTCATCCAAAATAGAGAAAAAATAGTTTGTCTAGAAATTAAAGAATGAGAACTGGATAAATCACCGAGAAGAGATTTGTTCAGATATGCAGTTCACTGAGATGCATGAGAATATATAACAAATCCTAAAGCTGTATTGTTGTTGTAAATTCTTGCAGTCACTGCTTAGATTCTCTGATAACTCAGTATGGATTGTCAGGACAAATATAGAGAGAACTGAAGAAGACTGTGAGGTCTTGGAAGTAGGGGTTTGATGTCTGGAGTTGTGTGAACTCTGATTATAGTCTAAAGTTTCAGCCCCAGTCTGTCTCTAATTTTATACCTGCTCTGTGTCTGTACTGTGGAGTGCTCTTTCTGTTAAAGGACATCACGTGAGGTACATATTGCTTAGCAGTCATCCACACCGTGCCAGTGGGTTTCTTTTATCTAAATCAAGAGCATGTGTGGATGCTTGTTGCAGATTTCAAGTACACTATGCCAGTGATTCGCACAAGGCAAAGCCCTGTTTGTTGAAAAGAAACCTATGGCCATGGCAATTATGATATAGCTGAACTTTTCTAATGGTGAAATGTCTTTGATTCTGTGCAATAAAAACCATGCAGCCTTGGAAATATTTATTAAAATGTTTTAAAATATATTATAACTATTGATTTATGGATGGGCAGAATGAATAAAACACAAACATTATGAAAGGTTCAGGAGAATGCCAGCTGCTTTGAAGTTGTGTTTTAAGTTCTGCAGTTACCTTTCCAAACTGCTCTGGGTTAGGTTCACCTTATCAGTCTTTAGCCATCAAAAGGCAGCGCTTAAAGTTTGTCACTGAGGCACCTTTTGTGGTCAGTGGAGAGAGGAGGGCGTTCTGCTCACCTTTTGGTATTGCATACCTGCTTCTCCAGAGGCATTTGCTTTTTCCACATTTTCACAGAGGAATGTGGAAATGGCTTGCTTAGAGTGGGCCTTCCCTCCCACTGAGGCTGGACGAGCCTCGTGAATCTGTGCCAAGTGGATGGCACCGCACACGCACTGTGTGCGTCACGCGTCTGGCTTCTGCACAAAGGGATTAGAAACATGCTGATAGGTTTGAAAATGGGAAGGCTGCACCTCCAGTTCAGTCAGATGGAAGAATTAATGTAAAAGCCACGATCTGTGTGCATGAAGTACTTGTAGAACTGAAAAAACCCGCTAACAACTATTCTGAACAATTTTGTTGATCTTTGCGTGGGAGAGTGTGCTAGGGTTAAAATCTGGAAAATCCCTAACATGGGCTGGAATTAGAATCTGAAAATAAATTTTGATCTTTTGTCTTCTCTCAATTTGACTGACACTGATAGAACACGATGAGATGGAAAATACGGCTTGGAAAATCTTCTGCACTGAATTTCATAATCACTAAGAAATTAAAAAAAATTTAAAGCAGTAACTAAGCCTTCCAGCTTGAATAACTCAAGTTGTTAAATTTTAGTTTCATAGCCTAATTAAGAAATTTAAAATAAGTTTGCATGTGATCATCCTAAAAGTAGTTAGAATTTTTCATCTATATAGACACTCCAGACTTTCTTTTTCATTCAAATGACTAATTGAACTTTTTTCTTTGCTTTCTTCAGGCTTCTTATGTATACTAAGATTTAATTAAAATGAAATAAATGTTTACATTCTTTATTTTGGAAATAAAACATTTCCTCCTAAAAATAGCAAAAATAAAGATATTTTATTTCTAGGATTATTTTTTCCTTCAGTCAAAAAAATTGCGAAATTCAGCACTGGCCACAAGCAATTTCAATCCCAGATTTAATTCTGTGGGAATTCCTTCTTAGAAAATACAGTTTTGATATAATGAAATATTCAAATGAGTAGAAACTATTATCCTTTAAAATGAAAATGGAAGTTAAAAAATACTTCAAATAGCTTTAAGAAGAATTTACATGAAATTCATAATGAAGTATAGTCCTGACTTGCAATGGTTATATTCTTGCCCCAATTAATTTAATGTGAACTTCTAGCTCCAAACATAACAATATATGTTTATATTTCACCAGAAGAATGTCTGGAAAAAAAATTTTAGTGTCCCTACAGAATTAATTTAGTGCACATCCAGATTAAAGAAGATTGTATTTTAACATGGAGCTTACTTTTTCTGTATGACAAAATAAATTCTCCAGTGTTACACTGGTTATTTCATCTTTCAACAGGGTTCATGATAAAAACAGGTTTGCATGTTTCAGAGCAGAAAGTCTCTTCAGAGTACAGATTAGAAGTATAACAGTAGTAAAAATAATATCATAGGATGCACTGTAACCCAACATAATTTTCTATTTTCATGACACGGTAAGATTCTTATATAGAGCAGATGTATCTTATGTTTATTCTGGCTTTTTTTTTTTTTAACTGAAATGAGTGGGCTTGACAAAACTTAATGGGGTATCAGGAGATGAGAATCAAGGAGCGTTTAATGATGCTTCTCCAATTCATCACTCGAGTGGTCCCATCTAAATGGGAGCTTCATCTGAACTCCTGCTTTGACAAATTTGCTTCCCCTCTTGATCAGGACTTGAGAGGCAGGAGCATGATATGGTTAAAAAAGTCTCTGGAAGATTACTACTGGCAGAGTTTTCTTTATTTCAAATGAATTTTCTAATGCCCTCATATCACCAAAGTTATGAAAACATCTAATCTGTCAGTTGTAAACCTTCATATAATGTTACAAAAATAAATCCTGGTATTAGTATTTTTAAAGAATCTGTTTTGCTTACAGTGATAAAACAATTCATCTAATCTAAACACATGAAATGATGGACTTATAATTTTAAAAGAAAAATTAAATAGTGTTCATGGTGAAGGAAGAAAGTAAGTTTAAGAACAACCCTCTAGGTTTTTTTCAGAATAATGCCTGTAATGTTGCCATATATTCACATGATGAAAGAATTAATTCATGTTGCCATTTAACTTCTGTCACTGAATACTTATGGGCGGGCTGCTAAACATGGGGATCCTCACTCCCAAATGCATCACCACAAGCTCTGACAGATTAAGTGCCCACACTATAACTGGTATCTTCACTGGATCATGACAGATCACTGTGCTCTGGAAGCACTTGTTTAATGACATGATTTACAGCTCGCTGAGGGGAGGAGGCAAAGGGCTGCTCCAGAGTGAGTAATGCCGTGTGCTTGTGGGCTCTTATGGAATGACATCTTCATGGCCATTTGTGGGGCTGTCAATATCTGTCACTTAACAAACGATGTCTCTGGTTCACTGAACATTGCTAAATGAGACACCTCAAGAATCAATTCTGCGGTGTTTGTGTTGTTCAGTGTCACTGGACAGAGTATCCTGTATGTTTGCTGACCTTTTAACTAATAAAAAAAATAGGTCATGTTAGAGCAAAAATAAAAGGGGTTTTATAAAGAGCAACGTCAGGTGAAGCACTCAAGCTTTGTTTCTGGGTAATGGCATGATTTAGTTACATCCACAGACTGCATGATATGTAATTTACAATAATGAAACTAGTAAATACTTGTGAAAATCAAAGTTTAAGTTGGAAACGTAGTAAATCTTTACATTCTAAACATTCAGGGGATTAAAAGCCATTACTTAGGAAATGTTTGTGATTTCTGTTACCTTGACTGTAAATTTTGTTTTAGAAAGCCCTTTCAGAAATTTGACAGAATTTTTTTGCAGTAAAACAGGTCCAGTGTAGCTGTTTCCACAAAAAATCTGAAATTATTTCATTCATGAATTGTCAAAGGTAGTATGGGTTTCTGACTTTTCATCCTTTGGGGCTTTGCAGATATTGCACAATATGCATGGCTTATGTAGGGAAAGCTGCCGTAGCAGTCAAAAAGGATGTTCCTTGTGATCTTCAACTCTTTTTTTGCCTTCAACCTGTGGTCCAAAGGGCAAAGCCCTTTAGAGGGGAGGTAGCTGATAAGATTCAAGGAAAAAGTGCATGACTGTGCTCCATTTCACTCTAGGTTTCAGTGTGTCTTTGCTTCTGTGTTTTTACTGCCTTGAATTTCCTTCAAGACCCAGAAGCATTGGCAGAAGCTTTCTTTATTCACTGTCCCTTGGCTCTATTACATGCTGATATCAGTTCCTCCAATTTCCAGGCTGCTGTGAAAGACCAGACAAGATATTGCCAATGTTATCAGTATAGCTTCTGCCTGAACAAAACCATTTCAGTAGCTGGGCTTGATGTTCTTGATTTACCTTCTAAGGCCAAGACTGCTACTGGATATCCTAAGATAAAGTGATCATCTTGCATCCAAAGGCAGCTTTCCTTCATCTCATATTCCAGATGGGTATCAGACGAGATCATATTCTTCAAATGCTCAGACGTTCGTGCTGATAAAAGCCTACATTGCTAGGTGGAAAAGAATGTAACTTCATAAGAGCTACATCAGTTCCATCCTGGTACTGCATAGGTAATTGGTTTTGTTGGTCTGTTCTCTCTTTTAAGTTGCTGGTGCTTTCACTAGATCTGTAACAGTGCTCTACATTCCTCACAAAGGCTAATTGATACCTACCTCTCTTGCCTTCAAAAGGTTTTGCAAGAATTTTTCCACCACTAATACAGCTGGCTCTCCATTCTCTTTTTTTCTTGCCACACTGAACTGTAGCAAAAGCTGGTATTGCGTTTGCTGCTGTATATTGCTGTGGCACCTTGTTAAGCAGCACTTCTAAAGCCTACAGGAATTAAGGAGATGCTCTTCACAGAACCTCCCTCTAAAGTAATTTGAGTGGAGTGTCTTAGGCCATAATTCAAGTCCTTAAATCTGTATAATTTCATGTTCTAATAAAGTAGCCCATTTCCAGAATTTTTTGCTAAGCTACTTTCTAATCACAATTTTCTGGAAATGGGGTTTATTGTTTCCTTGAAGGCTTAAAAGTCATCAGTGTGAAGGCTATGTAGTCAGATAGCAGGTTGTGTTAAAGTTTGTAATAATGTAGTAATTTAGGATTCCCATGTATTACATTCGTTGTAATTAAAGTCGAGTCTTCTCTAGCACATCCTGCTGTTTCAATTTTCTTTCTACTGATGTTAGTGCACACAAGGAATTTACTTGGTATGATCAGATCATACTTTATTGTTATGCTCTTTAAACATGGATGTCTAAGGTTTCATTCAGCAGAGGTGCAAAATATGTTTTCTTGGATTAAACTGCCAACCCACTGCACTGACCAGTGTAACACCTAGGAATCACACAGTATCCCTAGTTATTTTTTTACCTGCTCCAATTCCTGGCATTGTGGATTTCTAATACATAGGATTTTATGGAGTAAAGAAAATAAGTAATAGGTGTCCTCTACCTTTTTGGCTATAGAATAGGACCATAATGAGATTCAGCTACATCTCTGAAGCACACAGATAACCTGTATGGAGGCTGTCTGGGGCATTTATTTGCCTCTTTTTCAGGCTTGTGGAATTTTTCCTCAAAGACAAAACTTTTCTTTTGGCCTTTCTTTGTGCCTAGTCCTTAGGTCACTTTACAGTTTAGTTATTCTAAGGTGGAAGCATGAAAAACAATACTTTCTTCTACCTCCATGTAGAAGAAAATAAATTCCATAATCTAAGAATCTGGTTAGAAATCAGCAAGGTTTTGGTTACATTCTTTTTAACAAAAATGTAGTGATTTGATATTAAAATAAATATGACTTAAAGGGTTCTTGTCAAGCTGAAATCTTGTGATTTTTCTTACTTTTCCCTATAAGATTTCCATTATCTCTTGAGCCATTGCTGGTAATGAACCATATTCTCAGAAACTGCTGTGTTCGATTCCATGAAGTATGAGAGCTAGTCTAGAATTTCTTCATACAAGGAATAAAATGAGGAAATAAATCATACCTCAGTAATAGGTCAATCTATGAATAAAAGAGATGTTTCCTGCCCTCCAGAAAAGAAACAATATACAATACATGAAGATCAATAACAGAGAAGTTTTCCCTTCAAAGTACTGTGAAGGCATCTAGAATTTTGCTGGAAGCTCTCAGCATCTCACAGAATTTTGCTGCAAAAGGGCACGTGGGATTCTTCTAAAGAACATGAGAAATTGGTTGAGGAATCTGGGCTCTTGAACCAGTAATGGGGAAGGTGGTGAACAGACATGTTGTGAAAATGGACAGAGATAATGTAAATTTGATCCCCAGCGTCAGCAGGATGTTTAAGCTAGCTGAAATGGAAGGTCTGAAGGAAAGTATGGACTGAGAACAAAATCACAGGGCAACCCCCAAAGGATGGTTGCATATACAGGGACACTATATAATACTAATATTGCAGCTGGCCAAATATATAGTCAATTATTTTTACCCTGTGTTTATTTTTAAGGCCTGAAATGATGTCCTCTGAAAGGTAGAAGATTTGTATTTAACTTTTGCATCCTATTTCACCTGTAACAAAGCTGAAGATCAAACAAAGTAAATTTCTGGCTTCACCAAGAAATGATAGTTCTACACCTGCACACTGAACATCCTGGGGAAATGTTCCTTGCCCTGCAGATGTTTCAGGCTGAACACTTCTGCACCATCCTAATGCCTGTAAAATGTTTGGAGCACATTTTATTGAAATTAATAGAATACACAAAATCAAAAAGACCTGAAAAAATGTTAAAAAATTGATGAATACTAGTGAATGATCAGAGCACACAAAACCTTAGATGCCTTCCATCTTATTTTACATATGAGCCTCCTTTGATCTTCTTCTCAGTCTTTTACACGACTTTCTTGTGCTAGTATAATTGTTCTGCTAACATTGTAGCAGAATGTCAGTCATGAGTCAGTCAAAGTCCAGCCAAGAGGTGGCAGCTTGCAAAAATTTGGACATCTGTTTAATGTTATATATAGCTGCAATGTTTTAAATTTTGTGTAACAATTCACTTAAACAGTTTATATACACTTTAAGAGAATAGAACTTTACACAATATTTTGACAAATAGTTTGCATCAACATCTCTTTAGGTATTAATTTTTATGACCAAGTGAAAAATTAAAGTTTGAAAATATATCCACTTTAAGAAGGAGATTGTTGTCCAGTTTGCTATTGTAGTTTCTAAATTTAATGCAATTTATAATTTCATTAATTAAAAGAATAGACTGAAAACTACCACTTACTAAAATGTTTTACACGAACGTGGTAATTTTATGACTGCTGCATATAAAAAATGTAGGGATGAAACTTATTTGTATAAGGCAAAACAGTACATATAAGAATTAAAAGAACTAGCATCCCTTGCCCCATACTTTCTTCTATTTCAACTTGTTCCATCTTGTTTTAGGATTTTTTAAATGATGGGCTGTGGGTATTAATTTTAGAAAACATTAACTTAGTATGAAAATGAAATAAAGAGGAAAGGTCATGGGGTTATCTGAGAAGTCTGTGGCTGAACCTGGTAACACATTTAGCACAACCACGAAGCGTGGCTTGTTAGCATCAGGCCTAATTCCTTACGGAACATTTAGAGTGACGCTAAGGGAATATGAGATGATAACTTTCCAAATCAATACTGTTTCCTCTTCCACCAAGAGCGCTAGGAACTGTTTAGAATGAGATTGTATGAGAGCTTCCACTCCATATCCTGCTTAATTTCTGCAGAAATTCTTAAAAGTTTTACTTTCAAATTTTGTTGAATTCATTAACCCAGTAGCTGTACATTCAATCATAATCAATACTGAGGAAAATAAATCATGTAAAAGTATTGCTAGAATAAAAGATGAAGGCTACAGTTTGAAATCTTTACTAATTGACAAGCAATGCCGGCTTTTGTTGTACAGTAAATCTCAGTTGGTCTCAGTTCCTTCTATTAGTATTTTGTTACTGTTAGTATAGTGCTTGGGAAAAATGCGCTGCTATGTAGGGAAAGGACCTCAAACTGGCTCCAGCCTTTAGCTTCTGAATGGGTGCACCTGTTTAACATTTCAGTTTGGTTAAGATTTCAGTTTTGGTGTGGTTTTGAATGGAATTTCTGGATTTTCCCCACTTACTGTGCTTTAGTTCCCATCACAGAGTAGATTTCAGTCACCTGAGGACTGTGGAAAACTCTAGCTGACTTCCCAATGATGTATAGAGTTTGATCATACCACTCCTCTGGCCAGCCATGGAGACGATGTGTCACAGCTGCAGTTTTCTGAGTGCCCAGGATATGTGTCCTAGGGGCAGGTTGGAAGGGAACAGATGCACTGGTTGCTGAAGTGGGATCCCCATTCCTTAGTGCTTGACTGATATTCAAATCCTGCTTGGCCCCCAAAGTCTTCACAGAGACTGAGAAAAGTTCACAGAGGTGAGAAAAGTTCCGAGGGTTTGAGGGTCCAGCAGACAGGCTGGGGAAAGCCTTTCTGCATACTTTGGAAGCTCAGCAGCTGGAAAACATGCTGAAGATGTTTTATTTTGACGAGAGGATTTTAATTAATTGCACAATTACAGTATTGTCATGAAACACTTAAGAGTCCTCTTGAGCCTTGCCAGGTTTCCCAAGAATGAGTCTCAGAAGTAGTTTCTGTTAAATACTGTAGGAAATGCTACAATCATGGAAAATTTAGCTTTCACATTAAAATACATAGGAGACATCCCAATTCGGAAGTTTAGCTCTGCAAACTTTTATGTACAAATGCAAAATGCAGCATGTTTAGCTCCATGGTCCTTTGCTATTTTAATGTGTGGAGAGGGGGCCTTCACCTCCATGTAAAGGCACCACCCATTTTTATCTAAAACCTGAGACATACATTTAGAATCTTGCAAGGGGCCAGTGTATCATGTAATTATACAGTCACCTAAATTGCTACACAATTATAGTTCATTTTGAATGTGCCATATAATAGTGCTTCAGAATCTGAGCTTTCATTGAAGAAGTAATTAAGCTTCTTCTCCTTATGGTTACAAAGATAACCTTCAAAATGTCAAATGAGCCTAAGCAGTTGCCTTGATTTCTGTCTGCGTCTGCAGACAGCTTGAAATAGTAGCTTCAAGAAAATGATACCATGTGCTGCCCCCTTCATTGTGGGTGCTGCCACTGAGAGAGCCTAAAGAAAGCATTCTTGTTAACTATTTCACAGCTGATAGATCTAGCAGAAATAGCCAATCCAAGAGCTGCTCTGTTCTTTTTAGAGATAATTACAAGAAAATAAAATATAGGTTTCATTGATGCCATTTATTTTGTTAAGCTTATCCATGGTAGGGAAGAATTGATGAATTAATTTGTTTGCTATAATTGAATATCCTTCCCCTTGTGCTCAAGATATTAAAGAAGGTGCTGATGTAATCTTTACCACACCCCTGACAATAATATCAAGTAATGAAGTAACAGCTTTGCTGTTTTCAATCCATCTGCAGAAACTCCATCCTTCTCATCAATGTCTTGCATCACACACAAGTGATGTAATGATTCAAGGTTTTTTGAATAAATTCTCTTCTCTCTCCTTTTCCATCAAATTGCGTTATTCGTCTAATAATAAAACACATAAAATAGGTGGATTTACAAAATGGCGAAAATTCATATGTTACAGAAGAGGGCATATATCCAGGAAGATAGTGTAAATCCAGAAAAAGCTTTTCTGGGAACTATATCAATGTAGCTAGGGCAAGCTTACTGTAATACAAGATGTCTGGATACTGGCTGTTCCAAATTTGTGTTTTTGAAGTGTACTATACCTTTAAGTGAAAAATACTGTACTGTTTCTTGTCACAAAGCATGGAGAAAAGGTTGAGGCTAGGATTCTGCTTGCAGCCTGCCTGGTGGTTTTTGCAGGGTGCTGGCTGGTACCAGTACAAGTAGGATGTGCTGCTGGGTCGTGTTTTCTGGGAAATTGAGCAGAAGCACTGAAGATACGAAAGCTTCTGCTTGACACTGCTGCTTTGGAAGCCTAGTGAGGACTCATGAGAACTATTCATCTGTTTCATGACAATACTTTAATCTTGCAATTAATTAAAATCTTTTCCCAGTGTACAAGCCTTCCTTCATCTGCCTGACATGCCATGCATGGAAAAGAACAAGAACTGGCAAAGAATCATACAGATTTGTGACAGGACTCCGAATACTGCCATGCTGATTATTTAGATCAGCATAGGGCTAAGCTTTCATCTAATGCACTGCTTAAATGACAAGGGGGATTCACCCTTGAGAAAATCCCAGGTCAGAATTCTAAGTCTGCATTTTTATCCAGATGGGTTTATGACAGACTCTTGTATTAGTTACATGAGACTTTGTAAGAGCAAGACAAAGACCACTGTAATAATAGAAACGTTCCACTGATTTTTACATGCTATTGTATACATTATTATCTCTGCACTGTATCTTTTTAGTGCCATATACACAGTTAAGTTGAGATAAATTTGAAATTTTCCTTCAGTCAATAGAAAAGCTGGTGTTAGATACCTTAGTATTAGAATGACATAGACTACTTAAAGCTCATTTTAATTTAAGGAAATGTAAATTCCTTTCCACTTCCTATATTTACATAGATGCTCTCAATGAAAATAAGGCTGCTCAAACATTTAAAAGCACATTTTTCCCACTATCAAGGATGCAGTTGTCCTTAATTTCAGTTTTAGCATCACTGCTACTGGTACTTCTAATGTCAGGAAGGGATATATTCCCTAGGGCCTTCACACCCTAGCACTATGCAAATGAGCTTTACTGTGGAAGAAAATACCTAGATATGTAATAGAGAAAAAATCCTGTAGTGCTAAATTATAATATGATAAATTCTATTCTATTCTATTCTGTTCTATTCTATTCTATTCTCTATTTTCGGGAATTTCTTCTAGTGCTGGTAAGAATTGATTTAGAAATAGATATATAATGAAGAGGAGGGATGTCTTCTTTTAATTTGTTACATTTCCATGACATAAAATCATTTCACTCAACTGAAGCCTCAAGTGAGCAAATAATTTTTCTTCAGTGTTTGCTGGGGAATAGTTATATTTCCCATTGGTACTCAGTGAATATGGGAACACTTTGACAGATATTATAAATATTTTTCAGACACTAAGAATGTTTAATACTGTTTTGGGCATTTCTTTTCCAAAGGTTAAGACAGAGTCTAGTAGCACTTGAGCCCAGGTGGATGCTGTGGATAGAAAAAGCCATTACACTAAATTTTCACTGAAAGTACAAGCTTAGCATTAATTGATGTGTAAGCCTTTCCTTCCTGGAATGGGGTATTTTATAAACTCTATATTCAACCTAATGCCTCCATGCACTGAAGAGAGTTTTTAGATGAAGCCATCTAAGGGGGAGCAGAGCAGCTTCATTCTTGTCGACAGACAGAGCCATGGGGTGGAGCTGGAGATGGTTCAGAAATAGCTCTTGAAGCCATGTGTAAGTTTGGGCTAAAGCTGCCAGGAGCAACAGTTCAAATTAGAGGCTGCTCCTCTCACCGCCAAACTTCTAATCACTTTAGCTTGGCTCTGTGGAGAAATCACCAGGAAAAGTTATGTGGCTCTACCTGTCGTATAGAAGGTTAAATAATCTCAACTTGGTATTCCATCATATTCCCTCAAAGAAACCCCAAGCCAACACTGAGTTTCCCCAACTAGAATTAAATTTGTTGTCCAGAAAGCTATGTTAAATTTTTCTCCATAGTAGCAGCACACTGGCTTCTTTCATTTATCAGAGTCACAGAATCACAAGCTTGGAAGAAATCCTCAAGATCATTGAGTCCAACCCAGCCCTAACAGTTTCTCAACCAAACCATGGCACTGAGTGCTGCATCCAGTCTTTTTTAAACACATCCAGGGGTGGTGACTCCACCAGCTCCCTGGGCAGACCATTCCAGCACTTTATCACCCTTTCTATAAAAATCTTTTTCCTAATATCTAACCTATATTTCCCTTGGAGCAGCTTAAGGCTGTATACTCTCATTCTGTGAGTTGCTGCCTGGAGAAAGATACTGACCCTCACCTGATACAGCCACCTTTCAGGGAGTTGTAGAGAGTGATAAGGTCACCTCTGAGTCTCCTTTTCTCCAGTCTAAACAACCCCAAGATCCTTAAAGTAAGGGATTGTAGATTTTCTGTCAGAAATTTTCCTCCCTTTTCATGAGCTTCTACTGCAGATGTGTATTCTAGTAATCCATAAACTTTAAGTACCCACCTGTGGGCCATTATATTGTTTGCTCTTCTTCACAGATGTCATAAGTGGGTGTATACTTTGATAGGTTTTAAGTGACAAAAAAAATGTTTTTGTAGTGTACTGTACAGCAACATAATTGTAATTAAACTTATCTAAGTTTAGGCCAAAGGCATCAGAGGATTTATGTCTTGTGTTTTGCATCTCTTTCCAAGTTATTTTATTAACATAGGGTGTCTTTAATTATGCAGAACTGCAAACTGCATTATTGATATTCTACAAACATTAACTACAAGTGTCTCTAATGAAGCAGGAAGAAAACATGCTTTCTTGTTATTTGTCAGGACTTGCAAAGCACTAAGTATTTCAAATGCCCTCTTTATATTGCATGAAGTAGAAGGGATCTGAGATGTGACATACCAGCTCAGTATTTATACTTAGCAAACATGTACACACACATCTCTCTCCACACTTGTATACATACATACAGACATATATATGGGATTTCTAAAGTGGATTTCATTCCCATCAGTGGATGCTACCTGTTTTAACCTTCCAAACCTTTCAAATGTGTTTGTTTTTATTTATATTGCCATAATATATGGAGAGCAGAAGGATAAGAACCCAGATTATAGAGGTTACTGTGAAATAATTAATAATGGAAATGTATGTCAATGAAAAAACAGTGATTTACCCAAATGAATTCACAATTCCAACCCATTTTCTCTGAGATGAATTCAAATTCACATGTTCTGACCTAACTTGTATGAGAGTGTAGTCATAGTCTGTATAGCAAAAATGTGGAGAAGCCATATAGGAAGCTCCCAAATAAAGAAGAGCAGATGTTGTATCCTATGGAATGAATTAGATGGTTTGCTTAGTTAAACTGACACATTGAGCCCAAAGTTCTGGCAGAAAAAATGAGTTTTGTCAAGACAATATTTTCAGAATTGTTTCTACTTTTAATTTCCCTCCCTGTTTATTTATTTAATATCTATTAAGCAGTTTAGAACTGCTTAACAACAAAAGAGACTTCTAAATAATTTCTGGAGATAACATACAGTTGCACTTCCAGCCTTATTGAGTACTTTAACTTTGGTTTAGTACAGAGTGGTCCAAGGATACAATTTTGGGAATCAGTTTTGATATGCTGACCTGCCCTGAAAATGAAAATAAAAAATAAAAATTAAAAAAAGCAAAAAAGAAGAGATTTCTGTAGTAATAATGAACTCTGGCAGAATATTGTGGTCCATGTCTCTCTTGAAAATTAGTTTTTATGTCTTAAGGACTGAGATTGTCATCTAGAAGAAGAGAAAAACTACGAATTTTTGACATTTAACATCAATTTTGGCAAAATTCTTTTTAAGAGACACAAACAATATACAGGCCATAACAGACAGAAAACAGTATCTTGTTGTCTAAGTTTAAATGCTAACATAAGTGTGATAACATTGCTTAGCTAAAGTGACACACATTAAGGTCATATAGCAGGAGCTCATTTGTGGCATTTATGCTTTTATATCTTTAGATTCTGAGTAAATCTCGGGCATTGGAGGAAACCTCAAAGTGCCTTTCAAGAAAATCTCCATAGGACCTGTTACTAATCAATAAAGGAAGTTGTATGGGGATCCCACACTCATTTAATAACCTTAAAAGCTAAGGAAAACTAGAGATGTTTGATTTCTTCATTCCTGCATATTACAGTAGAAAGATCTTTGGGAGATATACAACACATTTTCCTATGAAATGATCTAAAAAATTATATTGATATAGTACAATCAGCTGTATTCCCCCAGTAAAAGAAAAATATAGGGAAGGTATCAGTCCTTAATTTGTATTCAATACAAATTGATACAAGGTAGCAATACCTTAATTTGTATTCAACAGCCTCTGAGATATTATCTTGGAGTAAATTGTGTTTTAAAATTTTAGTATACTTGTATTTGGGGCATGGCTAAAGTAGTCTGAGCCATGCCAGGACCATGCAACATTTTAACTCTGTGCCCTGACTGTGCAAAAATTAATTTTGAAATCTATGTTGCTTTTATGTCATATAACTCGTGGGACAAGGTAAGAGAGCCTCTGTGATCCCAGTTCAAGTGATGTCTCTCAGACAGAGATCAGTGTGGATGTTTAGATGATCCCCCATGGCTTCATATGAAGGCATCATGGAATTAATTGCCCATAAACCAACTGCAACTTCAAAAGTATTTAAAATAGCCTGCACAGGTGTATTGGAGGGTTGATTTCTGTGGACAGCAATTCAAGTCACAATGAAAATCCTTCACTAAAGTGGCTTCTTATAACTACTGGTTTAACTGAGATGTGGAGGTTCACCCTCAACATTTCATATCTAAATTTTTGTATTGAGTATTGATGTAAACAAAATAAACACTGGCAGAACTGAATAAGGTAACTATTGTATGATGTTGTTGGGCTGGCTCTTCTCATCCTGTGTCTTCTACAAAACAGGGTAAAAATCAATTATAGTGAAGGGTGGTCACATGAAAATGAGTGCTGCCAGGATCCACAGTTCTTTGGCCCTAAGATCTTTCAAAGAGAAACTTAGAAAGAAGCACAAAAAGTGGATCAAGAGCCTGCAGTGTGTCAATGAACTGCTGAGGGATGCAACATGACAACATAATCAAATCTCATGTGTCTTTGCAATGACATACCAAGCCTGCAGAATTCAAAACAGCTTAGCTTGCTGAAAACCATGACCAAAACATGTTTTTTCTTAGCTGCTATTTGGGAGAATTTAAAACTAATTTTTGAAGGAAATTCTCTGCTGTCCAGAAAACAGAGACTTCAGTGGCCCAAATATTGTCAGTGATACAGAGCTTGAACTGAAAAAAAATCCAACTCAGCCAGATGTCATCTTAAATTTCCTATCAATGCTGGAATCTGTGGGAAAGATATGACACCTATACTATATTAATTAAAACCCAAGTTCCCTGTTTCTGATTTTATAAGAATCTTTCAAGAAGTCTATGGAAAGGATTTTCAACATTGCATAGTTCCAGTGTAGTGTCACATGCTGAATGTGTTAGAGAAAAGACAGTCTGGCTAGCAAATTAGAGATAATAACAGCAAATCTCAAATACACTAGTCATTATGTTTATTGTATAGTCAGATTACACACACTACTTCCTGGGTTTTTTCTTCCTTGATCTGTTCAGCACGTTGTCTCAAGGAAAGACTGCTTGATTACATACTTCTGGTTTATATTTTTCTCTGTAGGTGTACACATTAAGATGTTTTTCTCATACTTTCTAGTGCTGCATTTTCACTTAGTTTTTTCCCTATTGCATGCCTTGCACACCAGAAGTACTTCTGTAATTGCCATATCACAGTGTATGCTTTTATGTAGACTAACTAATTGGTAAATGCTGCTTTTTATGCTACTGTTTGTTCTCTGTAGTGTCATTTGTGCTGTTCAATATTCAGTTGTATTCGGTATTAGCAGCATTTTTTTGGATTTAAAAGTAATAACTTGCTGATTGTCCTTCAGAAAATAGTTTCCAAAGAAGTATTTTCTCTTCCACAGGCTTGTGTTACTATATTAATTAATACAATATTTTTGTCTATATCAAAAGTATGGATGTTTATTAGGCCTGCATAAATATTTTGTTACACTCATTTAATAAAGAACAAAAATACATCTAAAGGACAATAATAACACTTTTTTTTTTAGTTCAGAGAGATGTTCTGTCTGTGTATAATCTTATGCAGATGTGCCCATGGTAAATACCCATTCTGACATTCTTTGAAAATGGCCAGAACTGTATATTTAGACACACACCAGACAGATTTAAATTACAAAATGGTATTTTTCATAACTTTTTCTACTTGTGTCTCCTTCTGAATATAGTAAGTAAAGTTTTCATTTCAGAGACAGGAATGTCTGATTTCTGCTAATCCCACAACTTTACCATATTCCAAGCCTGCAGCAGAACCACAAACAGGGATTCATTTGCTCATAGCTTGAAGGAGTGGCCCCAAGTGAATTTATTCTCTTTCTCAGTTTTTCCTTTACATTCCCAGGGAAATGTCATACAAGCTGTCTGGAATTGGTTACTGAGGGACATGGTCTTTCAAGCAATTTCTCATCAGTCTTTCTGTTCTGTAGGGAAATAAAATGGAATCTTGCTAAATAGTGATGCAGAATTCAAGGCAGATATTGATAAGATTCTTAATAACAAACAAATATCAAATGATCATGAAAACTATTACAAGCCCTATGAGCTTGCAACTCTGGTAAGAAGGATTTTTTTCCTTCAAATTTTAATATGTAAAATATAAATAAATTTTTAAACATTTACATGATCAAAACTGAATATGGCTGTGCTATTTTAACATATTGGTTATTTCCACATGGTGCGGTACTAGTGGGTGTTTGGGTTTTAAGTGAATGTGTGTGTTAGTTTTTTCTGTCACTCATCAGCTAGGTGGTTGTTTGTTTGGGTTTTTTGTTTGTGAAATATTTAAGAAAATCTCAATAAAGTGTTTATTGAGATTTCATGGATACTAAAAAGTTATTTAGGCCTTGACTACATGCAGAAGTTGTCTTGCTAAAACAGCTTAATTCCCTGCATCCTGCTATGCTGAACCCTCATGTACCTGTGACCCTGAAGAGGACAGTCCACAGACCCTCGAACTGATCCTCCCATGTGCTCAGCCTTGCAAACTCAAATGTGTCCTCATGTCAAACTGCTCTCTGGAGGCAAAGAGAATAGTGCCTATGCCTGTGACCGCAGTAACCCAGAATTTCATCAGTATCAAAATCAGTAGTCTATAAATTCACATTTAAACTCTTTACAAGATTCTATGATTAAAAAAAAAAAAAAGAAAAAAAGAAAATCAAGCTTATCAAATTGGCAAGTTTTGAAACACTGAATCTGCATTTTCCTGAGGAATGATGCCTGAGCACATGCATCTCTTTGCTTATTTGTTTTGTTGAATCCCCTGTGAAAAGAGCCTTAATCTTTGACCAGACTGCTCTATGTTTATGTCCTTCAGCATTCTCTCCATGTAGCAGTCAGTCATCGTGTCGTGGGCAGTCAGAGCCTGTGGAAGGCAGCTGAGCTCTCTGTCCTAACATGAATGCAAATGTCCTTTTGCAGAGGTCCCTCTGGGAATGTGCACAGTAATATCACAACACCAACCTGAAGTCAGAGACATTTGCAGTCACTGCCTGTGGGGATAGAGGAGACAGCGAGGGTATCCTGACAAATACTGTACTTGCCTTTTTAGTTAGACTTTCACAGGACAAGTGTGGCACAAAGGATTACGGAGTCAATGGCTAGTTCCTATTTAAATATCAAATGTATTTAGAGTGAGTCCCATGATGGTGGGAATCAATCACCTGCTAATGCTTTAACCACATAGAAAAATGTACAGCCATAGAAATAGTGCTTCAAATAAAAATAACGTTTAAAATGAAATGAAAATTACACATTAAGTAAACATTAGATAGACACAGGAGGTGATGCAAACTAATACTGAAAGGTTCTAGTAGTTACTGTCTAAGGTGTAGGGGGTTTTGTTTGTTTGTTTTTTTAATAACCAAAGGATTTAAAGAATGAGACACTACCCATTTTTAGGGACTATGCATTTTCCCTTGTGGACTGGAAGGCATTACTCACAGTAAGTTAGTATAGTTTTTTTGTGATTTGCCAGTATGACAGTTAAGATTCATAAAGCTACTTCAGGCTGTTGTGTTAACATCAGTGATTTTCCAGAGAAAAGCTGGCAGCTGATACTGGTTCAGTTTTATGGATTTTATCAGATACTCATACAGTCATTAAAGTTTTTTGTGATTATGTTTTAATTACATCTTTAGTCCCATCCAAAATGCTTTTTTGCTCATATAAACAGCAATGCCATGAAGCAAATGTTCATCGTTATAGCCTGGGATCTGTGTTTATATTCAGAAAAAGTTTGTAAGTAATGAATATTTTCTTTGAAACAAGAATCTACTTATTCATGTTTTGCAAAGAATCACAAAATAAAACCATGCTATGTGTTTACGGTAAATAGTACTTATAAAAACCTAGGGTGGCCCTTTCCAGAATAAGTTCAAGTATTCCCTACATCTCTCAGGAACTAGTATACAGGCAAAAACCAAAAAAAAAAAATTGTTTGGACAAAAGCATCTCAATTTATAAAAAGTAGTGGCTTGCAAATTTACTATGCAAGAATGATGTGTGGTGAATTTTATTTTTCCTCAAGCACATTTAGAAATTTACAGAGTTTGGAAGCTTAAGAAAATACTTGACATATGTTTCAAAATGGGCTGGTTTTGTGCCTGTATATACTTCTGTTTATTTGTCTCATGGCAAGAAAAATCTTTTACTCAACAGTGTTAGAAATAGGCCATATTGTATTTTATATCCAGTACATCTCTTTTTTGGGAGTCTGTTCTTAAGTCTCTATTTTGCACTTTCCTGTGCTCCAGTCACTGCAGCTGTAATGAGTAAATGCTGTAGCTTTCAGTTCTTACCTCTGGGACAAATAATGAGAAAACTCTTGAACAGATGGAGTGGGCTTTCTCATACATGTTATCCATTAATGTCAAACAACAAGTTATAGAAAATGTTTCTATTGCACAGGTGAAAAGAAGATAATAATATCACCTGTTTTCAATAGTGCCTCCATTCACGCAGTTTAAATTTCACTTTGTCCCTGTGCCTTACATTACCTATTGGCTCTTATCTAGACCACAAAAGGAGCTAAGCCCATGGGAAATGCTAGACACAATGACTTAAAAGGAATTTAGGCCATGTGACTACAGGCCTTTCTATATTACATACCTACTGGAGACCCAGTATTCTCCTTCCCAGCAATCCTGAGGAGGCAGTGGTTCTTGTTCTGTGAGATGAAATTACCATTTTACAGCATTAAAGGCTTGATCCTATATAGCCCCTGGTATAACTTCAGTGGTGTCACACAGATTAGGGCACTCTCAGGTTTTCAGTTCAACTTGGTCATTGTTGAACAGACCAGTGATATGTAGGGTTAGTCAATGCCACTTCTTGGACTTTTGACACCTGTGCACAAATTTGCAGCTGGCTCAATTTTAGTGTTCAACCTGTAGCTAGACAATTTTATTTTCACATTTATGGGTATAGATTCAAAGTATTTTTGTTTCAGTACCTCTGTAAAAATTGATAACGGACACTTTTATTGAGTGGTTCACCCCATAGCTGAGGTGTCCTTTCTGTTTGTTTATTTCTGTACATGAAAATTTGGAAAATATTTTAACTTCTCTATAGTTAAATTAATGGTCAAATATACTGCCCTTTGCCCTAAGCTTTCTTACTTAGAAGAACCATTACCCAGGTTCATTACCACAAGGCTTAATTTTATCAAATGTGTTGAGATTCAGTAATTCTGGTGATGATTAGATAAAGCTAATTACTTAATTACTAAAGGAAGAGTAATTTAAGGGTATACTTAAAAACATTTGAGAACAAATCCACTTGCGGAGGTATTTCTCATTTTGGATTTTGGAACACTTTGCAATATAAAGGAACCTCTTAATCTAAGGAAATTATGATCCAGTATTCAACATATCATCATTTTGATGGATAGTCTCTAACTGCAGTCTGTATTACTGCATTGGGAAAGAGTCAGGGTTAATGAAACTGCATGGGTTTCAAATCTGTCAAAACGGACTGCCTGAGAGACTGGCTTATGCCTTTGTTCTTAATGAATGCCACAACAAAAAGCATTCCTGTGGGCCTTTTTTTTTTTTTTTTTTTTTTCTTATTTTTTACTGAACATGCTTAACCGTTACTTAACATGAAAAGAGCTTCTTGCTTTCTTGTGGTATTTCCTGGTAGGGGTCTTTTTCATAGTCTGCACTTGTTCATGAAACTTTGCACCAAAAATGCTGAAGAAAAAGATACCAGGAAAAAAAAAAGTGCACCATTTTTTAAATGGTAGCTACAGATGTAAATAATATATGCCTTTCTTTTAGAAATTCCATTAGACAGAACTTTCTTGTGTTACAAAATGGAATGTGAGACTCAGAGGCAGAGTGCTTTGGAGTAGAAAGACCAAGAAACTGAGAAGCTGAGAGCATGAGAACCAAATCCCCTCTTTTCCTAAAGTTCAGAATAGTCTCTCTGTGTATGATTAATATCGTAATTATCATTATTAAATATTAATAGAGTAGCAAGAAAATGTAGGAAAAAGTATGCTGAAAAAAGTGAAGGTTTTTTCCCTTCTTTTTTTTTCAGTCTTTTTCTTCCTTTTGCTGGTATTATAGGTAATGATCAGGTAGATTTTTAGTCATAACCAAGTCATTCTCTCCTCTAAGTCTTCAAACTTGATTGATTTTTGTTATTTTTTTTTACCTTTAGATAATTTTTTATCTTAATTGTATTGTTGGAAAACTCCCGTGTGTGGCACCATCTATCACAGCTCCCCCAAAAGTATTCTGTTCTTGTAGGGAAGGATACTGAAGCTTCTGAGGAATTGATTTCTGAACATGCAGAACTCATAAACTACGGAGCTGTTCTGTCCTGTAGAAGATAAACTGTATTTTCTGGAGGACTGTTGCCAACATTTCTACTTTTCAACTCAGGTTGATTTCCAAAAGGGCTTTGTTTGTTTGCTTGGTTTTGTAAGATGCAAACAAAAGATAAAACTGGAAAAGTGCAGCTGAGGACTTTTCAAGGGAAAATTTTTACTTTCTGAGATAATTTTATCATTGCTATGTCCTAGAACATCTCAATAAAGAAAGGGACTGGAAATAGTTATTTGAAGAATGAAATACTTGTAATCAAAGTACTGAATATAAGTTGATCCAACTTGTTGGAGTGATTGCAAAAATGTTGCAGTTCTTTCAATTGCAGTTTTTTCTTTGTAATACCATTTTGAACTATGAGAAATCCCAAGGAGAAGGAGGATATATTGAATTTCAAGAAAGCATATATTCATTCAATTTTACTCTAAGAATAATACTGAAATAAATAGTAATATAAATAATAATATTGAAAAAAATCTGAAAGACAGAATCTACCCCTACCTTTCATAGATCTAAAGAAAATATTTCACAGTTGTCATAACTGAACTTTTTAAATGCTGTTATGTAATAGAGAAATAAAAGACATTATCAGTTCCTATGGACATGAAGGAACCCCATGTTTCAGGGTCACGCTGGTGTCCATCAGGAATGCATGGTGTTGCTTCTGCTATATGGCCCTCTATTTTAATGCAAAAGAAAGTGAAAATAAATAAATGGAAGCCAGGCACAGCAAATCTCAGCAAAACCACAATGAAATCTCTAGTTCTCAGTAGCTGGCAGTTTGTGAGAGTCCATGGCACACGTGCCACTGGGCAGCTGGAGGAACTTTGGAAAATGGATGAGTGGAGGAGTTCCTTCATCTAGCAGTTCCTGCTGTGAAACTCAGTATGGGACTTTAATGTAGTTGATATTCAAGGAGGGACAAGATAAAAAACATTTCAAACCCTTTTTATGTCCTACCTGACTTTTCATTGAAGAAGACACATTTGGCTAGTTTTTACTACAGGAATTAGTCACTTAATTGATCCAACATAAGGCATTAGTACATAAAAACTCTCAAAACAAAGTTCTACAGAAACAGCAAGAACTAGAAGCTGTTGAGAAGCAATGAAGGAAAACTGTGGCTGTAGCACATCTCTAACACAGACCAGGAGAATGGGACAACAGGTCGTATTCTATTGTTAAGTCCTGTTGATTGCCAATGCCAAAAATGTGGGTTGTTTTTCTCCTCCCATGAATTTATTGTTTTTGATTCAGAGCTCATCCTTTCATGATCTGAGTAAATTTCCTAAAATGAAAAGCAAAATTCTCAGCTGGTTTTCCTGTGTGCTTGACTGCTCTCATTACCTTCATGACAAAGCTTTTTTACTCCAGTTACCTAAGCCATCACTGGGCTGTGTTTCTCTGCATGTTCTGTATCTCACCAGATGCAGGAAATACTTGCTACATGCTGCTGGCAACACCAGGAGCTGAACTTCCCCAGTCTCTTTGAAGCAGCAGCAGTATACAGAAAGTCAATTTACAGTTTCAGGCTTCAGACTGGTTGCTTCATAAGGAAAAAACTTGCCCTGCTGCACTGACAATGAAAACAAGTAATCTGAATAACTGAGAGAAGTGATCAGAGTTTTCAGTTAAAAAAAATCAGAAGTATTTTCCTCACTCTGGTTTGCATTCTACAGAAAAGTTACCTTCATGATTTGCTAGTGGAATTCTTCAAGCATAAACGCTGAATTTCTTCTCTCAGCTTCAGAAAATCCACAGAAATTTCACTATTCTGATTAGAAGTAATCCATGTAATAGGTAGGAGACAGTACTTTTTAAGGCCTTTTCTGCCTACAGCCCCTGTGGAGAACTCAAACCTAGGATCAGTTGAGGCAACTGCTGAGACTGGATCACTGACAGCTCACCCATAAAGTCTTCTTTTAGAAACGAATATGTTCTAATTTCTCTGACTATTGTGAGTGCTGCTGAGAATGTATGCAGCTTTTCCACATTATACGTGCTTTTCGTAAATATCTAAAAGAGAAGCATTCCACTGGGTTCACATTCCTTCTTTTAATTTATTCATGTGTATGTACATTGCTTTTCTCCTGCAGTTCTATGGCCCATTACTGCATGAGTAAACTGTGTGCAGATTTTGCAAGTCTCTGCCAGAAGATGTTTATTACTCTCATCATTCTTATGAAAATCATGTTCCAGCAGATTCAGGCAATGTGTAAAACATGGTATGTGTGAATTGGCCATTTCACACTACACTTACAATATTACCAGCAATAATAATACCATGGAAGGGGCCTTAGGGAAGGGGCTAGACTCCACGTTAATTTGGTCATGAAGCTCTGATATGTGATCTTTGTAAAGCCCAGAGGTGTAATGAACAGTTAGCTTCTTCTCAAAAGTCGGTATCAATTGCTGACAGAGCTGACAAGCCAAAATATTGATGCAGAAAAGAGCCTGCGAGTTTTTCCCACATTTTCCCATTTTGCGAGTGTAGTTGTGTGTGTCTTGAGGGTTCTCTTACTGAGCAAGAGACGGTGCTCTAAAGAAATGTTTGATATTGCATAAATAGAGAAGAAAAATATGCTCCTGACTATTTTAAACTTCTCTTGTAAAGCAGTGCACATTCTAGGTAATTGCACTGTGGTCATATGGCTGGTGGGAAAGTTTCAGGCATGCTGATTAAATAGTTCTTGTGGTAAAAGGTACATCATAGATCTTCTTTTGCTGCATTCATACTAATAGCACTGGAGTGCCCCTATTGTTTATCTCCCTCAGTCAGATGCTGGTTCTGTTGCTTGATCTGTTTTACTCTTCATTTGCCTCTGCAGTTTCTGTGCAGTTCTTGGATTCCTCTGCTCCTTTTATTCAGAGAACAGCTTTTCTGTATGCTCTGTTTGACATACAGAAGTCTTCATTGCTTAGAGTTTCATATGTTTTGGCAAAGGTTTCTTGGATTTTTGAAAACTCTTTAAAGACTTTCAAAGTTTTTTTTTAATGGAAATGAATTGATAAATAGTAAACCTGAAGGGACCAAAATGATCAATTATAAGAAAAGGCCTAGTACATAAGCACAGACTGTAGTATTGGCACATGGCTTTTTGTCACTGCATTCTCATGGTTCGTGTTTAAAAGTGGGCATGATTACAACAGAAAGAGGAAAGTTTCTGCTCTTTCCTCAAAAAAAAATCCATACTTTCTTCTTCATAAAGTCCATTGTCCAATGCATGTTTAAACAGATATCTAAGACAACCTTAAAAACTAAAAATCGTCAGATAAGCAAAATAGTCTAAAAATTGAGTCAGCCTGTGATGTCTCTGGCATTGCTTTTACCTAGATATTTGTCTCCCCATTAATTCAGGGCTTAGAATAAACCTGGAAATTTGTTTTTCAATGTTCACTGGGCTTTTAACTGGCAGTACTTCCTTTCTGTTTCCCCCAATCCCTTACTTGTGAGAGCTATAATCTGTGTACTTCCAAAAAGAGAAAGTTGATTTTCATAGCTAGAGGAGATCTCTCCTTGCCAGCACAAAAATTTGGTATCTGTAGAATCTTAGGTTGACGGTAGTTACTTAAATTTCACTCATATGAGCATGTCAAGAAGGAGACACTTTTAGTCAGGTGCTCTAGAATAGTATTACTCATTTGAAGACTTTACAAGATAATTAAGAAAACCACTAACACAAAAACCAGTAGGTTTCAATTTCATCTAGTTATCATACTAAAAACTGTTCCTTTGTTTGTAGTCTCTTGTCTTCAAGTGAGTATCTAAACTATGACATTGTTTGACTTCAAGATGTTGTTTCTTTTGTCAAAAGCTTTAGAAGCCCTTATAAATATTTGCTGTTTCTTCCTCATTCATTTTTGTTTACAATCCCCAAAGTGCTAAATAGATGACAGTGACACATCTTCTTTTGTATGAGCTGTGCTTGCCTGTCCCTACATGTGTAATTTATTCTTGTTGCAGTTGTTCCAGCACTTTTTTTAAAAAATTGTACTAGTGCCTGGCTTCCATAATCACCTCAATACCTTTTTGAAGGATAGACACAAATTAAAATGCCCCCAAGTCCCCTGCAATAGCAAATAATTTTAGGCAGATAACTTTTTTTACATGCTACTCAGCCATGTCATTCTTCAACTCCCTTAGGATATCTGCATGAGGATTGGTTTGTCTCCATGTGTTATTGCAGTTAATATGTATTTTTTCTTGTAACCAGGCCAAAGCTGGGGATATGGCTACTTCTGAGAGGATGCAGAACATTAGCTGACTGTGTCCTAGGTGCACAATGAGAGTAGACATCCACCATGCTGTAGGTGAGGGATCTGTGAGGAACATGAGGACCAGAACTGTGGGACTCCATGCAGAATGCATTTGTCCTGAACTTTTATGAATGTCACGTACACCACTAGAATGAGCCAGTGAAATAAGTCATGGAACAAACAGAATGTATCATAAATCTCATGATACTTAACAGGAATGAATCAATAACCTGTACTTAATGAACAGATCAGACTGAGGATAAACAGTTGGCAGGTGTGTGGAGGGAATAACTCCTTTACACCCAAAATGATCAGGAAGAAGCCACTCACCAGTTTCTGAGAGCCCATATATCTTCTGACTTAGAGGTGTAACAGAGTGGAGATGATACTCAAGGCAGTCAGTCAGCAGAGCCTGCAAGAACTTTTACATATGAATCTCAGACATAAATTCAAAGTAAGTATACCCTTGGGTCAGGGTAAAATTGCTGATCAGTGGCAGTGACATTCAGGAGAGAGGCTATGTTTGTTAGCCTTAACCTTTGCCTCCAGTGTGTCAAATACATCTTGAAATCCCATGTATCAAGAGTAAGCAATTAAAGAAATATTCCACCTGTAAATATAAAACTTTAGTTGAAGCAAGTTTACTCTAAAATTGGCTTTTCCTTGTGACCTTTTATATCCAGTTCTATAGCTAACAGTCTGATCATGAGATAGGTAAAAAAAATCTTTATTTTACAACTTTTTTTAAATAAATTTAATCAAAATGTAAGTTGCAAACTTGGAGTGCTCTCATCTCCAGGGAGCAAGAAAATCTGAAATGATTCATGGAAACACTAAGAATCTTTCCCATCACAAAAGGGTTGTGTAGCCAAATGCCTGCTCTTGCAGGAGAAGAACAGGAGAGAGGCAGTTCACAGCCACAGACACACCTCTTATGCTCCCACATTAGGTGCACCCTACTCTATGGAGAGGTAGTTGGACCAGGTACTGCTTAGTGCAGTACTCCTGCCAAAAGTAATTCAGTGGTTTAGGACTTACCTTCTGTCCATTTCTGATGCATTTTATTTTTTAGTATTCTAAGGTATCAGTCTCCTTCTCTTGTTGGGTGTTAGAACTAAATATTTTAATATTTTTATTTGAATTGGTTCTATTTTGCATCTTTAAATATTGAAATTTGACCTTAGTTTCCTTGGGTCCATCTTTCTGTATGAACTATTTTCTTTTTGCTGGCCCTGAATAAAGGCAATAATGTCCCCACAGCAGTCAGCTCAAAATTCCCTCCTCTAAACTTTCCTAGGCTCTCAGAACATTCAGTTGGGTTTGTCCAAAGCTGCTATCCCCAGAGGCTTCACCTCTGTTTTTAGATCTCCCCAGTAAGCTGTGCTGAAGGGGCAGTGGGAGCTCCCAGCTGGCCCTGGCTGCTGCAGGAAGGCACCAAGGGATGGCTCAGGCATTTAGCACCTGGTCACACACACAGAAAGCCATGCACAGATGGAGTTCTGCTCCTCTTCGGGCTGTAACTGTATTAAGAGATCTAATTTATATACAGAGGGCTGAAGTTGGCTGTTACTGCTGTTTTATTAGACTTTGTTTTCTCAGTGGGGTCCTGCCCCATGACTGGGGATTGTGAGTGTTAGAACAGTGCTCTGAGTAAATAACATGTAGGGAAAATATTCAGACTAGCAATGCACAGCAGCCTTATTTGCAGACCATGCTGTCATTGTACTAGTCACTGTTTAAATACAAATTTCCTGTTCAAGAGACAATTAACACAATGATGCTTCTAACATTTTTGTTTTCAGTTATTTAGGCTTGTATCTCTACAGGTGTAATAGTTTAAATGGATTTTACAGTATAGCCTTCTCCCTGTTACATTCTATATGTTTAAAATAGTGAGCTCCCCCCAGCTCCCCTTATGTGTGCTGTGTTCCCTGCTGCAGGGTAAAGATAGGCAGCTCTGATGTAGGACTGCTTTGCTGTTTCTGTAGAGACATCCGTGTTTCCCTGCTCCCTCAGTTCATCAACTCTGGCCTCAAGGTGCTATACCAGGGCTCTGAGGACCATTAACTGCTTGCACCACATTTGGATCAGACACATATCTCTAACCTTATCTTTGAAAGGTCTCCAGAAAATAACATTGGAAAGGAGATCTTCTGTTCAAGCTCGTGCCCTCTTGACTAGTTTGAATTAACACCCACTTAGAGGGGGTAAGAAGTCAAAAATGTGCCTGGAAGGTTAAACATCAAATATGTAAAGCTAGACTTCCAAACTTCTATAATGTATGAAAATGTGTATGTAAAAAATGTCTGAACAAACCCAAAGTTTAACAGTTAATACATTTTAAAGTATGTGAATTTTAAAGCCTTTTTTGAGGTTCCCTTTTGCTGGTTGCCTTCAGGGGAGGTGAGACAAGTTTCTAACCTTTGCAGCCATCTCAATGGAAGAGAGAGAAGGAGGAACACACAGACAGAAAGAAATCTCAAATTTCATCTTGTTCTGTGATCTTTGAAGGGCTTCAAGAATAAAAGTTTTTAAAGAGAACCCCATAGGTGCTACATGATCTGCATTTTGTCAGTCAGGCTTACAATTGCCACAGGAGACACAGATTTACTGCCAACAAACTCACCCCTCTTCTCAGCTGCCTTGTCTTTCTCTTTCCCTTCCCTTCCAAGGTTTGTAATTGACAGCTCTTCCAAACAGTCGCTGGTATTTTTAGGGTATCCACCCCGGATGTTTCTAATAACAGAATGAGCCCCAGCCTTGCCTCAAGTTAATTTTGTGTAGGGTCTCACATTTCATCTTGTGCTTTCCTATGTTTAGGGAGAACTTGCTTGGCTTACCAAAAATGCTCCTTTCCTTTGCTCTTTTTTTTTTTTTTTTTTTTTTTTTTTTTTTTTTTTTTTTTTTTTTTTTTTTTTTTTTGCATAGTTTGATAAAGTCAGGCCAGATTCCTGATTCAGTTCATAACATGGCTGGGTTTCAGTCACCTGGGTAAAATGGGGGAAACTGTGAGCTGTGGAATGACAGCAGACAGGGGTTGGGGTTAGCAGGAGTCTGTATATTGTTAAATTACAGCCTCAGTCCCAACAGTTAATAGAAATAGGTCTCATTAGCCAACGGCCCTGTACAGGAATGCAAATAGATTTATTGTGCTGAAATGATGTGTTTCTGTATCTCTATACCAAAGCACAGAGAGAGTCTTTGCCTTAGACTTTGGTCAAAGATGTTCAATAGCCCTTCCTGATTAAGGTGCAGCCTATAATAATCATGGCAGTCATTCAGTACATTTTAAATAGTGTCCATAAATATTTCCAGAGTGGTGAAATCCTTTGTTGTTTAATAATTTTCCAGTCTAGCTGTTCTTTGTGTCATCTTATGAGTTTCTGAAGTTCAGAGCATTGGTGAGACTGAGACAAAGGCAGTTGAGCATCAGCCATTTGAGTAAAAAAAAAAAAAAAAAAAAAAAAAAGCCCACCAACTGAAGTTGGTTTAGGATCTTTGTACATTTTTTTGTGAATTTATCATACCATCTATCACTTAGTCATTTGGTCCTGAATAAGATTTAAAAATGGTATATGCAGCTTGCTGCCCAGTGTCAGCACTGACAAGCTTGTGTGACTGTATTTGAGCTGAATATTTCAGCAAATAGCATAGCCCAGCAGCAATTGCTGAGCCCTGTCTATATCCTCTCCTTGCACTGAGCAGGGATTTTTCATTTCATACATCATTTACAGCTTGCCACAGTGATTCCAGTTAGCCAGGATATATTTTCAACACAAAGAGAAGAAAGAGAAATATGTATCATTTGTTGCAGAAGTTGGGCGTATTGTGTTCAAATTTAATTACACTGCAACATCAAAAGGTACACTGATAGATAAAGAGTCAACTATGTTTAACTCAGAGTTAAATAAGATCAGTTTTCTTGTTGCTCAAGAATTCTGCTAAGTAATTTTGCTGCTTTGATACATTGCATCCATAATAGTCAGAGCACATACTTAAACAGGTAGAGTGCATATATCATCCATCGAAGTATTTTACAAAGTAACAGATGTCTTCAACCCTCTTGGCAGAATTGCCTTGCTAATGGCACTTATTACTGCTGGAAAGTGCAGCTCCTGTTTCTTTAGCTCCTGGAGAGTCTTTAGCTTCCCGCTGGGCAAGACAATCAATTAGGAAGGGGGGTCTCAGCAGGGATCCACTGACCGCAGGATCTCTGTGACCCTAGGGGAAGTCTCACTTCCATTTTATTCTTTTCCCTCCCCAGAGCCCTACCAACATCTCTGGATTCTGATCTGCAGGAGACAGAATAGGCTTTATTTGTCATCTGAGCTGATTTAAAAATAAATAGAGAGCAAGCAGCCTTTTTCTGCAAAATGCTGGAAAACTTCACAGTTTCTGTGAAACTCAGGTGATTCTGAGGATTTCCCTTGACATCAGGCCCACAGATAATGCATCTGTGTAACGTGTAAGAAACACAGACCATATACCTTGATACCTTCTTTTCTTTTCTCATTAGGGCTTTGGAAGAATTTCTCATTAGAAACTTGAATGATTCTTTCTATTTTTAAAGGCCGCAGAATCACAGAGAAGGCTCATCAAGATCTCTTAATTTTTGAGACATTTGCAAAAGCTTCATTTATTGAACTGCCATGACTGCTGAAGCCTACATAAAAAATAGGATTTTGTCTTCAGTTGAAATACAATAAAAGCTGAATTCAGTTTGAATTCAGTTTTATTGCCTTTCAACTGAATTTGTCTTCAGTTGAAATGCAGTAAAAGTGAAAAGTAGAATGTCTGAAAGACACACAAAATTTAGAAAAACATTGGTATTCAATTACATTGTGAACCAGCATGCAAGATAGTAATTACCAGTGTCTGAGGTAGTAAACAGAGGGCTAATGCATCACAGTTGTCAGGGTATGTTGGGGTGCCCAATAGCAACTTTGGGATCTAGGAGTTTACTTCAAATGGGAGAAGTCTGAGATTTTCTCCTCCCCACATGTCCTGTGCCTTCCCTCATAATGTGCTCCTTAGCTTTGCAGGGATAGATCAATTTGCCATTATGTCCTCATCACTGCTGAAATAGGTTTGAAGTACCTACTGTGTACAGAGGTAGGAGAGTGACAGCAGCAGGAGCTTACCTCAAATAAGGCTCATTATTTAAGGAAAAATGCTGTGTAAAAGGATGGTGGTATTACAGTATGGAAGTATTTCACCTGTTTCCAAGGCACTGCAGAAGGAGAGCTCAGGAGCAGCTGTGCAGGGAGCAATGCACTTTCCATTAGCAAATATTCAATGAAGTCCTGATGGGGCAATCCGTGGCATAACAGAAATTTATTTCAATTCTTCAAATGACAATAAGAAGGAAAACAAACTGGCAAAGTCTTTCCTGGAATCATCTGTGGTTGTCAGACTTTGTCAATGTGCTTTTGACACTTTCTTTAAAGGTAGAAAAGCAGGGAAAGCTATATGCCTGTAGCCTTGACCTGTTTCCTTGTTGGAGAAACTGAACTGATGAGCTATGTTTGTTCTTTCAAGTTTCATTTGTCAAAATCTATAAGGTCATCACAGTTGTATGTATTTCACTTTAGGAGATGAACTGCTATAATTAGTAACAATACACTTATTTTATTACTTGCTTTGATAGAAGCCGGGGGTGTTTGTAAAAAATCTTAATTTCAGAGTGAATTATATTAGCTTTTTGTTGTTGCCGGCTTGTGTTAAATTCTTTTTTTTTGGTGTAATTAGCACTCAGTAAATTACTTTATTTCTGTTCTGTTTAATTGAGGTAATGATGTCTGCAGAGGAACATGATACCAAGGGGTTGGATTTTTTTTCTACTCTCAAGGGGCTCTCAAGAGTTTCAAGCTAGAGACTCAAAGCTATAAGGAGTGCATCAAGAGCTGTCTCGACATCTTTTAAAGAGCCTTTCACTTCATTGCTGCATAAAGGTGAACCTAAGTAGTACAAAAGGCAGCTTGAGCAGAAGCAGGTAGAGGCTGGCTGCCAGAGGGAGCGTGGCTCACAGGCTGACCCCTCAGTGTAAGCGAGTGTGTGTTTTTTCCTTGCTGAGAGGGCAAGGCTGGTACATTAATGAGCCATCTGCCTGGCTGGGACAGTTTTGAGAATAACATGCCTTCCTGTCCTTTTCATGCTCTGCCCTCTAGAAAACGTAGCTCTGCCTTTCCTTATAACACGACACTCCGTCATATCAAAGGATAAAGAAATCAGTGATGAAGAGAGAATTAGGGAAATGAGGGGAGCTACAGGACAGAGAGCTTCATTAGAAGGATAAAAAAAAACAGGGAAGAGGAAGACTTAATGAGGCTCTTGTTTATTACTTTTGCTAATTTAGAAAGTCTTGCTGCTGGCTGTGGCACTGGAAGGTTAAATTGTACAGGTACTTTCAAAATTAATATTGCAGTGAGTCAGAATACAGGATTCAGTATTCACTTGCATTTAGTGGATCTATCTCAGCCTGAGACTGTGGTCATGTTAAGTTTCAACAAGACTGTTTCAGGAGTAAACTGCTTGTCCCTTTCCACAACAGATTGGTCTAGATTGAGGCTGCTCTGCTCTGAGTACCCTTATTTACATGTTATAGACTTTTGTCCTTTTTCCCCCCCCAGTTTCCTATGAGTCCTGTTTCTGCTTGGACACTCCACTTCTGAGCTTCACAACAGTTTGTGGAGCAGAAAGGGCTAACACCTGCCACCTTCTAAAAGAACTACCTTAACTTAACCTTACTAGACTTACTGGATCCTTTGGGATTCTTCCCAGCAGCCGTGCAGTGTTGTCTGTACTGCTCTGAACACAGCACTGGTGTCCCATACTGGCCAGGCAGAGAGCCTCGTGGGCTGTAGGTGCAGAGGGGATGAATTATCTGGTGACTGATGTCTGAGGTGCTGTGAGAGTGGTTCTGTCTTGGCATGACAGAAATTGTACTGAACTTCTTTCTAAACCTCATGTAGCTTAAGTTTTTCTCCCCTGATTTTTCATTTATGAATTGGTCCATCCACAAATTTACATTTTCAGTGTTATGTTTCCCAGCTAAGATTATAATGTTTCATTTTTGTCTTGTGGTGTTTCCTTTTACTGTTGCAGGCAGCTTTATGAATAGCATTCCATGGCTACACTAGTGGTTGGTGTATTTTCCTTTATTATTGTCTTAGTTTTAACATCTCCATTTTTAGAGCTGGAAAATGGCAATTGCATAACTTTCCCTCTATGTGACATGTAAAGATCAACAAGTTAATATTTATCAAAAACTTGAGGATAGAAGGGATTATACATGCACTAGATATTCAGGAGCAGCATTAGATGCATGATTTTTGACAGATGTGGATTTTTTTATAGTTCTCTAAGTTCTTTGTGAGTACCTCCATGGATTCTAGGAATTATTAGCAGTGATCTTTATTTCTGGGATTTAACTTCTAGGGTAAGCCAAGATTTAGGCCTTAAGGCTCTCCAATGTTTATAGCTACTGTACTCATGGTTTTGTTTTTCAGATGATTTTTGGTGGCACTACCTCTAATGTAGATGCTGTTTGACTGTCATTAATATCCCAATATTTGGAATTTATTTGATTTCCATTATAACTTCATGGTAATGACACCAGACCAGTCAAATCCTGTTCACTGTGCCTGAGATACTCTGTGGCCCAGGGCCACACAAGTCACCCTCTTGGGATCTCTTGACCAGTGCTGCATTCCTAATGGGATTTCACTTTGGGTGGGATGCTGACCTGTCGTGCAGCACCTGGCAAATGTGTCCTTCTCATCTGCAGCCTGTGCCAAAGACATCCTGCATTGCTGTGGACCCAGACTCTAGGTGAGCCTGTCCTGCCTGACATGGTCCAAGTGGAGATGGAGTCCTTTCCAGACAGGCTGGCTCATGGAAAGGTGCAGGGTTGATAAAACAGAGATGGATGTGCTGTACTGCCTGCATCGATAGAGTTCAGGGGAGGCAATTGCAGCTATTAGACATTAGCTGAAAGGTAAGGTTTTCTTTCTCAATACAGATTGTCCTTGCTCCTGTTTGCTGTTACTGATATACACTAGGTAGTGTTTTGTGGTAACATTATCATCAGGGACAACCATGCCAGGTCAAGAAAGATTTTTGAATATGATCTATCACAAGAGCAGTAAAAGAAGCACAAAAATATGGAAGCAGCTGTGTCATTTGAACAAAACTAACTTTTGCAGAGTTAAAGGTCTAGAAGAGCAGCTGCTCTTTGAAATTCTTACGTCCAGTGAAAGCTCTTTTCTGAGTTTTCTAGCCGAGTATCTGGGACTGTGACATCATGCTTCTCAGCAGATATTATTAACTCAATTAAGTCAAAGACATATAAAGTAAATTACTGCATCCTAATTATACAAAAAACAGATAAACAAGCAACAAAAAACAATTATATAATTCACTCTGAAATTAAGATGTTTGAACCACTAACAATTTAAATCAAAGAAACAGTAATAAAATCAGTGTAATGTTACTAATTACATAATTTCATCTTCTCAAGTCAAATACATAAATTTTTGTTGACTTGGTGTATTTTGGCATTTATAAGTGTAGAAATGGAGCATAGATGTTTTTGTCTAACACAGCAGTGCCGAGATCTGCAACATCTTCTGCAGAGTGAGAAGCTGAGCTTGTAGTGATGGGGAAAAATTGGCTTACAAGGAAGCTTCATGCAGGCTGGTAGGCTGTGCCCAGGTAGGAAACTGGCACTTGGCATCTAGCATTGTTAGAATCATATGAACATAACAATTATAATTCTTATGTACAAATTCTAATGTACTGATTATAACGTCCTTTTGTACATGAAAGAACCTCTATATAGACCTTACAAAGAAAATTACTTGTGTTTTTTTAAGAGTAAGAAGCTGAGCTTGCAGTCATGGAAGAAATGCAAGGGTGTGTAATAATCAGTTCCCACAATGACCCCAGGTTTTCTAACAAAATCAGCTGTCAAAAGATCTGACCCATCCAAACACAAGCTGTGGAAATGCACCCTTCTACACCATTGCCTCATACCAATCAATAACAATTCAATCTGGGCAGAATTCAGGCAGAGCCTATTATAAGCCATCTAAAACTGAATTGCTGTCAAAGAATTAGACTTGAGGAGGATTGCTGAACTAGTACCTGATGGGAAAAATTGCTCCCATAGTTTAGTACAATGAGCTTCAGCTTCGATACTAGAAGGAACTGAGGCAAGCAAAAATATGGTTGTACTTATCATTTTCCATTGGCCAGAGATCTGCTTGACCCATGTCTTGATTCAGAATAAAAGATAGATTTCACTATCTTTTAAGCATTTAATTTGTTTAAAGCTCCAGTTACCCCTGGATGAAAAAGAACTGCATTTTCTGTTTACAACAACAGAAGGAAAGGTATTGCAGCATCAGAGGAAATCAGAGGAATTACTCTTGGATGCCTATATTAAAATGCTTTCCACTAAATTGCTATTTCATCTTTTTGTTCTAATCTGAGGGCAAGCATAGGGATTATCAAGTGTTTTTCCACTAATTGGATATGTCCTGTGACATAATATGGAAATGTTCCCTTTCATAATGCTGTTAGAAGACATTTTATTATTAGCTGTCTGCCAAAGCAAAAAAGAGTGAAACACTTTTTATTGCCTAAACAGTATAGCAAAAACCCACTTCATTTTATACACTGTACAAGAAGCTAACAACAAAAGTAATTCTTTGCCACTTAGAGATTTGTTTAGAGGGAGGTACCTGGAGATTATTATTTCTGGAGCTTACCAATGCTTTTAGGACAGGGTTGGATGGACGATACAGATGGGCTCATTTTTCAGTGCCCCTGCTGCCTGGCTAAGTGCACTGTTACAGATTGCTGCTGTGGATGTGCTGTGAAGCAGCTCTCACTACCCAGGGAGATGAAACGGGGCCCATTAGGGAAACAAGAAAATGTGAGGTAATGACTGGTTAATACCCTTGGGCGTGAGGGTAGAAGGAATGTGCTCTTGAACCATGCCTGTCAGTGACTGAAGAGGTAATTTCCATGTTCCCTTGGACTGATGTCCAAGGAAACCATTTTGGATTGATAGGGGTAATCAAATGTTACTTTAATTTGTGGGCTGCGTGCACATTCGTAAGTCATCAGCCATTTTACCCCACTGTGTTACTCCCAAGGCACTCCTGTCCCACAGTGTCTCACTAGTCTCTCCTCCTGCCTGCATTTTTCTTTACCTCCTGTGGTGACATCTTTCCTGCCAGCTGTGTCTTTTCCAAAAGGTAATTCTCTTCATGCTGACTGTGGTCCTGGGGGATTCCAGGGCTGTCAGCCACACTTCCACCTTCTGCACTTCTGTCTCCTTTCCTTGCATGTTTTCCTTCCTTTGCTTCTCTCTTGCCACCACTGCCTTCTGTTTCTTTCCTAATCGGGACATCACTGCACCCTGTAGAAAGGGGAAAGGCTCAGCCCCAGTTAAGAATCAGAGACAGGGACTGTAACAGTTAAAAATCACTCTCTGAAGAATATCTTCTGAATGAGAAAGTCAGAGATTAAGGTTTTAACTACTCAAAGAGGACAAAATTGCATTTGTGGTTATAAATAGACTTCAAAAGGAAATGCATTTTTTTTTCTTTTAATGGAGAATAAAATACTTAGTTCTGTAACACTGAAAACTATGTATTTCTTGGTTC
This sequence comes from Prinia subflava, assembly GCF_021018805.1. Lineage (NCBI taxonomy): Eukaryota > Metazoa > Chordata > Aves > Passeriformes > Cisticolidae > Prinia > Prinia subflava. The sequence continues at coordinate 13,627,380 of NC_086256.1, read as the reverse complement.
TTGAGCTTGCAACCTTTGCTTATTGGTGACAGTGTCTTGCAGGCTACAGCTGCCTTTGACAGTGTAATATGAACCAGTATTCATCCCATACGTTTTCTCTGCTTAACATACAGAAAAATCCCCCCAAATATCAAAAATAGTTAGACATTGGTAGAGAGTTGCTGAGACATAATAGATTCCTCTGTACCATTAGTTCTCTTCTGATGAGGGTTCCTGCTTTGCTGCTGCCTTGGCATATAACTCAGGTACATCTCCTGACTGCATCCCCACTTATTGTAGTTTGTCATATGATAAAACCTATGAAAAAATTTAAGTGCCCCATTTAGAGCATACAAATGCTGTTTATATTGTTACCCTAGAGCACAGTGAATTAAGAAACTTTTTAGCTTTTCTTTGATTCCATCAATGCAGTTTGTAAATGTGAATTCAAGAGCATGAGGCAGTCCCCTGAAGATGACAAACAGCCGTGCCACGTGTGGTGGCAGTTCAGTGTACACGGCTGTGATCAGCGCATCACACGGCTTCACTCCCGACACATCGCCTGTGCCATGGATGCAGCTTGGCTCTTACAGTTTGCTTTTAATTTACCCTTTTACTAACTGTATTATCTTCCCAGTAGAGCTATTTATCAGGGTGGCGATTAAGTAGTGTCTACTTTACATTATGTCTTTTGAAAAAGATCTAAATTAGGATGATCTAAAACTCCTACAAATTATGGGTACTTCAGTTGCTTCTGTTTGTGCTCCATGGGCAGCAATTTACCCAGTGTTTTTCCAATTCAGCTAAATGGGAGACAGCTGGGGGTTAGCAAGACTCATCTTACCAAATCATAGATATTTTAAACAGCTGGCAATAAACTGTAATTTATATCTATAATGTAAAATATTTATCCAGAAGAAGTACCTTTACAATATACTTGAAAGCTGCATCTGAGCTGACATGAAGGAGAGCTTTGTATCTTATTGCCATGGGCTAGGGCTTCAATTTATAATTAATTTATATGCTGTTCCTCTGAAATACTGTAACTTTTATTATTAATCAATTTAAATTGAAAGAAGTAGTAGTTCTAAGAATTAAAACCAGACTTCCTTCAGTAATTGAATTCATCAGACTAGTTTCATAAGCAGTAAATGCGACTGAACTCTGCGATGAGAACATCAGTGAATCTAAATTCATGTACAACAGGAGTTTCACAAAGTCTGTATTTCACTGAGTCTTTTCTAACTGTTATTGGTCTTGCTCTGAAGGGGCTGAACAAATGAGTTTTCCAGTGCCCTGACAGTTGTGATGGTTCTTAAAAATCTTGACTTCACTTTTCCTCATTTCTGGATGTTGAAAGTTTTAAATGTGCTTCCTTTAGAAATCTTTGTCCTCTCTACTCTGAAACTTGGAGATACTCTCTTAAAACAGAGGCACTGTTAAAAGACTTGAAAATCACTCTGTTTCTGCTTTTCCCTAATTCTTGTAACATGTTACATCTTTGTTAAACTCGGTGGGGCAACATAATTTTATCGCCTAATTTAAAGATTTGGAGGTAGGATCCATGACATATACATAGTGCAAGATGTCTCAAGTGATCAGAACATCTGAGGGACCACTTTGGCTCAGTGACATTGAATAAAATGAAGATGATTTTGGTTCTTTTTGTAATAAAGGCAGTGCATGTAAGGAGATGAAGGGGTGCACTGAAAAGCTGGGACATTTGAGCAGCCTGCAAGTACAAATAGATGAACATATAGTAACTCCGAGTAACCCAAAGCAGCAACTGTAGTCACAAGAATTAATATCATTATTTATCTTCACACATATAGGTAAAAGCATATTTTCCAAATGTTCCAAGCAGTGTTATACCTAACTTTTTAATATTGCAATGTTTGTTCTGGTGTGGTAACATTAGTTCAGGTGGGATGGAACACTGCTGGTGGAGTTTGCCACTCTATGTAAAGCCTGAAGAAATAAAGCAATAGAAGCTGACTTTCAGTGGAACTTGAATGTTTTCCTTAGCTCTCTGAGGAAAAGTTAGTAACTGTTATTACCTGTTAATCTCAATCACTTGCTTGGTAAAGTTCAGCTGTACTATTGGTGTGATACCAAAGAGCTGAGCTTCTGTGGTAGCTAAATACCTGTGGCAGTCAATCTCTAATACTCATCTGCCTGTGACTCCATCAAGGAAGACTGAATATCTGCACTATGGCAATACCGTGGCAGAGACTAGAAATCAGTAAATAAATGCATTTTGTGTTTTGTTTGGGGTATTTGGCATCCGGTCTAATGCTCTGGAGCTCTAATACAGTCTTAGCCATCTGCTAAGCAATAGAAAGACACTACTGAGTAGTAGTGCTTTTTGAGCTAGCCCGGTCTTCAAATTAGCTGGATTACTGTTTTTCACTTTGGAGTTACTTTAAATAATGTTTTGCCCTGTGACATTTTTAGCTACTAAATTTCACTTAAAATTTTAGCTTTCTCTTGTGTTCAGTAATTTCTACTGTAAATTTAGAATATGGTGTGTGTGCTGTAAATGTAGAATATGGTGGTAAAATATGCAGCTTAGACTGAATTTTAAGGTCTTATGACCAGTACTTTTATTGTTAATACATTAGTAACTTTGTGATACATTTAAATGTTTTTCTGAATGACAGAAAAAGGAACAATTATTATTAATTAATTAATTAATTAATTAATTTTATGGATCAAACCCGTTATAATTTTAGCATACCCTTGTTTATCTGAAGTTTCCACTTGGAGATTTTCTGTGGTCCAGAAATAACAAAGATAAAACAGCAGCATAGGGATTAGCTACATAATTGGATCCTGTAAAATGCTGAGTGACCCAACTTAATATTTGGCTGTCTTCTGTTATCTTTTTCTGCCTCTGGTTTCTGTGGTCTGTTTTGTTTTCTCCCAAATGTTACAAAGTAGTTTTTGTTGTTTGTTTGTTTGTTTAGCTGGAGTTTGTTTATGTTTTAACAGAAGTAACAGTAGTAATAGAAGTAGAGATCTTGGGATTTGGCAAGCTCTAGTTACATTAAGTCTCCCTGGCACCTACTTGACCATGAAATCTAGAAACACTTCATTAAAACTGTGTAAGTTCTACTGTGTGTAGCACTAAGTGAGAAACAAAGATATGGTAACACAAATACTGGTTTTCTTAGACGGTTGTACATGACTCAGTGATTTTTGGAGTTTTGTATTCATCTGTGCTGTGCATTAGCTAAAGCATCATTGGTTCTGTTGGTTATGTTGCTTCACCCCAAAGCCCCTCTCATGCACTCCTTTTCAAGACCTAGTAAACATTACTTAGTCTTGTGGTTCCTTTCTCAATTCTCCATCTATTCTTTAGCTTTAGGTGAAAATACATATGTAAATATATAATCCTATTTTCTCCATAAATTTCCATTGTGATCTCATTTTGGCAAGGTGTAAGCTGGAGACAACAGGTGAGCATAACCAAATAGATTAATCTGTAAATGTTGCACAGTAAAATTTCTTATAAAACTGTCCATCTCCAGTGCATTCTAGTGCCTGCATCCCTGTCACTATGCTAGAACATAATCTCTTAGTTTAAAACTTACTCTGATACTTTGAGATTTTTTGGTTTTATTCTATGCATACAGAACTAAAATAAAATGCGCCTTGTAATCAATACTGGAGTTGAATTTAGGACTGTGATACTTAAAATATTTACTTGAAGTAGCAGAGATGCATCAGCTTATTCACAGGAAGCTATGAATAAGCTAATGAAAGAAGGGAGTACACGATAGCCACTATTTATGTGGTAACAACTGCAGACTTGAAAAGCAAATGCTAACAGCATCTTCTGCATTAGTTATGCAAAAACCCCAGTACTTTAAAATGCACATTTAAAATTTAATTTACTAATATGCTGAATTTTGCAAGTTTCTAATCTTTGTTTTATTTATAAATCTCAAAAAAACCTCCAGCAACCGTGGCATTGTGAATTCTAGCTAGTGAAGAAAAGGTCAAATGTGATAATATAAATTAATCTCCATACTATAAGCACATAAAACTAGAGCTATGCAAAATGTCCCCAAGCCATTTCTGCTTCCCATACATGGCTTCTGTAAAAACATATTTTTGTATTTATCCTAATTTTTCTGTTCTGGAATCATTTGCACATTTTCCTTTGCACTTCTATCCATAACTGTTGATGCTTCTTTGGGTGATTTAAGCCCATGAAAAGATGGAGTTGAAAGACTCCGTCTACATCATAATGCCAAGAAAAAGGGAAAAGGGGATAAAATCTTCAAATGAAAAACAAGAAAGAAGTCATGTCTGAAAATTCCCTAAATGGACTTTCTGTGCCAATGTATGCTAAAATTTAGGCATGCTGTTCAATCATCCAGGAAGAAGATGAAGGGACTTTATTCAGTATTTTTGATTTTTCTTGGATTGTTAATTTTACAATTTCAATATAAAGGATCTCCATTAGACATTTAAAAAGCTAGTCAAAGGCTACTGCCACAAGAAATTTAGGAGTAAATTAATTCCATACAACAATCCCATCACTGAAACTGCAACCTGTCAGCTGCCTCTCAGCTATTTGACTGTTTTGCCCAAAACGGCAATATTTTAGTAAGTTCTTAATTTATACCAGAAAAAGAGAAATTAAATAATATTTTTTTCTTTTTAATTTTTTTTCTTTTAGGTATAATTTTTCTCATTTCACAATCTGTAAATGTTATTCCCCAAGAATACCAAAAGGGCAATATTTCTAGAACTATAGATTTAATCTAACTACTGGAATATCTGCTACAAAGTGCTGCTGATCCATCTATGAAGTACTAGGTTATGTACTAGGTTATGGAGGGCTGCTCTCTTTTCCTGCTTCTGATTATTAGATCTGATCATTGGAATATCATACAGCCCTGGTGGCTGAGAACAGAGGTTTTATTTTTACCAAAAAAAAAAAAAAAAAAAAGGTTTTCTCATTATTCTCATTAGTTTTGAAGAATTTCTTCCATTCCATTGATTTTCAGAATAATAATTAAAACCTGTGACTGGTCAAAGGATCTTGTAAGGTTTTTTCAAAATGCTTAGGTTTTGATATATTTTCCTATTTTAACAATATGTTGTTTAACTTCTGATTTCTGTCTAGCTGGTATTATGAAACACATTGTCCTTTCATTTTTTGTGTCTGATGTTTGTGCTTGCTAGCTAATATCAAAGTATGGGAGTGGATGATTTAAAAAATGTCAAGCTGTTTTTAAATAATTCCCTCCAACTATGGTTTCTAGAGAAAGCTAACTTAGGTTATACCAGATTTTCTGTCTACACTGTGAATCAGAGCGTGAAAAGGAACCTGTCTTCTGCTGAAAAAATATATGGCTTTAAGAATGAAGGCTTTAATTGGGCAATTTAATTTAAATTCATAACATATTTAAATCTCTTAATTATCTTCGGAAAGAATATCTTAGTTATTAGTTGTCTTTTTTCTAATTTCAGGATTCAATTCAGGGGGCTGGCTGAGGGTATCTATTCTCAACTCCTTTCTCATAATGTCACTTTGTCCTGGGTTGCTGTATGCTTTAGTAAGAAAATTTGTTTTGGATTATTGCAGCTCCTGTTTGCATAAATAATGGCTGTCTTTTTCTTTCAGATTTTGTCTCTGAAAATGAATGACTAGATGGTATACACTTAATTTCTGAAGTAATAGCAATCTTTGTCTTGCCAGCTAGAAGCAAATAAAACACTAATTATAATGCTTACACTGTATGGGTGGAAAAAAATTCCGCAGTTTTGGGTGCTTATAAATAAAAAATTTTATTTCTTTCACTTGAAATGGTTTCTAATCTTGTTTTGAAGTAATATGAGCTCAAGTTTTATTGCTATAGTAGTGGTTTTGGTTGCTCTGAGTTGTTTCAGAGGACTGCCTTCATAGACATTGCCATCCCTTCCAGCCAGTCACAGCAGATTGCCATGTCTGCAAATGCTTACCACCCAAATTGCAAACGAGTGATAGCCCAATGTGGCACCCCAGAAAAAGATACTCAAACCATGGAACAAGTACCAAACTGCTGTTCATGAAAAGCTGTCCTCATATGAACCGCAAGAATTCATTCTGTGTCAAAACAAACAGCCAAACAATCCCGCTAGGTGACAGATTTGGATACCAGTTTGTATGGCTGTTTCTCAAATTGTTTAACACGAAGAAGGCATTTCTGCATTTCTCTGTGTGCAGCTGTTTCCCATCAGCCCTTCGCTTTTTCTTTCTCCCGTTCGGTGTGGGCAGAGCGCGGTGGGTGGTGGCAGGAGCCGAAGGGCTGGCGGTGCTGCCGAGGGCGCGGAGCAGCGAGGGGCTGTGCCCCAGCTCTCCTCCTGCCTAAGCTGGTGACAGTGCTGCCAGCGTGGTGAGGAGCCCTTGGTTGCTCATCTCTACCAGTAACTTGGCCCTGCCTAAGCTGAAGCAGGTGTTATAAACTACTGGGTTTTTCTAGTCCTTTCCCGGGGATGTAATAAGGCAGAAATAATTCTGGTGCCTGTTCCTCCACTTAGGTCAGGGCTTTGCCTGTGTGTGAGTGGCACTGTGTGAAAGAGAGCGTTTGTTCTTGGCTTTGGAGGATCTTCCTCTTGCATACTGAAGGGAGAATTGTACAGTTCTGTGTAGATGAGTTCTTAAAAATTTTGTTGGCTTAATGTAAACACGTTGGAGATACTAGGATGTTAACGAGAAATTTCTCCACCCACGTACAGCTTTACAACCGGCTGTGTAGCCCAGAGGCCTACTGTGTCTTAAACTGCTGAAGTTCTGTAACAATCATTATTCTGTGTCAGGACAAAATTACCTCGTAGGAGCATTGCATAATGTCTGGTATATTAATCATTAGAGATATTTTTGCAGCACTCAATTATATTAGGAAGGCTGGGTTATGTTCTGATCTTTCTAATGGTCACATGTAAAGTACTGAAGCCTCCATTATTTTATAATAAGTAATGCATATCCGACAGAATAATGCATTATGCACATCCTCTCCTATATGCCTGTAAAGGTCAGCTAGTAACTCGAATATTTTTGTCCTCCAGAACATTTCACTTTAAGGGTTCATTAGAAAGAACGTCTCTCCTTTCAATATGTTCTAACAGCAGGCTATCACAGTACCAAGTTTGACTATTTTATTTTCTACAAAGGAAAATTGTGTGAGCCATGGCCATTGCACATTCACTTACAGTTGTTAATTTAAAAGCATTGCAGGATCAAACTAAGCCAGCTTTTACTGGAAGGTATGACAAAAGTAACAGCTCAAATGCTGCAATTTACTTGGGGTGGATGTTTCAAATTCAAATGTAATAACAGACACCAACAGACACTGCCCTAATTTATGGGTTCTGGTATTGCCAACAGGTGCTTAGTTCTTAATCTGATTGCCGTTTCTTCAAAAAATGTACAAGTAGACCTTTATTTTTGAAGTGTAGAACCTCACAGTAAGCCTTAGTGATTGTCAAAAGCTCTATCTCATTTCAAATACACCAAACTGTTGTATTTAGCAGTGGAAAATATTTTTTCCAAAGCCATTGACTAAAAGTTTAAATATTCCTGTTTGAATTCCCAGGAATGCATCCTCATTTTCACAAGCAGTTTAATTTCTGTGGTATTTTAATTACTATCCTATTCAAGAAACACGTGCAGAAGTGAGAAGAAGAGGCATGCTTTGCCTATGCAGTGGTTGCATGTGCATCGCATCTGTGAGTCACAGATTCACCCAAAACAGCTAATGGGAACCACGCACATGAGGCCTAAAGAATCAGCTTAACTTTGAACACAAAAGTGCTACCCAAATCCTCAAAAAGATAATCTCATTGTAACAATTTTTGCTCTGGAAGGGTGCTACTGGAAAACTGAAGCGGAAAGTAAAGCCTGTACCTTAATAGGCCAGCATAGTAAGATGAATAAAAATGTAGGCTAGGACCCAATATAGTTTTCTCTCAGTAGGAGAAGTGCCTCTGCCCTTTGCTTTCTCAAATGTTTAGTGTACAGGTCTGAAGCGGCTGTTTCAAATGCTATACACTTTCTCTGTTGTTGTTGAGAAGCTCCTGTTTGATAGAGCTGAATTATTGTGATGGGTTAGTCTGGCAGAAAACTGGCTGGAGGATTTTGTGATAGCTTTGGGGCCAGACCCTAATCAACAGGCCATATGTTTAGATCCTTCTCTAACAGATGACTGTGCGTGCATGCTCCCAGGTGCAATGTCATTGGGATTGTATTTGCAAACATAAACTAGTGACATTCAATTATGTTCATAGGCAATGTTGTAAAAGCCACAGAGGAAGTAATTTACAACACTAGCACAGTATGCAATTCTTTGCTTATAATCAATTTTTCATTATATAGGAATATGGTATACTATGTTCATATTTGTTTTTCTAATTTGTTGAAAGAGCTGATAATGTGTAAAGTTTGTCCCTTTCAAACAACTGACATTTGAGAAAATAGTGGGCCAAAAGAAATTGTTAATAGAGAAATATCAATATGTTTTTATGAAGTTTTAATTAGAAACAGAAGCCTGAACCACCAATGTCTGGGCCAGTTCCTGAGATGCATCTTAGTCCTTTTTTCTGTTGGAGCATATATCGTGCTGCCAAAGTGAAGTGGAGCCTGCATGCACCATGCAGCCCATTGCAGGTTTGCTCTGGCTAGAGTTGCTCTTTCTTTCTATCTGGTTCATTTTCTTTCCTGAGATGAAAAAGATAATGTGAGTGAGCTTTTGGTGCTGATTATTCTACTGAAACTAGTAAAAAAATTTTTGCGCGCTTAGCAAATATTTACCAAGTGAGATTGTTTCTCTAAGTGTTCAGATTAGGATCAGTTTCTAGAGACTAATGGCTCAGTGGCTGTCCCGTCTTAGTTCAGCTTTCCCTGGTACTAAAGTTTCTTTTTTCTTTTAAACATGCAAGGAAATTTCAGGTACTGACCTTCTGTGGGGAGCATCTGATGATGGAACTTGTAAGTTTGTCAAATCAAAAATATTGTCAGCAACATATGCAGCCATTGTGCAGTTCTTAAAACAGAAATAAATAAATGAATCATATTACTAATAAAATTATTAGTTTAGTGGGTAATAAATTTATTCTACTACTCTGACTTTATTTAACAAGTGTGTTTTCTTTCTATGCTCTTTTAACTTGGAGGACTCCTGAGGCCCCTTAAAGATAATGCTGTCCAGGCATGCATTATGTGTCTTTAAAGAAGTGGTTGCTAGGAGAGCCCATTTATCAGCACTGAGGTTGCATTAGGGACCACAGTCTGAAAATGACTTCAGCTGTAAGTTTGGAAGGGATATTATACAAGCCATGAGATGTTCTAAGGGAGAAGCATTGCACATTGCAGTCCAGCTTGAGGGGAACAAATGGCTGGCATGAGCTTGGAAATGGTAGCATGGTCTTGAAAAGCTGATACGCTCAAGCAGACAGTATCCATCTATTCACACATACTGTCTGTCACTTTGCTACACGGTGAATATTAAGCCTAAGAAAATCTAAATCGAATGAAGGAAAGTGAATCAATAATTATTTACAACTAATAAGACTTTTCATGTTCTCTTGACAAAGTTGTACTAAATGTTCTCTCTCTTTGCACTCCTACAATTTTCAGAAGATTTGTATATGAAAACTGGTGCATTTTTGCCTGGTGCTATATCTAACCAGACTAGATAAATGATCTAATTTATTTTTTGGAAATTTTATCTTTTTCTGTCTCATTCCACAACCTTAGCCTTACTTTTCAGTAGCACCCAAATATATTGTTATCCTATTCTTTTGTTGTGATTGGAGTGGCAGACGGAAGAATTTGAAAAATAGGTAGAAAAACAGGATCAGGCCTACATAAATACATTTTAAAAATTGGAAAAGTGAAATATGAATAGAAGGTCATGCTGTAATGGAAAAAAAAAAGAGAGAATAAATATATAAAAGAATAGGAAATTATATTTAACCCTCTATTTAGGGGCTTTTCATGTTAGTTATTTGTAACTAACTATATACTAACTTATAACTATATACCAACTTAATAACTAGTTAGTTATATCATGGCTTTTGTTCTCTGTGCATTATCTTTTAGACTATTTCTGAGTGAATTTTCTTTTGCAATGAAGAGCATATGATTTATATAGCAATTCATAGATGTCAGCAAAATATTGAGAGAATAGTGATTTCTAAATATTAATATTGGAAAGCTTTAGTGAACTTTCTGTTTCCATTGAAATAATTTTATATCATATTAAAGGTACAATTTAAGAAAGTTTTTTCTCATTTTGAGAGAATGTATTCACACACATCTGATTTAATACTTTAATTGAAAGCAATGGACATAAGCAAATTTTTGCCCTCAGATGACCAAGCTTAATGTCACACCAGCATGGAGTGTGTTGGGGTGGCTTTATGTTATGAGGTATGTTCATCCTGGTGATCGAAATTGCTTTCAACTGGGGCTCAAATGTGTCCTACCAAACAGACAATACTGATTGAATCAAGTATTAAACACAAACTGTAAAAAAGATATCAGAGTTTTATTTCTTTTGTTTATAACCATGAACAGAACAAGTGGTTAAAACTAAACCAGCAGAAGTATTTTCTGGGATTCACAAAAACATAAATTAGCGGTACACTCTTGTGTAATTGTAACATAAGTTAGAATACCTTCTCTGTCCGTGTTTAAACAATGGTCATAAAGCTCAGTTACCAGAATGAAGCATCATGTCTTGATAAAACATTTCTCTACCCTGCAGCTTCCCAGTGAACAGATGACAACTATTTTTAGCAGAGCTGAGTCTTTATTTTCCAGTTTTAGCCAAGAAATTGGACAAAGCCAGGGAAACGCAAGTTGAAAGCTGAGAGTAATCCAATCCTTACCTTTGCTTCTGAAATTCTGCTAGTTTTTGTTTGCCATCTTATAGTATTTGAACTGCTCACTTAGGAAATTAGATGTAGTAGAGCAAATTGAAGGCAGGTGCAGCTACTTATCATGTACAGGCATAGTCACCTCTTTGCTGGAAACATGCAAATCAAATTTGGAAGTAATAGCACTGGCTCTGCAAACCATGGGATCAGTTAAATGTTTGACAGGGAAGAATATATGTTCGTGACATGACTTGCCCCATGTTCCAAGGGCAGCATTGAAACCATAATTCTACTCTGTGGAGCCATAGATCAATGAGAAGATGGTCTCATAAAGAAATTGTGTCAGGCAAGGTCATCTTCCTCTTGTCTGACTTCCCAGCCATATAAAAAGCGACTCATAAAATGTTCACTGTACATGCTCTTTGAATGTCTCTTCAAGTAAAAGAGATTGATGACTGAAAAAATAATCACAGCAGTTTACTCAATGAAGAAATGCTGAATAAATCTTTCTGCTTAAAGGATGACCATGAACAAATAGCAAAGTATTTAAAGTTAGTCTTTATTTGATATTTTCAGAATAATTTTAAGAATAGCAAATCCATTCCTTTCTTAATGCTTCCTATTCTTTATTGATGTTGTACTGAAGATTAGTTGCAAGTGAAATGTGTGTTATTGATTCCCCTTCAGACAAAGTGTAGCGTTTCAAGCCAGGTGGGATTAGCGTACCTTAGTGTTGTGATAGATCTGCTGTTTACAGTATCCCCCATGCTCCTAGGGCAGCTAAACTAGGTGCTCAGGAGGGCTTCAGCAGCAGGAAAAATGCAGCCTGAGTGTCAGGGAATGCCCCTGCCCTCTGCCCCAGTGCCAGCTGTGCTGCCAGGGCTGGACAGGGCCGCCTGCTCCGGGCTCTGTGTGCCACACCTCTGCTGGGGCAGCTCTTGGGACCTGCCAGGAACACCCAGCCTGTGCCAGGAAAACTGCAGGTAAATAGCAGAGAGGGAAGACTGTTTATTTCAGATGGTCTTTTGACCCACGTACCTTGAGACTCCTTCATAGAAAATGTGTGCAGGCCATGCCTTTGTAATGCCACGCAGAAAAGTTTAAACTTATTTGGTTTTTGCTGCGCTCCTGAGAATGTGTACCCCTGTCCCATTTGATTTTTCATTATGGCAGCTCTGGCCAGAGGGTTTGGAAATCCTATTGTATTGTTCCCTCTAAAATATAGTACTGTTTTATTGGAGAATTCTTATATGTGGGTTTAAAATCTATTTTAATTCCTCATACTTTGTTTTTTTAATGCCTACAATTTTCCACCTGTTCCACTGGGCTTCTGTCTCAGTCTGCCACAGTAGTGGCTAGGCAGGACAGAGAGCAGGACCTTACCTGGGCACTGAGGAGGGACAATTTTTTTCTTTCCTCTGCTCTTTAGGTTTCAGTTCTGAATTACCTAACTCAGACTGATGTGACTGATAATAATTAAATCTAACTGAATAAAAAACATAATAATGCCATAAAATATTTTCTTTGCTAACATAATCCACCACTTTTTATCAAGGTATCATAAACTCAAACTCCTCCTTTAGATTTCTCACAAAATTAGAAGGGCTACTTCAGCACCCATCTTTGCATTTTTGTTATAGAACAGGTTCCAGTCTCCAATAGGTAAATAATACATGATAAAATCTACTGAAGTTTAAGAACCCTTGACTAGTACTTTTCTTTAAATATTAAACATTATTTTTGAAGTTGTTTGAACTATGTACGGTTTCACACAACAGTTTTCCTGTTGGAAGGGAAATATGCCATCCTCAGCCAGTTTTTTGTTTGATGTTCACGAATACTAATACTATGTAGAATCTCTTATTAAGTGTAGTAGTTCAGAATAAACTATATGCAAGCTCCATAATTATTAAATTCTGAATGAAGGAAAATGAAAAACTTTTGAGATAGAGTTGCAAACTTTGTGCCTGTTACTTGCTAATGTGACTCTCAAAGTCATCTGCTATTTTTTTTATTCATTGCAAGATAACTTAGGCATGAATAACATCAGGTGTTTTAAACATAAATAGATAAATCCCCCTTTTAAAATTAAATTTTGAAAACAAATTCCCTATTACAAAGCTTCATCTAATATTGCTTAAAGGACTTGTAAGTCTTTCACTGTTTTCCTACCTGGTAGTCTCTCAGGCTCTGAAATTTGAGGATATGTTCTTCTGGAAAACAGAGTTAGGATAAAGAAAAAAATAAGTGCTATAAAGAAACTTTCTGTAAGATATGTGGCTTAATAAAAGCTTCATTTCAGCAGAGTTCTACAGCAAACACATGCTGGGCTTCCAACCATCCCCTGTCTGTGAATGCTTCAGTGACACAGTCGTTTAACTCAGGGGTTTTATGTGCATCCAGCAGAGGCTGTCTATTATATTGATTTTAGAAATTTCCTATTACAATATTACATTTCTTTGTCACATCTAAATGGTCGGTTCTTCAACTATTTCTCAGACAAAATTCTTATTCTTTGAAAACTGGAAAAACTCCAGAGCATAGTTAATTCATACTTTTGGCACTGGATTCATTATTAGTTATATTTATAATGAACTTATAGTATTTATGCACTGAGATTTATGGAAAACAGATTAGTGTATAAATGGGGATGGGGAAGGGTTGCCATTCTAAATATAGCCCAAAGTCTTGGTTGAACGCAGAACATAGTGAAAATTAAGTTATTTCATAAAATTAGGCTGAGCACCAACTACAGAGATATGGAGTACTTTGTTTCAGAAAAAGGAAAGAGGTATTGATTTAACGGATAAGAAGAAAGAGAGCTATTTAATATGAATGTAGATCCACCATAATGAGATATTTGTATATTTGTGTACATACTGATAGATATAACAACTCTTAGTGTGTCTCTGTGGGATTAGCTTTACATTTATATTTCAGAATGAGTTTGTCCTTCTGTGCTGATTGCTGGTCTCACATTTTACAAAAGATTCCCTCCTCATGGCAGTTGTGGGGTGCTCAGATGGTGCTTTGCTTGTGCACTGTAAATTCATGCAGTGTGTAAGAGAGGCAAGGCATGGGGGTCTGTGTCAGGGGATCCAGTACTATGAGATTTGGGTTGACATGCTAAAATCCCAAAGAGCAACAGAATGAAAGTCCCAGATTGCATTAGTGTGTGTGTTGCTCTATATCCTGTATACCACCAATAAACTTTTCATCATTGCTTTGGTAGGTAAATTGATATAAAAATACTTTGATAGGTAAAATTGATATAAAAATGCCTCTGAAACTGGGGACTTAGGCTGTTGCATGTGTCCTTGTTGCTAGGAAGAGACTATGCAGCAGATGTTGTAGGTAGACCCACTAGTTATGGAATTAAAACACAGAAAAGAATATGTTTTGGGATCCTTATTATAGAAAATCCTGACTTTATTAATGTGTTCTTGCCTTTCAAGCCAACCCCTGAGAATGGCAAGTAGACCGTGCAGGGGAAAAAGCAAACCATTGCACAGAAGAAAATACTCATCTGGGAAGGAGTAGGAGGGCTGAGTGGGAAAGACTCCTCCTCTGCAGCTGAGTTACTCTAGCCTAAGCCAAGGAGCTGGGCACAAGTACATGCACACTAGCCTGCTTTTGATAGCTCTGTGAAATTAATCCAACAAAAGAGATGATGTTTTGATTCCAATGCAATACTTAATGCTAACAAGGTTAAGGGAGCACAGATACATCTAATTTATACTTGTTCCCAAGCTGTTGGAACAAACCACAGAAATACTATGCCAGTCAAACCAGCTGGGGAAGAGGCCTGTATCATTTGAATTATAAACAGGACATGAAATGTGTTTGACTGCACTCTCATCATCTGCTTCATTTGTGTACATTGCTGTACATTTTCCTTATTTAAACTAAGTTTTTTAATTAGTTTTTCAACAAACAAAGTATGAAGAAAAAGTTTTGCATCATTCCAGTTCCTTCCCTTTCCTGACTGATCATAGAGAATCAGTGAATTATATGGCAGCAATAGGAAGTACAGCGTTTTTGTCTAGAAGGAATGGGCACAGGTAAAAAGCCATGACATGAGTCTCTGCCTTAAGATAAATTTATTGAAAAGGTACTGAGAAACTTTATAAGAGAGCATTTAATCTCAAATTAAAGTATGATTAATTTGTGTTATTTTAAGAATAAATTGACTGAAGTATTTGTGTAACTTTATTATAGACGCTTGAAATTAATCTTTTAGGAAAGCACTTTTAATTCTCCTTTGTTCTCATTATTTTGGCTGCTATCCCCCTCTGTGCCTCGTTGGCCTAGAAATGGCTTGCAGTGTCTATTCCTCTTGCTGCTGCTGTTCTGTTGAGTAGTACATTTGCTGCCTCACTTGTACAGTCTCTTCACAGCTCTTTTCATAACCAGTTCAATTATAGTATGCCCAGATTTTTTTCATGAGGTGATTTCTAATTTTGGAACTTTCAATCCCCAGCCAGTAGAGTAATGAAGACTCCTTGGTCTTGTAACTGATATTCAAAGTGAGAGAGTTAGCTAGTTATTTTATGTATTCACTGTGGGCAAAAACTCATCCTGTGCCAAAAGGCCTGCAGAAGGCCCCATCATTCCTAAAGCCCTCAGGGCCTTTTCGTCACTTCATTTTATGTCAGCATAAATCACACTGGAGAAATACAACTGTGGATCAGTGAATTTAATTCAAGTACTAAATCTTTACTGAGAAGACTTTATGTGGGTCAGGCACAAGGAAAATGGGGAAACAATTTCTACCCTGTGAACCTAGGTCCAAAGAGCGGCATTTCTGCACTACTCGCTACTCTGGACTAGCAGGGACCCTTACACCATGCCACCTGCATAGAAATTTGAGTCATTATGTATTTCATGGAGAATCTCTAACCTATTTCCAGCCTTTAACACTGGGCTATGTTGGTCCTTAAAGACACGAGAATGAGAAACCTCCTCTGTGGTGCATGAAGGTGGAGAAACCCCTTTTCTGCTTAGCCCTTCATTTAAATCATCAAATATCAATGCGAATTGTAAAGTATATCCTGTGTGCATCCTTAATTGATACCAACATGCAAACCAGCTCTTGAAGTGAGAGGTGACTTTTTAGGTGCACCTCTGGATCACTTTAGCTGTTAATAATAACATTTTAAAACTATTTTCCACAGACTGCAGTAGACAAGAATTTGGTCATATGAAAAGTTGCAGTATTGCCATAGCAACACTGTTTACTGAATGTTCTGATTAAGGCAAATGAATAGCAAAATAAGTAACAGAGCTATGGATGAGCACTTTAAACAAACCTAAATAAAATAATAACCATCAATAACAAATGGACACATGAGTTGAATGATTTTAGTACTTCTAAGGTAATTCAGAGTGGACTCATTTTGCAAAGATCACAATCCTTTAATTTAATATTGTGACATATGAACCAGAATGATTGATCAAAATTTGTTGGTGTCAAGACTTTGCAAGAAGTCTGCTGCACTTCTGAGTAGACCTTGCAATGTTTTATAAGCTGGATGGTAAGCTATTACTTTTCCCTAAATATTTTTTAGAAATGTTGCAGAATATCTTGATAATTTGCACTAAATCATCCGCTGCAGTGGAGAGTGAGCTTTGTAATACAGTTCTAGTTCATGAAACTATTTCTGAAAGATTAAGACTGAGCAATCTGCAGAATGCAGATCTCCATGAATAACCAAGGAGTGTGTCCTCACAGGGTGCTTTTTACAGCAGCTTGGAGCTGTAATTCAGCATAAACTTTCAGGAAGGTGCCAGGTAACACTCTAAAGGGGAGTATAGGGAGAATTACTAAACTTCATTAAACAAAATAACAATAGAAGTAGAAAATCTAGAAATAGAAAAAGCCATATCTTTATAATCAGACAAGTATAGGATTTAAATCTTCAAAATAAGGGACAGAGGAGATCACTGATAATTCTATTTAATGAGTTGGACCTGGCATAAGGACTGTCACAGAACCCACTGAAAACTTGTGGAAACAAGAGTGTCCACATGTGAACAAGAGAGTTCAGTGAACTGAATGAACTAGAATTTAGTTAACATTCCACTTACAGTCTGTGTGGAAGATGTGGAGGAAGGCATTGTCTGCTGAAAAAAAAGAAGGAAACTCAGAAAACAGGAGCTGCCAAAATAACATTAGGATTTTGGGATTTCTGAAGAGTCAGGAAGACTCAGACTATACGGATAGTTTCAAGAATGTATCCCAAAAGAGCCCTCAAATTATACTCATTCTCCTTAATTAAGAAAACCAAGTGTAACAGAACAATAGATAAATTTAGGGCCGATGGTAAAATCTAGGCAAAAACCTACACTTATTTTGGCATGGAAATGAATGACCATCTGTATACTAACAAGAACATATATCATTCCTTTCCAGATCAGCAAAGGAAACACAGCATGCAGGACTTAGTTGCCATTTCCTTACATGAAAATATGTCATGCATACTCATATTTAATATGAAAATCAGGAACTATTTTGCCAATTAACACCCTCCTACTTAATCTAAGACAAACATCTGAACATTCTTTATCCAAAGCTGTCCTGCCTAACACTGTGCTGAGAATGCATCAAATAGATAAAAGACTAATTGCAAAATCCTGTTTGGGTGAGACTTAACAATTAAAATCACCAAATAATGCAAAATGTGTGTACACAATCTGCAATATCCACTAATTGCTGTTAATTCTCCTTTATATTTGATGTAATGAAAAATGCCTTCCCGTAAGGACAGTCACCACTTTCAGGGCTAATATTTCTTTTTATTTGTTGGTGATGTCACTTGTTCAGAGTTAAGGTAGACGAAGCATTTTTGCTATCTGAGAAAAAGTATTGGAATGAAGAACCTGTGAAACGCACATGTATGTCTGGATATGGCACAGCTCTGAGAGCTATGGAAAAGCAGGAATGCTTGGTACTGATTTTCTCAGAAAATGTTTGCTAAAGCTCATACCACATCTTGGAGATAAGTCCTGATCTTCTGAACTTAAAACAGAAAGGGATCTCCTGTGCTGGAGAGGCTGGGGCCAGTCACAGTGGTGAGGCAAGAGGGCTTCAAAGAGCACAGCACTCTAGTGCCAGTCCCAAACTTAGACACCTGCAAGGTGTTTAGTTGGGCAGAGGTTCTGCAAGCCCAGGTGTGATAATTCCTCCAGCACCTGGGAAGGCCCTGCTTTCATGGTCTCATTAAGCAACAGAATCAGAGAAAATGTGCATTACTTTTGCAAATCCATAGTTTTGGAGTCACCTGAGTATTATTTCAGCTTTGGAAGCAATAACCCAGTGGACTCTCCTTCATCTTTATTAACAAGGTGGTGTTCTGACCTTATTGCCTCTCTCACTGCATCTGTTTTACCAGGGAGCCCTTAGTTAAAGTAGGGTCCTGCACAGCTGTGTATTCACATGGTCTAACATACTGGGAGATGAAATCATTGAAATTCCCTTTAAACCCCATTGCTCCATAAAATTCATGCTTATTCAGGTAGCTGGGGATGTGACACAAAGCTGATTTTACAGCACTTAAGGGCTTTTTATAATGGGGAGGGGAAGAGGGAGGAGCACAAAGTTCCATCTCCCCTCCCCTGTGGGCAGGAACAAAATAATCACGAGAGGGATTAAGAGTGCAAACCAACCAGGGCATGAGGATGGACACAGTCTCCAATGTGGCTCTGGTGGGAGAGGGTTATGTGTGGAAATCAGCTCCATAAGGCAAGTGTGAGCTTTGTTTGTGTTGCAGAGGGCTCCTTTGCTTTGAGGGTGTTTTACCATGCAACCTGTTTGCTGGGATGATAAATGACTCCTCAACTTCCCCCTTGTCTTTCTTTACCCTGTGTCAGAAAAACGTTCACAGCTATCAGAAAGAGATCAGTTTCCAATGTGGTAAGAATTCTTCTGAATTTCAGGCTTTAGCAGTTCTCGGTTTTTTGCGTTCTAGCAGGTTTTTGTGTGTTCCTTCAAAGGATGAAGTGAAACTGCTATTTAAAACTGAGAAAAATCTAATTTCTTACAGCAGTTAAAGGCTTAGTCTCAATGAATCAGGAAGAGCAAAAATCTTATTTTTCATTCTATTTTCTCACTTGCTTTTCCTGCTGCTTCTCATTACTCAGATTGCTGAACTCTTATTTGATGATAGAAAGATCCATGACCTCACCAAAACAGTTTTTGTTCAATCATTATCTTGTGACATAGAGTCTGAGACACATCTGCCATTGCTCAAATTCTGGGTCACTCTGCAAACATCTGATTATGATTTGATAAAAAAAAATCCTCCAGTGAATTTTTGACAAAGAGGCTATGAAGAAAGCTGGACAACACTGTGGAATTTAGCTGCTTTGTAACCACTTTTTTTTTGTGGTAGATCATGGTACTGAAGAAGAGCCAATCACTTAAGAAAAAATAACAAACAATTTAAAGAGTGAGTCTCTATTTTTTTAGTAAAAGCAATCTATTAGAACGTCCATAAAAATACTCTGTGATTAGTTTCACTTTGCAAAGCTGCAATTTAATATACCTGCTTTCTTCTTGTGAGTGAATAGGATAATGAGGGTATTTCCTGATCCTCTTTAAAATAAAAGTGGTTCTTCATACGTAATTCCTATCAGGTCTAATTAAGAAAATGCCAACATTATAATCTGCATATGTATTTCTAGAAATCTACTGTATTCTAAAGTAGAATTTATTCAACATATTTTTCCTAAGAGCCAGTCTCCTTATATTGTTAGTATATTTGGTTTCTTATGCTTCTCTATTCACCTCCTAAATACACCTTTTACACCCTCCTGATGATTTTATCTCTTCACTTACCTATTTGTGTTAGCATTTTTGTTCCCAAGGATGTGAATAATGTAGGTAGCAGGGTTTGTGTCTTGTAGTTCTTGTTCATGAAATCTTTCATTTTGTGAGCAGAGTATCTCAGACTTGTTTTCCGTGGAATTTTTTGTAAATTGTAAACCATAAGTAAAGATTTACATGTTATGTCTTCTGTATTCTGAAAGCTTTCAATCCTCTCTTTATTGTGGCTTTCAGTATTTTTGTACAAGAAATCCTTCTCAGGTGCGTTGTCACCTGAGACAGTGTGGCAGATACATTGTGTACATGAAAAACACATAGAGAATTATCTGTTCGTGGAGAAGGGTTGCATGTTTAATCCCTATGAATTCGTTGTTTACTTAGAGAAGTATTTTGTGGCTGGGGCGACTGTCCCTTTGCATAGTAGTGAGTGTAATAGATGCAAGAACACAGATGAAAGCAGAGCTGAATTATCTGTGTGTGTGTGAGCTGCAGAAGTGCTTGTGTGTGTGTGTGCACTTCTTCTTGCCTGTTGTGACAGGGAGGTACCTGCAAGCACTTAGTACTTGCAAAATGCCCCCAATGGCAGTTTTTCCATCTGACACCCCACGTCTTTGCAGATCTGTTGAATACTTTACACCACCCGGCACAGTGGTGCTCTAGCTGAGTGTAAGCAGTTTTACAGGTTTTCTGCAGACTTTTATTACAGCTGTGACACTAGATTGATGGACTATTTCCATCTTGTTCTCTGTCAATTGTACACCGAAAAGAGAACTGACAGTGTGATGGATGCATGATAGTGCCACGTTAGAGGGAGAGCTACTGCAATAACAGTGGTTTAAAACCTAAAGTGCCTTTAACCTCATGCAGTTGCCTCTAATTTATTTTAATCTGAAACTTAACAAAATCTAACACCACAGAGTAGAGAGGTGGGAAGCATAGTGGGTTTGTAATGTAATGTAAAAAAAGATGACAGTCGTTCTTGGAGGTCCAATTAGGGCAATTCTGTGCTTTAAAGGAAGAAGTCCTCCAGGAAGCTTTCAAAAGAGAGAATATTGTTATGCTCTAGACAAAGTCAAAGGTTAGCCTGGGTAGAAAGAAGATGTACTTTCCACTGAGGGAGAAGGGGAAGAAGGGCTTGCTCTGTCGCAGCAGGGAATACCCAGGTCTTGCCTGAGGAACAGGATGAACTTGCCAGGGAGCAGGCTTTTGGAGGCTGTGTCAAAAGGAATGCTCTCTGAGACAAGCCAGTGCTTCCTTTGAACACGGAAAGGTTTAAGGTTTATTTACTGTTTCAAAGAACTAGTGGTGTCTCCTCTAGAGAGATGAGAGAAAGTAAGAGGGAATACTTGCACTGCTGTTTTAACCTTTCAAATGCCATCAATGATTTCGTTAAGTTGGTGGTGTATTCCTCAGCACACAGGGAGGGATGAGGGTCCAGGACCATGTGTACAGTCCTGAATGTGCTTCATCTGCGTGGTGAAGAGGCTCCTGTGGGAGTGAGCAGGGAGGGGGTGGCTGCAAAGTCTCTAGTGTGGATTTTCAGCTCTCTACCTCACACCTTCTGTTATCCCAGCATTGAGATGAGACAGACCAGGATCAGTCTGATGGAGAATGAAACCTATTAAATTAACAACAGCCTGCTAGGAAGATTCAAAGGGCTCATTCCTATCTAAGTAGCTGCATTATTTAATCCCTCTGTTTGTTAAAATTTCAGAGCACATTGTTCTCCAGTGTGATCCTCAGAGTCAGTTGCTAGAACTGAGCAAATGCTGCAAGACAGTACTACTTCAATTTTTAAGGTGATTTCATTCTACTTTTTTTATTCTTTTGATATACTTGCTGCTTTTTTTGCGGGGGGGGGGGGGTCATAATTTACCTTTTGCTGAAAGACAGTGCAACAGTCTTTCAGCAAAACAGGAAGAGCAATGGATGTGGCCAGTTTGGGGAGAACACTGAACAGCTGGGAATGAGGGCACATGGAATTTCACCCTTAGGCTCTGTAATCAGGTAACTAAAATCTACAGTGAGTGGTATATTTAGTCAATAATGATTTTTATTTCCTATATGAAGCAAATTTCATATGCATACAGTTATCATCAATAAGGATTTGAAACAGCTGATTAATACAGGCTGGTAGATATTTTGATTTATTTGTGATCAGCTAATAAACACAGAAGACCATGAATTAATTGCATTCACCAATCATTAAAGATTATTAATTGAAATTCTTAGGGTGTCTTAGGATCACATCTTATAATTATTCATAGCACAGGGTTTTCTAATAAAAACCTGCTTCATGACATATTATTTGGGGATGACAATAGAATAAACATGGACTTTGCCCGTATGAGTGGACTTTTATTCGAATGCTAGTTGATCATGTTCAGTTCTAGTTTCAGTAGATTCAGTTTAGCTGCAGTTAGAACTGTACCTGCTTTTATCAGACCTGTACTTATCAATGCATGACTAAATACATAGATACCTTAAATAAAAGATGAGATGCACATCCAGAGTCTTTGAATAATATTGACGAAAAATGGAATTGATCTTGAACCCAGTTGATGTTGAAGTGAGATCTTGAAGTCATGCAGGGATCATAAGACTTTGATAGCACAGTTAATGAACAGAGAGGAATGAATCTTAGGCTCTTGAAGCTGAAGATGTGGAAAACAAAGCTAAAAGTACAGCCACTAAAGTAGTGTGAATCCTCCAATCCAAGTCTTTTTCTTTCTGGATCACACTCCTGTGACATAAATTGGCCAAGGGAATTTTTTAACCCAGAGGATTACCAGAAATCTTTTCAGTTGTGGTTTACTACAGTAAGCCTTGTCACAACATCTAGGATTTTATTTGATAATGAAGATTTTCATATATATATACAATTTTGAATTAGAATAAAGCTATTCCCCTGAGCAAGTATTTTCATTTGTCTGAATGGTTTCCTTATTTCTGCTTCTTTAATTTAAGCATAATGCCTTTGATATTGTAACAGGATACAATAGGGTGCTGTGATCCATTTTAAATGAGATTCCATAAAGGACTCATAGTATTTTACTTTCCCAGAAGTTACTTGTTCTGTTTTTATTTCTGTATGGCATGGTATTTATTGAACAATTAGAAATATTGTTGTTCTGTGGGAACATTCACAACAATAAAATGTTAATTGGCAGGAAATGAAAGAGGTGCTGAGTCAGCTTTTAGAGAGAAAAACAGCTAATAAAAATTATCTCAATTAGCAGATGAAAAGGGAAACCTCTAGACTTTTAATGAATTAAAACCAACAGAATTTAATACTTACTTAGCCAGCCTAAGCTAAAGTGAGGTGGTACAGTACCACTGAAGTCAGTAATAATATTACTGTGTACACTAACAAAGAAACTGAACCTGTGTTCATAAAAACAAGAAAGGATTTATAGAATTCCAGTTTGCCATAACCTGGGTTTTGTGGGCATGAGTTTTTTAATGGATAGGATAAGAGCAAGCCTACAGGAAATGCTGTCTCACTGAGAAACCACATATTCTTGCCATCCACTCTTATCCTCTCGAGGACTGCTGTGCAGCCTGTAACTGCACCAGCAATAGTGAATGTTACTTCACCTGTTGATTTAATTCTTCTCACTCCTTTTGGATTTATCTTCTGGAAAATGCTGTGCATTTTAAGATTTGTCTTTAGCATTTTAATTTCAAGTACATGACAATGATAAACAATGCTCAGATGGTAGGAATACTGATACAGGTTAAACTTAACTTTGCATTTTTTGGCCTGCAAGATTTATTTTCTCTAGATTCAACTGTTTATAAGCACTTCTATCTCTAAATTACAGATAAACTGCCTTATCTCAGCAATTTTTATACTTTGTAAGGGAAGGTATACTTAGATCTGACTATACCTGCCTCGTATTGACTTCTCTCTTGTATAGAATTCTTGATGTCCTTGGATATGTGGCACCAGGAGAAAGAGTGTAAATCCCTGTATAATTAGGAAAACATCTAAAAATCATCTAATGAACCTGAGCAAACTAGTACCTTCCAGACACCAAAATTTAAAAACCAGCCAACAGGAAGGAGAACTCTTTATTGGGTTAACTGTTTAAAAGAAAGGGTCAAAGAATTACCTTCACTCTTGCCCCAGAGATTTGAGCAAAATTAACAGGACTCTACAGGTGCTGGGAGAGAAGAACTAATCACTAAACAGTATTTTAGTTTGAATGTCTGTTTGTGAGTTCTGACACAGAACTCTGCTAAGCAGTGCATTATTAAAATGAGTTTTGAATAGAAATTGACTTGTCTTTTCTTTTGTAAGAGTTCAAATATTAAATATTGAAAATGACACTGAGATTATGTAAGAGATTGAGATACTTAAGTTCTTGAAAGAAGAGTGGGGTATTTTTTGTAGTAAAAAGATCAACTTTAGAGGATAACCTTCTTTTGAAGAGAAAATTGAGTCTTGTGTATACTAAGGAGTCTAGTGCAGTCTAGGACAGAGCCAAATCTGTTTGCTAAGGGGAGAGATGTTTACTATATATGTAAATGGAGGACTTTAGCTTTGTTCAAATAGTAAACAGATCATTAATGATGGATAAGGTATAGTTATCAAGGACAGATCTAGAGTCATCTCCAGTGTAAGTTCAGTTGGCACTATTTTCCTTGTTACTAAGCCAAATGAGGTAATGCACTATCCTAGTGATCTGCTGCCCAACCTACAGTCAATAAATTTCCTTTCAGATTTCAATAATCAAAGTTGCAAGGTGAAAAATATGAGTCAAATTTTGTTTCCTTTGTACAGGCAGAATTGTCTAAAAAGCTTCTGTTCAAGAACAATAAAAATGTTTTGTAATGAAGTTTCTTCCACTTTAGCCCTGAGGAATCAGACACGGTTGGGCAAGCATGGGGCAGCCTCAAACAAAGGTGAAGAAAAAATATTCTCTGTCACTGGGGGATCTCCCCTTGCCTGTTAATTGACTTGTGTATTCAAGATGCTTCTGTCTGATCCCCAAACCAACAGCGTAAGAAACTTTATCTTAATATTGTGCAGCATTTGCCTAAAACTGGTCCCAAAAAGATCCCTAAAGTTCTGAAGTAACTAAGTGCATCACATAGTTACTTCAGAGTTTGTTGGATTTTTTCACTTCCCAGATCACAGTGCAAGATTTCATCTGCCTGCTCAAGAATAGACTCTATTTTTAAAAAATATTTTTAAAGCATAGAGAAGATGCTATTTATGTTGCACCATCAAGAAATAGTATTGATAGACTGCACATTCCTTGAACACTGGCATCTCAATTAATAAAATTGCAACAAACTACACAACATGGAAAACCTATAGGAATTTTAGCCATGGGAGCCTCTTGACTCTTCGGAATTAGGATCAATTTGCAGGTCTAACAATCATAGAGTAAGTAATATTTTTGGTGTTGAACTGAAACATATTTGGCACCAAAATCACTAAGAAGCAACAAACATTAAACAATACTATCTTTTGAAGTCACTTTTCAGAGTAGTGGCATTTTAAGAGAACACTGTAGAAGCTCCAGCATTCAAATATACTTTACAGTAAGCAAATACACAGGAAATGTCACCCAAATACTAAAAGCATAGAACATCTCCAGACCATACACACACTTAGTGTTCACATTATTTATTTTTGAATTGAAAGGATTTTTTGAAAGTGAACTATACCTTTTTCTTGTAAATACAAGTTCTTACAGTGACGACAAACTTGCTTTATAGGTAAGAATTTGAAAAATGAACTTCCTCAACAAATATTTGTTATACATCCTGCAAGACTAAAAATCCTGTTTGGTGTTCATAGGTGAAATCCTTTTTGAAATGTGAGAAGTCAAATGCTATGATTCTAATTTTAAACCTCGTCACTCAAATATGCTTTTACTTCACTCAGTTTTAGACAAAGTCTCTCACTTAAGCTGCAATGTGCTCAATTTCTTATGTGTTGATTTTGTTTTGGAGGCAAGTGTGAAAATTTGAATTATTATGGGAATTATTCAAGAGTTAACAATGAAGAGTCACAACTAAAGTGCTGATCACCAGTTCATGTTGGCTTTAACATGAAAGTATTGAATTTTCTGTCACAAGATCACTGTACAGAAAGTTAATGACTGTATTATAGTCACCTTATTACACTGCAGTGTAATAAAAATATTTGCATACCATTTGTCAGTCTTGCACTTTTGTCCTGAGAGGTTATACAATTTGATTTACAGTGTCTAAAACCACTGCATTTTTCTCACTCACACTGCTATGATATTCCTTAAATCCCACTGGGGTTCAAAATAGTCAAATAGTTATCACTGACATAAATGTTTATATCTCGTGACAAAAGTCTGAGGAGTGCAGAGTGAATGTGTAATTTTAGCTGCTATCCCCAAGCATGGCAGTACTTTCCTTATCTCTTGAGGGCCCTAAGGAATGACTCCTGCTGGCTGGGGAGAGCCCACACTTTGCTCTCTCTGGCCATTTCTAAGACATTCCTCACCAAAGGGGGCTGGCCCAAATCCCACATCTCTGTTTCTGCTTTAGACTCTATCCATTGGAAATGGAAACGTATTAAATTGTCTTTTAATCCACATGATATTATGGGATGCATTTAAGAGAATGGCACTTCCCCTGCATCAAGGCAAGTGTTAACATGTGTTTCCTGCATTCTCTTTGATGCTGAGAGCAGAGACTGGGTGAATTCCTGCTGCTAGTAAGCATCAATTCAATGTTTGGTAGAAGGCCTTTTAAAGGAACGGGCAGTTGTTTATTCAGCCAGTCAATTAGGCATGTACTATTTTTTACTTTTAAGACTTCTGTCACTGTAGTTGATGTTCTAGGCAAAATGAAAAGATGTCTGATCATAATTGAATCATAATCTCAGCTGTGAATACTATCAGCAAATAAAGCATGCTGCTTCAGATCAAATGTGCAGCAGTGTGATAAGGATCATTAATTGAAATAGGTCACTTCTTTAAAGCCATCACTTACAACACATTGTGTTACAAAAACGTGGTACTATGAACCCAGAATAAGCCACATTTGTACGTAGATCACAAAATTTGTATTATCTGTACATTAACCACTTTTCCCCCTATATAGTGATAGAGTGGGACAATATTTTACAACATTAGCATTTCCAGTAAGAAATAGTTTTGGCTACAACTAAACTATCTAAGCAAATCATGTTTGTTTTCATACAATGGCCCATTTCAAATGTATAAAAAAGTATATTTATTTAAAATATTTTTGCTAACATTTCAAATAATTTTTCAACATTTCATTTTGTTTAGTGAAGGATTAACTATCACATTCTGAACACTTAAATAAAACATTATTTACACTAAAAAAATTTTTATTTTCCAGAATTTTCAGTGGTCCCTCCATAGTCTAATTTTTTGTCAGTTTTCTACTATGATAATGAGACTGTCACTTTCAGCAGAACTGAGGAACATGGGCATGGCCTGATAATGACACTGAAAGAATTGAGTCTTGGAAGTCTAATTTTTCTGATAAACTCTTTTGCTTTATTTTTAATGCATGTAATTCAGAAGGAAAATTTTTAAGCAGAACTATAGCTCCCTACAATTGTATGTAATTTCTAAAATTTGAGTGTTCAGATGCTAGCAGGAAATGGTAATAATTAAATAAATGCGTTTAGGACTAATGTTTCTTATGAAAATATATGGGTTACTGTTTTTTATATTTGTCTTCCAATATTATCCTAAACTTGTGGGTATCTTCCAAGGCAGAGGAAGCCTGTGTACAGTTCCTGACAGCAATTTCTCTGTGTTTTTACAGGCAAACAAACCTGCCATCTTTCAGAGGGAATTAATAGCTGTGCTAGGAAAAGTTTTGCAAACAGCAGCCCTTCACAGCAGTCTTTTATAAGGCTCTTTTTTTTTTTTTTTTTTTAATTTTTTTTTTTTAATTTTTTTTTATTTTTTTGTCCTAAAATTATATAAATCCCTGCCTCTCCCACTAAGTTACTCTTCAGTTTGTGGATTCAACCAAATGGTTAAATGTATTTATGTATTTAACCCCAGTCCACAAACACCCTATCAAGTAAAAAAAAAATTCCTCCAAAAACTCTGTGACAGAAAAAAATTCTCTTTGCAACATCATCTTTTTTGCCTGAAACAGTTCATTATTCTTGATGGTGTAAGGACTGCATGTAGAACTTGGCTTAGGTGTGCTCCTTCCACACTTGGGTCTCTAGTGAGCTATTAAAATGGCCTTAACACATTCATGAAGCTTTTCATTACAGTCCAGTCCAGTCAGAGGAATGATCAATCTCTATCATGATCAAATGACAAGGCATGTGGAGCCTGCCTCTGTTTAACCAGTTGGTGTCATGTGTAGGGTTTTATCTGCTAGTGACATCTTGAATAGGTTTGTGCTGGGGCACACTACATTCTTCCTGGACGTTTTTCAGAAGCTCTTTTACAAGGCTATGGAAATAGGAACAGATTTTCCCCCTCCCCCCCTGCCTTATGAAATTTGATTTTTTTCCTACTGGATCTGTAACACGTGGAAATTAAATGTGTACTCATAGCTGGGGATATTTACAAAGTTATCATTTGCCATAAGTTTACTGTTTAGTCATTGATCAGTCCTGTCCATACTCTGCCTGTTGACATACACTTGACTATTTGTGTTGACATTTATGGTCTGCATTATATTAATGGCTATGATTACCTTCTAAGATTGTTACATGTAAAGTGAATTTGTCCTCTCAGAGGTACTTCTTCTATGTCTATGTTGATTTTGCAGATTCTTGTGCTTGCTGAGAAAGACATGACTAATGATCCAGAATGATATATAACCTGATAAGCTGTCAGTGACAGATCTGCATTCCATGTGCTAGCAGCAGTCCAGATGTCAGTGTTGTAGGATACTGTTCTCCCTTCAGCAGGCCTTCATTGAGACTCAGCTTTGTTTTCTAGAACTTACCAAAGTCTTAAAAATTACTGGAACAGAGTTATTTGAGACTGGAGGAGGGATGTGTGATGTTTCAGATTCTCTTCCAAACTCATTTTATTTATGTAGGACTTCTGCAAAATAATGTAGGTGACTTCTACTTCTTCACCCTACAGATAGGTGTATTTTTTTGAGGTAGGCCTAGCTCCCAAAGACAATCACAGTGATGATTTTCCTTTTATTTCTTCAAATATACTCTGGAAATTTAAGGGAGGGAGAATTAAATCAACAGTCATTCAAATCTGACTTATTTAGTATTTTGGCTAAAGTATTACCTCTCTTTTTAACTGTTTTTTCTTTTTCCTCCTGACTTTTTCATCTAAAAAATGGTAACAAGGGTGCTTAAAGTTAGGAAAGGTAGTGAAGACACAGAAGCTGGGATCCAGGACTTTCCTATCCTCTCCTTCCACAGGCCTTGAGGATATTATATCAGTTCATTTGGTGCTTCCATCTCTCCACCCCCAAAAACAGACAATCTCCCTAGAATCATACTGCACATAAGCAGCCAATAACCACTAGCTGACTTTCATATCCACTGATGAAATTTATGATGCAAATGGAAAATATTATCTGCTTTTACAAATCGTGGCCAAATACAAGGTACCATTTGCTAACAAGAGGGCTTTGTCTGAGTTAAAAGAACTCTGTAGTAATCTTATAATGTGATTTCTGTGTTCCAGTGCTGAACATGTGTAGCCAATTCTGCTATTTCCTATGAAGTGATTCTCTTTTCTGACAGTAAAAGTAACAAGAGGCTTTGCAGTCATGAAGGAGGTGAATTAGTTCTGATTTATACAATATTTCATTGCTTTTCACTGTAAAAATCTATCATAATGATGAGATTCCAAGACAATACATCTATATACCCACTCTTTAGTACAGTAGTACTTTATTTTGTACTCAGAAAAAAAAATTGTGTAATTTATTTGCATTTAGTAATTTTTTCAGCCTTTTTCTTTCTTGCTTCTGGTCATATTTAGTTGTACTTACCTTTGAAAACTAGAATGCCTTTAGGTACCTAAATGGGGTTTTAGTTATAATACAAAAGTTTGAAAACTATTTAGTTATAATAGCGTGTTGTAACTCTAATGTGGAGAAGCCAGCTTTAAATTTCATAAAGGTGTAATTTCTTATGGCAGTAAAACATCAAAGTATTCTATATCTGCTATAATATTTGTTAATGTAGGATTTAAGTTGACACCTGCTTTCTGTTGGCAAAGGAATTCACTCAGGCTTGGGTAGAAAGGTGACTGTTGATCCTCGGCACACAAACCCAGCTGATTATTTGAGACTTGTTCCCTTCTGCTTTTCATAGAAATGAAACGTACAAAGGAGTTTAGAGCTGCCCTGGAGGGACCACAGTGACAGGCATCCTACAGGCAAACACCAGCTTTTCTTCCTTAGCTGACATTCCTCTGGAAAGACAAAGCTCATTTGATGTTTTGGATCACTAAACTAATACTAAGAAGCTTCCAGAAACAGTATTTTCTTGTCTGATTATTTTCCTTCCAGGACACAGGTGGTCAGGGTTTTTTTTTTTCTCCCTGTTTTCTGTTTGTTTGTTTTTTGTTTTGTTTTTGTTGGTTTGTTTTAAACAGTGTAATGCAAGCCTGGTAATGCCAAAAATAAGGTGACATACAACTTGTGTGTGTCACTAATGAGCTATTTAGTATTAAAAAATTAAAATTCTGTCATTATTCAACTACAAAAGAGATTTTAAAGGATTCCAATCAAGTAACTTCTTGCAACACCCTGTGGTGATGCATTTGAGACACTGACAAATTGGCACTGGAGGGGCAGTAACTTCTTCAGAGCAGCAGAAAGAGCAAAGCAGGCTGGCAACAGAAGTCACATGTTCTGCAGCTTGGTAGGGCCCTTTTTTACTGTTAAGTGAAGGCACTGAAGGAAGGTTAGCTTACATTTAGTGATCTCTAACTTCTAATGTGCACTTGTATTTTTTACTAGGAATTTTCATACACTGCTGTGCATGAGGCAGACATGCTAGGAGATAAATTCTATAACTTTCTTCTTATCTAAAGCTCACCTGGAAAAAATATCGGACACATTTGGATTTTTTTAGTCTAAGATGATATCAACAGAAATTTGAACTCACTCTGTGTTCACTGATTCATCTTGAAAACTTTTCATGAGTTTATGCCTGGTAATCTTCCTTGCTGTACCTGATAGAATTTTGCTGGCAGGGAATGAATTCTGACAAGTTTGGGGTAAAAGAACCCAATTCACTTTTCCTACTGTCATCATGATATGTGATTGTCTTTGCTGCAAAAGAAGAAACAGTCTTTTCTTTGCCATCTTTGCCACAAAGTGCATCAGAGAGGAAGCATTGTGAAATCCAGTCCTAATTCCTGAGATGGAGAGCTGATGGTCTTTGATTTAGATAGAAGGACAGTATAGAAATGGGGTAAGATGCAAGTTTATATCATACTCTCCACGGATCTTGGAAATTTCATGTTGAACAATAAAGAAGAGTACTGGGACTAGATGTAAAAAAAAAGCTCAGGGGGATAGACCTACCTCAGGGTGATTCATTGATTTAGACACAGCCATACATGTCAGGCAGTGATGAAATGTTGAGACAGCTGAGATTGTTCACTTAGTGAAGTCTATCCCTTGGTAAGTGTTAGTGGTATTGAAATGAAGTGTTAAAGAATTAGTTAGCTGACTGTGAAAAAAAAAATGAATAGGTCTTTCAAATTACCTAATGGAAAGCTGAAGGCATTAGCTCCCAACCAGGGAGTATTAAAGGCCTTGTGCTGCATTCATTGACACAAATGGAATGACTATGAATCAAACTCTACTACAGAAGATAAACAGCTTTCTGATAAATATGTTTGGAAGGATTCCACTATCATGCATTTCAGGCTTTCCTAAAGCAGAAACAGTTCACGTGTGCTTAGACTGCTGAGCTTGTTGCTACTTTTATTAATCGCTGCACCATAATAAGTAAAGATCATCAGTAGTGTGTGTAGAATTTTAAGGGTAAAATGAGTTTAGTGCCCTTAAAATGCTTAATGAGATATTACATCTCTCCAACAAACTGTAGCAATTAGACTTCTGTTATGATCATACTTCTGAAGGATTTTCTCATTAAAAAGTGGGGGAGCTCTACCTAGAGTTCTAAACTTGCAGAGATTTACATCACACAGAAAAACTTTCTTCTCCCTCGCTTTCTGTGAAAGAAGTTGTCAGTTCTGGGCTGAAAGGCAAGTGTTGCTCTTGAGTCACAGAACAGGTAAATTAGAGTATTTTATTAATGAATGGTTTCAGTGCTTTCAATTGATAAAATTAGGAACTTGGTTCTGCCAGCTGACAACATAGGAAGAATAAAATACTGTCTGGAGTCATGGAAACGAATAAATCCTCCCATGACAATATTTAACAGGTTGGTAGAGGGGATAAAATTACCTTTCATAAAAATGCTGTGCAGATGGTAAAGCTATGGGAATTAAGACTGCATCAAAATTCTCTAAAAACATAAAATCATAGACATTGTAGTGGGGATTGATTAAGTTGGTGTGGAAATTGCTTCTGCCTTATAATCCTCCAAGGACTTGTTCAAATATTTTGGTTAGTTGATAAATCATCCAGTGATTTTCAACATGTGCTACGTTTTGACACATGACTTAAACCCACAAAATTTACAAGTTAGCTCTTTATAATGTACATGGCCTGGTCTTGTAGGTATTATGTATGCAGTGTGTAAAGGGAACTCAACAAAGGGTTGATTTCTCAAGATTTTACCCTTTTCAGGAATTAGACAGTTATTCTGACCCCTTTGAGGGTACTGGCTCCACTAAAAGAGAGGCTTTGGTCTTCAGCAGCAGCCCTTTCTTAAGTCATGTAGGAGATGGCATGCAGCACCTTTCTAATTTCTGTACCAAGAGGGTGAGGGACATGGACAAAGGCTTTGGCTTCTCCAAATATCTTTGCCACCAAACAACACAGCCTTGACAAACCTCAATACTAAACTGTATTATTTTCATGTACAGTCAGCTTAACTATAATTACATGTGTAGATTTCTGTTAAATAGGATTCCCAGACTATTAGCACACTGAGAGACTGTGACACTCCATGTGACAGTGGTATAAAAAATACTTTGAGGAAATAAGAGGCTTTGTGTCAGAATTGTATCAGACTTTGCTGATACTCTGATGAGTGGCATAAAATTTTATCTGGTGCTTCCTCACTGGCACCTTCACACCTTATACTAATTCACTTTTGTGTTGGGTTGCAAAAAATGGGAATAGATAAGAGAACTTGATGTCTGACTTTACAAGACAAATTAGGTACAATTGTAGACCAAATCCATGTTCTTTTGATTCAGTACTCTTATTCTTTTCTTTCTTCAATACTTCTCTGAACATACATCAAAAAGAATGTTGTGCCTTTTTAAGAGACCAAATGTATATTGACATTTGATTCGAGATAGAGTCAGTTTGAAATATAAACAATTTGTAACTGTTAAGATGCTTGAAGGCTTTTTCATTACATTCTCTAAAATTTGGGCCACATAAAGGTCAGCAGAGAAAAGTTATAGTTGGAAAACATAAAAGAAAAATTTGGTTTCAAGCAAAATGAATGAAAATTAATAATTTTCTGTTAGATATAGATTTGCAGAAGGGCTGATTTAAAAAAATATGTTTTTTAAAAAACATTGCCTTTTCTACCAAAATGTTTTATATTACTGGCATGAAATACTTGTACAAAGCAAAGTTCTCATGATTTATTGTGTTTACTTTTTGCATAGCACAGCTCAACAATGAAAGGAGTCTATGCAGTTGCTCTTGAGCTTAAAGTCAGCTGTTATTCAGTATCAACAGTATCAACTAATAAAAGTTACGGTGTTTGATTTACAAACATCTCCTTCCAGGAGAAAGATTTTGTTTGTTAAAAAGGACCTTTTCCAGTGCTGTGAAAAGAATCACAGAAATATTTGGTGTTTGGTTTAGGTTTATACATCTGGCCTCAGTTTCATATCAAATATTTGCACTTTTGAGCTAAAAATTGCTGGTTTCTGTCAGCAGTGCACACATCAACAAAGGAAAACAAGAACAGTAGTGGGAGTGGAAGACTTTGATCTTTCACATTTTTCTCTCCAACTGCTGATGGTGATTTCTGACCCCCATGTGTTAAAAAGGTCAAAGAATCCACTGCTAAGTTCATGCCAGGTGTCCTCAGATTGACAACAGATTTGTTTTATGGAGTACTGAAAATGGAGAGACAAAAGATGTTTGATCTGAGGTAGCACAAGAGGGGGGAGAGTGAGGAAAAATGCTTGTGTGGGCATTGTGCTTAAACCATCAGAAAAGCACTAGAAGAATAAAGTAATAGCAGCACTGGTGGCAGTGACAGAGTCCCTGTCACCTAGGAAATCAGGTTTGTGAATATACTTTATTTAAAAACTATTGCTCATAATGATATTGCAGTTTGTTTACAAGCTAAGCTGATTATAAGAAAAGAAGAGGAAAAAATAAAGTAATGCACATTCTGGGTCAGGAATTACCCAGAGGCTTGAGACATGCCACACATAAATTTTTTTGTTAGTCTGGGAAAAAAAGGTACTTCATGGAAACACTTATTTTTTCTACTGCAGGAGCTGAATGATTCTTACAATGCATTTTTTTTCACATATTAATTGAGTCACGTCAATAAAGTGAGGTAACAGTATTTCAGTAAGTACCTAAATATTGCATTGTAGAATTAGAGTATTTTCTCCATAAAACGGTAATTTAAGACAACGTTGACAGACACCAAATTGTAGATTTTGCTTTGCAAGGTATAGTTGTTCGTGCAAAGCATTTTAGGTGCCTTCTGAATTAATGATTTTGGTCACTCTCTAAGATATTTCGTACTTTCCTATTAGAACCTTGCTCCTGCGTACTTAGAGCTCATGTAACTTTGCCACAATATGCAAAAACCATTGAAACTAAACTTGAGAGTTCTGTTAAACTATCTCAGCTCTCCATTGTTGTTCTAGACTTTTTTATTATAATATACAAATATCACTGGCATAAATATTTAACAAAGATTTCATAAAAATATGTAATAAACATGAACGGCTTTGATAAGCAGGTATTATTTATTTATATATATCACAGAGTTTTTGAAGATTTGTTGTAGTAGCTGCTTTTTCCAGTGCAGCAGGTTGCTTTCAATGTGTGCAATCATAAGTACATGAGTAATTCTGTTGGAGTGTGTGCACTTCAGCAGGACTGAAGTCAAAGTGGAAAAACATACCTTGATGGAGAATACCCAAAGGCAAGGCAGACAAAAAAATAAAGGGAAAACATGTTATTATACTCATTTTAGTTACAGCAAGTAGATACACAGAGGTTAAACCACTTGCCTCAGGCCACAATGAAAGACAGTGAAATAGTAAGGAACATAACCTGATTTTATTTTATCCATCCAGTCTTAAGCATGAGATATCCTTCCTTTCAGAAAAAAATTGTCTTATGTAATTTTTGGCAATGTCAGAGTAGGATATTTCCCTTTGTAAAGACTTATGACTTAACACTCTATTCTGGTGGAAATTTGCAGCAACTCAGTGCTTCTCAGAAGTTGTGGAAATATGATGGTAGTGTGTAACTAAAATTATTATGCTAGCATAATTACTGAGAAGTAATGACTCAGCTCTTAAGAAACTAGGTGTGTAGAAAGATGTGTATATGTCTGCATAGAACAGGGAGGCAGCTTGCCAGTTCTACTTATATGTCTTTTCATATTTCTTTAGATTTATTTATTTGAAGGGTTTAAATATAAATCTGGCTTGTGTAATGTGATTGTATAAGAATTCAAATCATATTCCTCTCTGTCTTATTTACGTGTTTGTGCACATAATGCTTGCTGATAAGACCTAAATTCACCTAACACGTACTAAAAGCAAGGAAAGGAGAAATAACCCAAACTCAGAAATCCCTTCTGAGCAAAATGTAAAATAGATGGGAAAGTAGGAAAAGAGGAATTTTTCTGCTTCTAGTTAAAAGCCCTATATGTCTTGTATCCATTTTGGGGCTTGGTGCTCACGTGCCAGCTCTTTCCCTGTGAAATGCATGGTTGCTCTTAGACAGGTTCTGCCTGTGTCATTACTATGATGGTTTTTGTTCACTCCATGGTGGTGATTTCAAGGCTAAAGCAGTTTTCTCATGCTCATTACTTTCTATTTTTATAATTAGTTGTGCACCAGTTTTCCTTCTGGAGGAATCAGGGAAACAGCCTTTTCTGGTGTGCCAGGCAGTTAATTACATCCTCAAATTCTGTCTGTGTACTTAAGTTATGAATGTTTTATTAGTAATGTACAGAGAAAGAAAATGGAAGATAGTGGTGTGTCCTGAGAAGTAATGTTAAATTGTCACAAAAGCCTTTAAAAGTTTGAATTCCTTAATATGGTTAAAAATTGGTTTTCATTTTTAATATCTGTGCTCAGCTTAAAACTCACTGCATTTTTGGCACAATATGCAAATGCTTTCTGCCTTCTTAATTTGAAAATTAAAGATCAAGTCAACTTCATTGAAAGTTACTCACCAATCTAGTTTTTTAAAACAAAAGACATGATTTGTCACTAGCTACTGTACTCAAACTACACTTAGAATTAAGCTTATCATTGAAGAATCTGGCTTAAAATACAAAGAAAAAATCTCCATCTGTGCTTAACTTTATATTTGGTCAATAGATGCATTCCATGGATTTTCCTTTAAAGAAAAGAAATTCAATGTGTTAGAAAAATCTTCTCCTTCCATATATTTGAAGCCCTTTGACTTCCTTTGAAGTCAATGACACCGTGTGTAGCTTCTGCTCAGCTATTAAAAACTTTTGCTAAGTATTCTCACTCATGTGAGCAGAGGCATTTTTGCCACTTGTCAAACCTGCAAAATAAAGTTTGTTGCCTGGCTGGCTCAAGCTGGAATATTTAACAGTGCCTCTTGTCCTGAAATAAACATAGCCCAGTTATATTTGTGAGACTTAACGATTCCCATTGAATGTATTAATGAAGTGGTTTTGGCAGTCTCCCCAGGCTTTTGACAGTCAAAGGTTGTTTAGATAAAGGGAGTATTGGTGAGAAAAAATCAATATGAATTTAATATGGAATTGTGAGTTAAGCCTGTTAAACTTGCATGTCACATTAACTTTTCACTTTTAAGTGCTGCAGATATTTTCTCTTTTCTATATTAAAACCCAATAGTCTATCTTAATAACTTTATGAAATCTCATGCATAGTTTTTTCTTTTTTTAAATTCATTGTCTCCCAGATACTAGCACCAGTGGAGATTTTAGGGCAGAGGAAACCCTAAAATATTTCACTGTGTCTCTCAGACAAAAAATTACTTGAGAAAAATACTGAGATTGGCTTCATCTGTCTGTTAATTCTTGAACAAGCATCTTTTCTTTTTTTTTTCCCCCTTAATTTTTTTTCCCTAATAGTGTTAGTTTAGATTACAGTTTCCTGCATTGTTCCCCACAATAAATAGGATGTTTTTTGACTCCTGCTGAGCAAATAAAGCCAAACAACTTTCTGCCTCAGCTGAGAATTTTTTCAGGTCGTGTTTTAGATAATTTCTAGAAATATCCTTACGTGGTTAAAATTGAATCTTTGGCTATAGGAACTGGGGTCATCTTGTTCCTATTGTGTCTTTTCCTTAACCTGGAGTGAAAATACTTCAGTTGACTTTAGTGGAAGTGACTTTAATTAGATCAGACTGTGCTAAATGTGCAGATGCATTCAGAATGGAGAATGTTTTCCTGTAATTGCTCTATACTCGGCAGTTTATAAATATGTTCATAAAGTAGCTTAGACTGATGTGAGCTGATGAGATTCTGAGCGATGTAATTATACACTTTTGCCATCTAGTACAACCAAAAAATGTTTATCTGTTTTTTTCCCCCTTGTCTATATTAATAAGCTGTAGAAGTAAATAAAAATCCCTGCAGCAGTGGAAAGCATAATCATCCTGATTGTTTATTCCAAAAATCCCATTCACTTAAAGGGCTGGCAGTCTTGTCTTGAGTAGCATCATGGAGCAGATGCTTTTGTTGTAACAACCAGAGAGGAACTTGGACTCTAAAGATTGCACATTTAATAGTAATGCAGCAGTTTTGGCATAACAAACCTTGTAGTGCTGTCCATGCATGTGTATTCTTGGGCAGCTCATGGTGCAGTCCTCACAGGTACTATTAACAAAGGTCTGGGTGATATCTGGATGTGCTAGCTCTTCTGAGCCTTATGTGCAGCCATATGCCCCTGCCCCCTTTTTGAGTCATTGGTGTGACTGGTCCTATCAAGCATGACACATACTGATATTAATCATCATTCTTTGCCTATCTCTCCCTGGGGTTACTCCTCTGCATCTCAGCCTGCTTACTCCTTGATTGTGCCTGGGGGCCTCAGTTTTTCCTTGCATTTCTCAGTTTTTGTCATTAGATCATTCCTACTCTGCAGACAGACCCAGCCTGTGTTACCTTGGTTGGCTTTTTGCCAGACACCTGCTATTGTTTGGATAATGTTCAGGTAACCCATACTAAACCCTGCATCGCCAGAGCTTGCTCTAGAAGCAATTTTACAAACTTGCTCAAGATCTCTGGGAAGATAAATGGAAAAAAAAGTAAACCATCATCTTCTATAGCTAATTATAACTGTCTTAAAATTCACTTACAAATATGGTAACAGATAGAAATAATATAAACCCAGAGGAAACTCCCTAAGTGATGCCCAGGTGTACTATGACGCAGCATTCAGAATAGAGTTGCTACCTATAAATTTCGAATATAACTCCATCCACAAGACTGCTCACTAAGATATGATGGGCAAGATGGGTAGAAAAGGAAAAAGGACAACTTCAGGAAACATTTTCTCCCTTTGGTTTATAAACTTTATTTATAAACCAAAAAATTTTCACATTCTGGCTGCTAAGATGTGTCTTTCCTTTCCTACAGTCCCCAGAGAAAAAGACCTGTTTCCCTCATGTCAGGCTATAAACAGTCTTTGAAAAGGGTTTGCCCAGATAGGGAGCAGTCCCCTGCTTGATAGAGAGGGTGGCTGGCAGCACTCACTGCAATATTCTGCCATCACAGGCTGCTGCTTTCCTAAAGAATGATGGAAATAGACTTCTCTGCATTCCAGTATCTATGGATCATGTCAGATAGCAGAAATGGTTTATGCATGGATTACTTATTGACCAGTTGCCAGATTGTTACTGATGCACCTAATTTCCTCATGTTAACTTAATTTCTAGTGAGCAGCTGTAACACAAGGAAGCTTTCATGAAGTCAAACTAAGATCCTGGTTTGCACGTACATAAATTGTACCTGAGGTAAATGCCATAGAGCCAGTCACCAGGAGGCCACTGAGTGCAGGCAGTTTACATGGCAACAGAGGTTTTTAGCAGACAGGGAGAAAATTCCTCTTGAGTAATTCATGTGCACACAACCTGCCTTTGATAGAATGGGCTGGGATTTGGCACATGGCAGTGTCCTTGTGCTAGTTACTTCTGCCTGAGCTGTGAATTGCCACCTTCCCTGATGACTCTCCCATCAGTTCTGCTCTGGGTCTTCCAGAACACTGCTTGCCTGCCTCTGCCAGGCAGGGCTTCTCTGCAGGTTATTAAGCCCCCAAGGAGCATTGTCTGAAAAGATAAAATAATAAATAGAGATGATTTTAAAACCGTACAACTTCCTATTTTTAAAAAGATAAAGGAGAAGAGTTTTTATTGTATTCTGTTCAAGCCAGAACTTATTCCTTGGTGTTTGTCTCATGAAAGAGCCCATCCCCAATATATTTAGATGCAGCTTCCTGAAGCTCAGCTCCTCAATTCATGTGTGACTCAAAGTGAACTGACTTTCAGTTCAGGATTGAGCACCTGTAGCTGCCACCAGCTTCACTGGGAGCGCTTTTTACTCTTCATTTGGGATAATTGGGCCCTTGGAGATTCTGGCAACAGTACTTACAGGCATGGCCAGGAGGTATTCCTGCCTGTGGCAGAGTCGTGGCAGCCTGTGATTTCAAGTGTTCTTGCTAAGTCCAAAAAAGTCCAAAAAACTCTAACAATGAATCAAGGGAGAAAAATAGTAACCCTAAAGTGTGGGTTGGTGTTTTGTTTGTTTGGTTTGTTTTGTTTTGGGGGGGGGGGGGGGGAAGGGTGTGTGTTGTTGGCTTTGTTTGTTTTGGTTTTGTTTTGTTTCCATTTCATTTTCCAGGTAAGCATAAATTTTTATGTAGCGCTTTTCTCAAAGCCTTTTCCTACCCTGCAGAAACTGGTCCTGCAGATGAACTTTCAAAGTTTCCCTGCTGAAGGAAGGAAAACCTGCAATCCTGCAGATTGGCAGCATTTTCAGGTTGCTTCTTTCTATCACAACCAAATCCAATTGCCTGATAATCTTGCTCTCCTCTCACATAATGAGAATTTTTAGGCATTTTACCAACACAAGCCCTCAGCTGATCTGTGCATGCCATTTTTCCTTTTCTGTGGTTCACCTGTGATTTGCAGATACTATTCTTTGCACTTTGTGGATGCTTGTCAC
This sequence comes from Prinia subflava, assembly GCF_021018805.1. Classification (NCBI taxonomy): domain Eukaryota; kingdom Metazoa; phylum Chordata; class Aves; order Passeriformes; family Cisticolidae; genus Prinia; species Prinia subflava. The sequence goes on along the minus strand of NC_086256.1, from coordinate 13,587,196 downwards.
TGAATTTGGGAAATTAAGTAGGTTTTTGAATGACTTTTGATTGGGTGGCAGTAAACCTCGACATATAGTTTTAGAAAAAATATTAAATCTTCAATAACTTATAGTAATTGTCACACCTGAAAGAGATTTCTGTGTCTTTTAGAGGGACTCTTTAGTAACATGGTGTTGTCTGTTCTCAGCTGTCAAAGTATTTAGGAGAATATTTAGTGGTATCACTTCAAATTATTGTAATATTCATAAAATAAGATTAGTGCACATGGAGGGAGTAGCAGAGAAGTCTATTTCACCTGTGGAAGGCTATGAAAAATATACTGCTATATTTAATAGATGGACAAAAGGCTGAAAGCAGTGAGAAAAGAGGGTATTTAATGTCACACCTAAACAACTATCAAAAGACAAAAGGTACATGGACCTGACTGTGTGCCAAAAAAATGTCTCTGATTTGAAAATTTTCATTCTGAGCCCTTGGAATTAGACATCACTTCAAATGCCTATTAAATATGATTGTGTAAAACAGAGTCATGAAGCTTTTGTCAGGAGATGGTTAAGAATGAGAATTCTCACAGTCTATGTAATTTCCTATTTCATGTTACCATGACAGAGGATTTTGAGGACTGAGCTATATTGCTCTTATTTTTCTTTGTCTCTTGTATGGAGGTCTCAGACTTAAAACCAGGAAACTGTCTGTGAATTTTTTTTACTTGGTTTTAGTGGAGGACAATGGGCAATTTTTTGTTGGATAAGAGGAGGAAACTCTAGGGGTGTTACAAGAGCTGATCAATGAGATCCTGTCGTGGAACAGGATTGCAGTCAGAGGCTATAGCTGTGAGAGCTCTGTCAGCCCTGTAACCACTGTAGCTTTGTTGGGCTCCACTCTGGTCCATGGAGAAACCAACATGATCAGACTCTGGACAAAATTGCATACGTGCCTTACAGGGAGCTGGATTTTTATTCCTGTGCATTTTGGACAAGGTATGTTTTCTGACAGGCAGGTGTGGTAGTTTGTGGCTGCACAGGATCAATTGTTAGAAGGGGATGCTGACTTTTTGCAGCATCCAGAGCACTGGGGCTGACATGGAAGGATCAATATCAGATGGTTGGATGATGAAGTTTTGACAATTGTTTTTATATCAACACTTTCTTGAAGCAAGGGAGGGAAATTCTTGCTTGCTTGCTTGCCAAGGTCTGCATAAACCACCAGTCACTTGTGGCAGATTGCATATTGATCCACACTTTAACAATAGCGGTTCTTGGTTCTCGGGGGTGAGAGAAGGGCTGTCTACACATTTCCATCCCTCCCTCTTCTGCTCTGGTCAGCATGTCAGCTCAGCACCACAGTTTCTTTTCTACTTCCCAACAAAATCTCTGGGCTTGAAGAGGCAGGCTGGAAGTGGCAAGGCAAGGGAAGCTGGCACAGGGAGGTGGAATTTCACAGCTGCTGCCTGGAAAGAGCCACGGGCAGATTCTGCCTCTCATGCCAGCTCCTGTGGGAAGGGCACAGGGGGCTTAGACCCACAGCAGGCACCTGCACCCAAGTCCTGGTGCCAGCCAGAACTTCCAGGGCAATCCACAGTGCTGGAGACCTCATAGAGTCACAGGGTCACCCTTCCAGGCTTACAGACCATTACATACTGAATGAACATACAGTGGTAAGCAGGGACTTATGGACGCTGCAAGACTTTGTATTCAGGTTCTGGCTGATGAATTAGGGCTTTTAATAGGGAAAAGAATGGCAGCTCCATCTGAGCTACAGGTGATGGCAGCAGGCTGACATTTGACTGAAGGCAGGGGAAGACAGTGGAAGTGGTTCTGGGTTGGTGACAGGTCTTTCATAAAAGGAGAGGAAAGATCTAATAGCCAGGAGAATCTAGTGAGGCTGTGCAGGATCCTTCACAGTGCCAAGCTGAGGCAGGAAGCTTAGAGACTGAATGGCAAACAGTTTGAATGAAAACGAGCTAGAGCTGCTGACTAGGGAGATGGTGCCTGCTCCCCATGATATTCAGGATAAGAAGTAAAACTATGAAACTAATTTTGGGAAATGTGAGACACATGAAAATAACTGGAAAATGTGACTACTCTAAAATTTCTATGTCATCTTTGTAGACAGAAGATGAAGTAGGTGAATTATTTGAAAACTAGTTATATTATGAATAGTTTGAGAGGGATTTTGGTTTAAAATTATAATGTCCCTATAATTTCAACGTTTTATTTAGTATTGAGAAGGAACTAAATAAAAGAGAAAAGAAAGTGAAACACTGTGATAGGTGATGTTGAAGTTTAGAACTTCACTTAAGCTGGAGAACATCTTATATTAAAGAATATTAATGTTTTGAAGGGACTAGGGCAAGAAGAGTAATTTCTGGTTTCTAGGAGACAGTGTAAAGCATGAAAGGAAAAATCATCAGCCATATTAAAAGATATCTTTACTGTATTTTAATAAAAGCCTTAAGTTAGAAACGTTCTGAAACAGGAAAAGAAAAATGCAGCAATCCTTCAGACCCAAGCAGCTGAAACAACCGGTGAACATCAACATATCTGCCATGTATTGCAAGTAAATATTTTCTAGTAACTTCTGTCACCAGAGCTGTGGCACAGCTGAAAACAAGATTTCAATGCATGAAAAAACATGAAACAAACACCACAACATTGAAACCAGAACTGGACTTCAAAAATTATAAAGTGTTTCTTTCTAACAGCATGATAGGATCCAAAAAGTGTTTCCATTTGATTTTTTTTCTCTTAAGATAAAAATGTCCTAAAAGTTTAAAGGAAATGAAAATGTTTGGAATAGCTTATTGATGTTTATCCATTTATTACTTTTCTGACTAAATATTGCATAAATATAGATGTAAAATATAAAGTCTAGAAACTTTTTCTATTAAAATTTTAAATCAGTAGACCCTTGATGAAATAAAGATTAGAAGTTTGATGTGATTGTAAGGAGTTTGTGTGGATTCTCTGAAGCACAAAATATACATGTAAGCTGTTGGATGGTATAAGGACTTTGCACTGAAATACTTTTATCTGGCTCAAGATATGTACGTAAAAGAAATTCTAAGCTTTTAGGAAAAAAAAAACCTGTCTAGGTGTTACTTTATATAGTACTCTGATTGAGATGATGATGATGGTTAGAAAAATAAATCTGACAGATTTCCAGATTTTTTCCAAGTTGCAATGCCCTTTAAAGGGGATAATTTGACAGGGAGAAAAAAGATTTTTAATACAGAGCTACTTTCATCTGAAGTTATGAAGAAACTACCTATGCCCCATTATTAACTACTATAAATAAGATAACTTCTGAAAAAAATCCAGCTACTTGTAAGTAGGAGCTAAGCCATGACCTGCAGTTTACAGATCTGGGTGCATGATGTAGTTTTTCAGTTTAGCAGCAAAAGCAAATAATGGTTAAACCCCAAACAAAACAGAAATAGATTATTGACGTGATGACCTTATCTACTGATGTTTCATTAACACCTCAGCATGGTATAAGAGGCATAGACTCTCTCTCTGCCATCCCCTGGGAGCAGAAGAGGGAATTGAATTTCCTTTGTCATAGAGAATGAGGCTAAGCCTGGATAGGGGATGAGAACAATGATGCAGAACTCTGGATTTCCCAGAGAATATCAGGTCAACAACATTGCCTTCAATATAACTGAAATCTCAGTTTTAGTTAAATAATTTTTTCATTCGTAGTTAACTAACTTCTGGAGGTGGGGGGAGACACATTTACCATCTCCACACAGTCAGGACCCATGGCTGCTCATACTTCCTTAAAAAAGGCAACTGCAACAGTGAAACCAGCCACAGTTTAGAAGTGCTTTTTTAGAACTCCAGGCTGGTTTTAGGCATATGATGGCCAGCTGTTGTCAGGCTTATACGGACATGCCAGGACTTATAATGTTGGGCACAATGCAAGTTTGTAATATATTACCTTTAGAACAAATTTAGGGGAAATAGAGTCGATAGCAGAAAGAGCAGGTATTTTTAAGACCTGCTGTTTATCATATTTTTTCCAGGCTGAACATTGTCAGAGTTGACATAATCCTGAGCATTTGATTTCAAGTCGTTCATTTTTCATGGTCTCCAATGCAGTTGTGGAAATACAGTGATCATCCTACAGATACACCTGCACCAGTCATTAAGAGACAGCTTCTGGGTCGCTCCTCTGCTCTCAGTGACATGGCTCATGCAAGCATGCATATTTGCAAGGAGGAGATTGCATCCCACAAACAGTATTCCTTAAAAAATATTGCCCCACCTTCCTCAGAGGTGGGACACAAGGGTTTATGGGTGACGAGGCTGGTATATTCCATTCTGTGAAGCAGACATATGTTAGGGAACTATTTCACTTCACTTTTCACAGATATAGAATCAGCAAAGAAGGGCCAGTGACAGAAGTAAAAGACTGGAAAGGAAATGCAGGCGTCATCTATTCAATCTCATCCTCCTGCTCTGCAGCAGGAATCTCTTGGGAGATGGTTGTCATGCTGCTTCTTAAAAAGCTGCCAGCTGCAAGGATGTCAGAGCTTTCATACATAGGCTGTTCCAGTGCTTAATTGTCCAGGGCTTGACCATTGACAACTGCTTCCTAATAAATTAAGCCCCCACTGCTGTCACTGACTATTCATAATTCCTCAAGGAACCATGGAGAAAATCGGTCTTTATACTCCTCTTTGCAATATTTCATGTATTTGAAGAATTTACTGTCTTCAGGTTTTTGTTCTCTAAATGGAAGAATTCAGCTTTTTCCCCACTTTTCTGCAAAGCTTAGCAATTTCCAAACCCCTCAGCATTTTTGTTGTTCTACTTTAGATTCTCACTAATTCCTCTAGCTCTTTCCTAATGAAGCACTTCAGCCATGACATCGTCAGAGGAAAACAGAATTACTGCTTGTGCTTATGGGTGACCTCCGAGATAATGTTCCTTTTCTTGCAGCACCTGCATATTATTAATTTGACTTATTTTATTGCTGTGTTGTTACTCTCAAACCTTTCTTCAGTGCTGCTGCCAGCACAGTAATTCCCCAGTTTATGTTTGTATATTTGCTGTTTTTCCTTTCTAAATGACATAATTTATACTTTTTCTATGCTCTTAATATAGAAACACCGAGACTTACTAGAATTATGTATTGCCCATGCAGCATTGCCATAAAGCATCACCTGATTCTTAGGTTTAAAGATCATTAATGTTTATTTACCAATACCTTGCTATTTTATTTATTGTATTTGTCACTGTGCTCTGCTTTGTATATGCTTATGCTTGCTCATGCATACTTTATGAATATAGAAATTAGATCTCATTAGCTTGGTAATTAGACCAATGATAAACAGCTGTTTGTTTACTGTGCAGGGCAGGATTTCTCCAGAATTTCCTTACCTTTTCATGCACAGTTGTTTCGAATCACTGTTGCAATAAAAATAGTATATAGATCTGTAATATATGCTCTTAATTGTTATTACCAGCTCAGTAAAATATCAGACAGAGAGAATAAAAGAGAATTGGAGCATCCTTTAGACATCTGAGAAGCCACGATATGATATGTACTAGTAAAAATCTTAGATCTCCCTGTCTTAGACTAGAGTTCTGTAGGCTGTACAAACATGCAGAAAGAACTTCCAAAAGACGGCAATGGAATACAGACAGAGGGATGAACAGCAGTATTATATGTCATCTCTGCAAACTGAGTTAGACTGAATGTTAATAACATGCAGAAACCTCTTGCAGTTGAGGTTTTCAGCGCTTCTACTTGCCCTGAGATTTCAATCCACTTTTGTCTTGGCCCCCTGGTTCCCCCATATAAAGCATTCCCAGGACAAGGAGTTCCCTGTGGATTAGGGATGGATCAATCCCTATGACAGAGGAACTAGTCAGAAAAGTTAATATTAATCTTTTGGAGGATACATGATAACAGATATTTTTTTTAAGATCAGAATAATACAGTACTGCAATACCTGGAGAAACGAAGGCAACAAATTAGTGTGGATATCCACAGTGTTCTGAAAAAGCTCCCAACTGGTGGAACGATTTCTACATTCCCGAGTTCATAGATCAGAGTAGGGCACAGGAACCTGCAAAAATAACCAAACCAAACCAGACCAAACCAAATCAACCCAACCAAAAATAAACAAAAAACAAAACAAACAAACCCAAACCAACCCATCAAATGCCCCCCCCCCCACAACCAAACAAACCCCAGAAACTTGCCCTTTTTCTTATCTTTCTGAAACAGCACGTGTTGGTTGAATAAACCACCTATTCATCCAGTAGCATTTGCTGATTATCAGACTGGGAAGTAACCACTGGATATGTAGGCAAATCCTTGTGGAAAAAAAAAAAAATAGGAGTTACAGAGAGGTCCTTCCCTTTCCTGATTCCCTGGAGAGTTCCAGAAAGTTGAGCAGGGAAATGTAAGAAATCCTTGCAGAGAAGGTTTCATAAAATAAACTGCCTTCTCATTTAAGGCAATACAGAGAAAAGATCAACCTGTTCCTAGACAAACCTTTCTTTCAGTTTCTTTGTCCAGCAATAATCTGCTTAGCTAGCTGAGTCTTCAGGTGGTTAACAGTATAAACCAACAGCTCACTTAGGCAGGGAGGCCTTCAATCATGTTGTCTGTGTGCTTTTTCACGATGAAAAATGTCTGTTAGAAAGGAGGCAAGCATTACCCATCCGATTATTTGCTCAAAAGTTTATCAGAATCAGGCAATTAGCTGACTATCTCATTAGTCAGATTGTCAAAATGTAATTGGTATTCTACATTTTGTGCTGTAGTTTTTTTTTTTCATTGATTTCTCTGGCCTTTCAGTTTATTTTTAGAAATGGAAAATGTGTCATTCTGCATGCTTTTTTCATTTCTGAGAAAACAGAATGTCCCACAGTGGGAGAGTTTTCAGGTATTCATCAGCTATTCTTGAAAAAACATATGATCACACCATGGTTGCTCTGAATCTCAGTAGATGAAAGTGGGGAAATAAATTGTAGAATGCTTTAGGATGTGAGGAGTTGAGAAGAATACGTATATTTGAGTCTATTTTTTATAAATGGTAGCTGTCTTTTCTGAAAAACTTTATCCACAGTGCAGGAGAAATCTTAGCTGAGTGATGAAGGATATTTTAATTCAAAATTAAAGTTGTCTGGAAACTAATTTTTTCAAATCTCAAAATGCTCCTGAGTATTCTCAAATATAAACAGAAAATTTTCAGTATTGATATTTTAATTTAAATCTTAGAACAAGTCGAGTCCTTAGTAAGGGGGACTGTGATTTCAGGGCTTTGCGTTTCTACAGTGTTTGTACTCTGGCACAATTGGCTGGGGTGAATTTGAGTTTTTCTTTGAAATCCGTGGGAGTCTTGTGGATTGTACTCTCTTTCTCTCCTTTTTCCCCCTCTGCAAGTTTAATGGATACTTCTCTGGGAGGTGTACTCATCTCCCTTCCCATATCTCAGACTCCGAAGTCCAAGTACAGGGAAAGGAGCAGCTTTTGGAAAAGGAGGCAGAGAGGCCAGAGCTGTGCTCACCCTCTGCTGGGGGAGATCTGCTGGGAGATGGATACAACATACGGCTCAAATGCTTTTCCAAGTCCTGCCTCAAAGTACTTTTATGGTTTGAGCATGATTTAACAGCTGTGTTCCATTCAGTTACAAAATCTGTTGTGTGAATGGCTTGGGAACATGTTGTCAAATAGCAAATGAGAGTGACCAGGAGGTGGCTGAGAGATAAGGGGCTTCTCTGCAGTTGTCTCTGGCTTCCTGGTGATCTATATCATTCCCTGGCAGGATTTCAGACACTGTGGAAGACCTTATAAGCAGTAAACAATTGAGAAACATTATTTTGCAGGTATTTTCTTTCCTTGGCATTTAATTTTTGTTTATCAGAATGCTATTGAAACTTGTACTATTAAATGCAACAAAATTTCCCTAAAATGTTCTACAGCTATTGTTTTTAGTCGTATCATTCTGTTCTCTGTGCATTTTCCCCAGTTATAAATATTTGTGTGTGCAGAGGTTCACAAAGTGTTCTTTTTCATCTTGAAAGCTCCTGTTCTAAATTTATAAATTTAAGAGACCAGTGACATTTGCAAAACATGTGAAACTCAAAAAATGAATTCTTTGTTGTGAGCTGTTTTCTCAAGTCTAATTAGTATTGAATTGGCTGCTGTGTCTTAAGTAGAGAGTTGCTACATATCTAACAGCTGATTACATGCAGCAGGAGATGGAGTGCTGGTTTCCTGAAAGCATGATTGTGTGATGACTATCATTGATTTTTCTGTATTAGAATACGTTATTTTACAGACTATGCTCCTATTTCCAAAGCAATATTTAGTTACAAACTTACAGATTTCAATTCATAAGTGTCTTGTGAGGAAGTCTAATTAGTCTTTACGACTGCATGTAAATCAGGTGAGTTCCTTAGCTTTAATGTCTCATCATTGCAAACGAAGCAGTCTGGGATAATGAGATTGGACAGGCTCCCTCCCTTTGTGCTGCTGATAATACATAGTGGACATGCTGGCAGTAGATGATGCCCTGGCAAAGTCCCACCTCAGGGGAGTAGCAGTGCATAGCGCAGAAGCACAAGTCCATCTTCTCTGAAGAAGGAACTCAGGGAAATTCCAGGCTGGAGGGGGCACAGCTGGCATAGCCCTGGTTACAGGCTGGGGGACAGACCTCCAAACTGAAGGTAGGAGAACATGAGTGGAGCTGCTGTCTGCCCACTGCTTCATCTAATAAACCGATGATGGAGACAGCTCAGTGGAAATCAGTTGTGCCACGAATTCCTGAATCAAAAAGTAATCAGCAGTCAACAGGAACAGGGCATATTGACAGGACTCTACTGTATCTTAGAAGCAAGGTCAAATGAAGTAACATTTTACTATGAAAAGGTAATTGCTGCAACTGATTGTAGAAAGACTTCAGTTCTCGTGGTCCTCATCCATGCTGAGATGCTGCATGTGGGCATAACTTCAAAAGAACATATTTAAATTTTTGATTTCTTGTATCTTGTAGGAGGCAGGGGTGTGAAGTCAGAATTTCTGCTATTACTGTTGGTGATAGATCCTGAGTACTACAGTCTGATGGCTTGCCATTAATTCAGGTTAATTAATGGAAAGGAAATCTCATTGTAGGGAGCAGAGATTGGATCAAACAAAAAAAAATCCAGGGAAGACACATTGTGTGTCATCACCTTAGGAGGTGAACATTGGTCCAAAGAAGAGCGCAGCAGGTGAAAGAGAAGAAGATGCATGAGCTGTTAATGTGGTCTTTTGGACAGCTTTACTTGGAAGGGACTATGTAATTTGTGTACAATTATGAGGAAAGCTGTGAACAGCCACAGCTGGAAAAAAAAGGGAAATTGGGACATTTTCATTGCCATACTCCCTTCTACTTTAAGAAGTGATAGGTCACATTCCAGTGGGAAAATTGTGGTTTCTGCTACAAGATCTACAAACCCCCCAAAAAGTTTATGGCAAGTGAAAGAACTGTGAAATTTCCCTCTGCTCTCCCCTTTCAAATTTATAACCTGAAAAATGATCCTGTACAGTGCTGTGGGAGAGAAGAGCATTAAAAGCATTTTGCAAGGCAGAAAGATTTCTCTGGATTGGGATTCCTTTATGTAATGAATCTCCATCCAGGCATGACCCTAAAAAAATTACGGAAGATTTATCTTTTGATCCTTGCTAGTTTAGCTTGTGATTCTGTATAATTTATATCTTGCACTACACTCTGCTGATGAAAGTTGATAAAGGTCCAAAATTTTGTGGCAGGGATGACAGAACAGGAGTTGAAGGATCGTATATGTTACTCTTCCTTCATATCTGCATTTGGCTGGTAATGCAGTGCTTCTTGCACGTTGACTTCATGGGCTGTGCATGGTTAAAGTTCTAGGAAAGGAGAAGTGTCCTTGGATGGGAGTTTGAAAAAGTGCAAATGATGCATTTCTAGTTGTGAAGCAAATTGAATTTCAGAAAGAGTTGTGTGGCTTTAAAGAAAATCCAGGTTGGTGTCTTTGGCAGACTCTGCTTCTACAAAGGCACCCTGAAAAAAAGAGAGAAAGTCCCTAAAAACCTAATTACCTGATACATATTCCTAGCAGGGATTGTCTCTTTGTTTTCTGAGAGGGCATAATGGGAACCTGATTCTTGGCTGAGGTTTGAAGGCAGTACAAGAATATAAATATAATATTAATAGTCCTGCACAAAAGAAATGTCAGTATTATTGTAGACCTTTTACAAAGAAATTAATTCCATAAATGAACCCTTTTTCTTTTTGACAAAGGAATGACAGGGCTGTCTTTTCTATGGATAAATATCTTGATTTGGTTTAATATTCCATCTAAATAAATTTTAGCTGTGTGTTAATTTAGTTTAATCTGGTTTTTTTATTATACTTGTTTAATTTTCATCACATCTGATGGCAAGCTGGAATCATCTGGTTCAAATACCCAGATGGGAGGTCAATCCTGCCCTGAAAATCTGCCACGCTAGACCTTACTAGTAAAAACACGTGTAGACCCCAGAGCATACACGGGCCACCAAGAAAGACTCTCCAAACCACGGGGGGAATCTGCTGTTGCCAGTGGCCTCTGTGCAGAACAACAGGAGGTTCCAGGTGAAAGAAGTTGTGGCTACACTGTGGAAGTTGTTTCAGCACTGTGATGTGTGTGTATGCAAGGGAAAGAAAAGAGACTCATTTTTTCTCTTAACTGTCTCGAATGGTCAAATACTTGCAAAGAGTATGGAAAGCACTGGAAAGCAAATTTAGAGAATGGGATACCAGCCTTGAAATGTGCTTTGTGGAAGGTGTTTGGATTGGGTACATGTCATGGAGGGTGAAAGGAAGGTTACAAGTAGAAATGGAAGCAAACACCAAGTCCATCTCGTGCAGCTAGCTGTGTTCCTTCTCAGGTGCTGCTCCTGTTCAGCAGCTGGCAGAGCTCCTGCTGCATACAGGATTTTCATACAGCTTTAGAAAGTTTCAAGGTGAAAGGTGTTAAAAATGAAAGAAGATTATTACTACTATTATTGCTTTCCCTATGTTCTTTGTTCAGAATTATTGTCTGAATCCTTTTTTTCGCAGTAATTTTCAGTCCCAAACAAACCCCTACTTTTTCTGCTCAGACTGAGATAGGACTGAGGACTGTTCTGGCTTGGAAAACGCTACAAGTGACTATGAGAATTACTATAGCATTGGAATGTGCTATAATCAGTGGGGAAAGTTAAAAAAAAAAAAAAAAAAGGACTATTTGATTTCCCTTGTGAATTCTACTATCATTTATGTGAGGTGTAATTAATTCATCATTGAAAATCTATGCAGTGGAACAAGAAAAACTTGTCTTGCACTGTGCTTTCCAAAACATAAGGGAATCTTAGCTTCATGCAGGCTTTTGTTTTGTTTTTATGACAATCAAAGTGTACTCCTGAGCTTATTAAGTATTCTTCATACAGAGAAACTAAACTTCATGGCAGCAACAGTAATCAGTAGTTTATTTTGCAGGTTAATTTTTTTTTTTTGCCTTTCAAGATGATGGGTACATTTATAACCTGTGTTCCAAAATTATTCTTCACATAATATTATAGAATTCTAGTTATGATTCTTACAGCTTGCCTTTTCTTCAAGGTGTCTCTGTAACCACAAAAGCTAAGAAGTTATGAAATACTCCTCCTCCTCCTTCTACTACTATTTTAAAGTTTGGGGTTTTTTTGAGAAGACAGTTGGCAGTACATCATCAAGCCTGATGAATTTTTCTGGATATTAGCTAGCTGACCAGTAAGTACTTGCAGACTGAAACCAACCTCATCCATGCTGTCTCTTCTCCAGTCATATTTTCAGGTTTAAAGAAGCACTAGGGATTATTGTAGGGTTTTGCAGGTAGGAATTAGACAAGGGTACAAAACTATTGGAAATCAGTTTTATTTATAGTATGTGGAAACTGAGCTTATCCTGTGGTCAGTCAATTCCAGATGCTGGGGCTTTAGTTAAAATAAATCATATTATTCACACAATAATAGCAATGAAGCAAGAAAGAAGATGCAAAGTAAAAACATAGACAAAATAATATAATCCAAGGAAGAAAAAAATGAGTAAAGGAAAGGAGAAGGAAGATAATACCATAAAGAAAAATCTGTTATATAAAATCCAGTTTTTAGAGATATAACAAAAACTTTTCAAATAAAAACTTGTTTCAGTAATAACATAATTACACATTGTAGGTGGAGTGAAAAAATAAAAAAGGATTTTTTTTTGGCATCTGTTTCAATTTATCCTCTATGCTGGATATCATAGAGAAATCCCTTCAAAGGATCACTTTAGTTCATAGACAGCACAAATGATTTTTTTTGTTCTCTGTGCTCCAAGACTGTATCAATAACTGCATACTTGAATAAAAATATGTCTTCAGAGAATTGCTCAGTCCCCTCCATATCCTTCCTCAGAGGGCTTTATTTCCTTCTTAACTCTTCCCCTATTTTACTTAGTAGTTTATGGACTGCTAGAAAGATGATGCCCAAGCTGTTTCCTTCTTGCAGTTCAGCCTTTCTGATTGAAAGTGCATGGAAAATGTAGGAGTGCAGAACAGTCATCTGTTCATATACTGGTGGACATGCCAAAGCAGACTTAATACTGCAGCAGTCAAGAGCAATGGTAGTTTTTGTATTGAAATTCACAGGGGAAAAATCTAATCCTTTGCTAGATTTTAGACATCCTGTCAGAGAGCTGATGTTTCCAGTAGCATGTTACACCAAACTCGGGCCTGGCATATAATTTCCTTCAAGCAATTCCTAAAGTAAGTCATCAGCTAAACTTCTGTATTTCTGTAACACTTGGATATTTTCTGTGTGTTATATTTCATGGGCCAAATGAGCCTCAACAGTCAAAGCCAAAAATGGGATTTTAAAACGATATGGAAGGATTCTATGAAATCTCAGAAATCTCTGTCTGCCTAACTCCACGGTAACAAATCATCTATAAACATTTTTCCACCTCTTTAAAAAAGTACAGAAGAAAAATAATAATAAAAAAACTATTAAACATTTTTAAAAAACCTGTTTCAAGCACAGGTGCTAGTCAACATTGAATCATGCACTTAATTAAGATAATTAAGATAAAAGCAGCTATTCCTAACATTAATAGCAGCTTGAAGCTTCAAGTCTAGCAGAGTTTCTTCTTTCTTCTCCTGAACTACATCAGTGGGATGATCCTATTTCTGTCTACAAAACTTTGTGTTGCTTATATTCTTAGCCTGCCATGGGTCCACATTGTTGCTACTTGAAGGGTAAATAATAAATAAAACTGAAAGCATATATATTTTTTAACTCTTTTCTTCAGCAGATGTTCAGCAGAACATCTTCTTAATGATGCTAATAATTTTAGATGATTTTAAGAATTTAGAAGTTTTTTTTGTGTCTGAGGAAAAGGATAAATTTAATTGAAAAGAGCAGGAGTTTGGGGTATTTTGCTGTGTTAATGTTTGATGGGAAAACAGAAAACTATGGCAGAGAGCTGCAGGGAGGCAGAATTATAGAGTCATTTCAGTGGACAAGATCTTTAAGCTCATTGAGTCCAATTGTAAATCTAACACTGCTGGGTCTGCCACTAAACCATATCTTGGACTTTGATGTCAGTGCAGTTACTGGTGATCCAGTCTTTTGAAATTTGGAAGCTGGGACTGATTGCAGTCAGCCAGGTTTTTCTGTGTATGTTAAATACCTGTGAAACTAGGAGAATGCATCAATGGGTCCAGAGCTGTGTCAGGAAGGTGTTGGTATCTTGGTTTGTTCTGGTTTTTGTTCCAGAAGTCCAAGTGAAGTTAAGGCTGAGGAAGGAAGGAGATACACCAGCAAGCAACCTTACCATTAATAAAATGGCTGTGCTGCCTTCCCTTTTATTTTCTCCTTTCCTTTCTTGTTTTTATATGAATGTCCATTCTTGTAAATCACTTCTGTTATCAGAATTACCGTGTAAGATACCTTTGTAGTGCTGAGTGTTTGTTTCCTAAAGCTAATCCATACAGATAGTAGCTTCTCCAGGCTCCCACGTTTTTCTTCCGTGTTCATGAGAAGATTAAATGACTGGAAATCCTTTTAACTACACAGTCTGTTGGCCAGTGGCATTAAGGCATTTTCACTAGACTTGTGGCAGAATATCTTTATCTTTTGAAAACAGTTCTCCACCATTTTAGAAACAGTTAGGAATGCAGCTCCATGCAAAGATTGCTTTCTTAGGGAGGTTTAATATGACTATAGTTTGGGATGTTCCCTGTTGCCAGTGCTGTTTTCAGTTCAGATGTTTGCATCAGTTTTCAGAGCTGTGGATTTTGGGACACATGGATGTCTGACACTTAAACCGAATGAGTTCTTAGGTTTAAGTGTATTAGACCAGTGACTGCATAGAAGAACCCCTCTATGATATTTTTTGTCTTATTTCTCATTCAAAATCTTATGTCTTCTTCTGAAAAAAAGAGTTCTGAGCACACTTAGACTGACTTTTCTGTCAAGAAGGGCTATTCTTTAGAAAACATTGGACTTTCTACTAAAAGATATGGTAAAGTTGGCAAAATACATGGCTAAAAATATATCTTAACATTTTATAATTTTACCAAAAATTGTTGCAATACTAAAGCTTCTCTGTCTGATAGTAATACCACAAATATCCCAAAAGGTCTGGTTAGGTAGAAGGCCCAGAGTTTCTGGTCTCTGTTTGGGAAATCACTCAGGAGCAGATCAAATGAGGAGTGCAGCTTTCCTTCTTAGTAGTGCTGGTATGAAGCACAGGAATTTCCTGCTAATGTGACAAGAAAGCTAAGTGGCATAATAAAATTGAATGGGGAAGAATAATGTCAGGGTTGATTTAAGGAATTCAGAGCAGAAAAACCCAACTTATTGCTAACACAGCTTCTCCCTAGCTCCCTAAGGTCTTGCTGCAGCTTTGGAGTTCTTTTGTGTCCCTTTGCCTGAAAAAGCCCAAAGTCCAAAGTTTGAATTGAGTTTTATAAACTGTGCAGAATTTAAAACAAAATAATGTAAAAGGAGGATGAAAATACATTATTACAAAAAGGAACTAAAGAGGAAGTGATTTTTAGGAGGGGCAGAAGCAGTGTAGGCTTACAGATCTCTCCAGGCAGCGTGGTGTGAGCTGTGTGTGCTCAGCTCTTTGCAGAGTGGGCAGAAGTTCTGGGTGCTTCGAGGGCCACCTGACAGGACCTGGCTCTTCCCAGCTGGAAGGGCTGTGTGTGTGCAGCCATGGTGACACCCTTTTTCTGTAAGATCTGGGCCTCTCACCCCTTCTCCCCAGAGCCGTTCTCTGTCTGTGGCTGCACTGTGGGAAGGCTCAGATGCCTTTAGACATGGTTGGGGTTTCTCATGATGCTCCACAACTGCAGGAGCAATTATAATTTATGGAATAGTGCAGCCTTTCTTAAGAAAATAACCAATTTTAGAGTAGGGAGAATTTTTGTTTGCTATTCAGTACCATACCTGTAGAAAGAAAATACTGAAAATCAGTGAAATGGAAAAGACAGACCTTGACAAATGACAAAGCTTTGTTCAATTACAAACAGTAAAAAAAGCAACTAGCCTTCTAAAACCCAGCCCCCTAAAAATGCCCCTGGCAGTGGAGATGAAAGTAGCATAAGCAAGAATTGGGAAAGGAAACAAACTGGTAACATCTAGTGAAAGATTTTTGTTCTTTAAGGTTTTTTTTTGGTTTTTTTTTTTTTTTTTGTTTTTTTTTTTTTTTTTTTTTTGTTTTTTTTTTTTTTTGTTTTTGTTTTTTTTTTTTTAAAGAAAAAAAGAAAAGGTGTGGACTAGAAGGACACACCTGATTTTTCCCCATGTCCTCACTAAGCACCTCTGTGTGCTGTTCCAGGGTGAGAAACTGGGTGGCCTGCAGCTTCACTAGCCTTTTGGGCTCTGGGAATTACCTGGAATGTGTCTAATGGGCAAGATAGTCAAGAAGAGCTGCAGAAACACTTTGTCTTGCTAGATGTAACAGTTGCAATTCAAGAATTTCCAGCTTATTTCCAGTTTACCCCCAAGTCAGCCAGTCAAGCGCTGCTTATCCCCCATCAGTCTGCTCCTTTGCCCAAGGTGAGCAGCGTCACATCTGCTGCCTGGGCTTTGGTGCCAGGGGTCTCGGGCCAGCACACTGCCACAGCTTTGTGCCACAGCTTTGTGCCACAGCTTTGTGCCACAGCTTTGTGCCACAGCTTTGTGCCACAGCTTTGTGCCACAGCTTTGTGCCACAGCTTTGTGCCACGGCTGTCCTGGGCAGGGCCAGGGGCTGCTGATTCAGTGGTGCTAACAGCACGTGGTGCAGCACATTTCTCCCTGATCTCTGAGCCTCTTCCTTTTTGAAGGAGGTCAATCTTGTCCCCATTCCAGACTGGCCAGCTCCTTGTGGCCGCTGCTCTGGGATTCTTTGGTCTCCCCCAAATAATCTGTCTTTTGATGAAGTGTGACCCCTTGATATAAGCAGCAGTTTCATTCCTCACATTGTCCCCTGTGACCTGTGGCTTCTCTGCTGATTCATCATCATATATTATATGAGACAATTGTTTCCATGTTTAAGCCAGTAATTAGCCTTTTTTGCCATAAATCTGAGTTGGATTTCATTTTCAACTTCACTGTGCAGCCAAGACATTTCTTATGTGCTCTCCTCTATCTCAAAACAACTTCTGTTTAATTTGTTTTAAAGGGGATGGTGAGAGAAATGAATTGGACAAGGTGTTTATGAGATATGCCAGTCTAAAAAATGCAGTGTTTTAAGTTGTTTGAATATTGTTTGATTTAGTATTTTATTTACTACATGGCAGTGGAAAAACAACCTGACTCATCAACCCTGGGAGTATTTTTTATATAGCTGTGAAAAGATGGGTGCCTTTTGCTCTATCTGGAAGACTCTCTGGCTATTCTCAGAGTTGTTTAGTGAAGATTGTAAGCAGAAGATCTCTGTGCAGGGAAAGCTGCCTGCTGTCACACTTGGCAAAAAGCAGAGACTTACAAAATAGGGGAAAGAAGTGAGGGAACAAAGGAGGTATTTTCATAGTCCATATTTAAATGCTCCTTAGAAGTCTTAGGTAGGTGGTTATCTCATTAGAGCAGCAGCCAGTTATATCCACTTACCACTTTACCAGGACTAAAACTCTTACTAATGTTTTATAATATATATATATTACCAGCCAAATACACGGGTTCAAGGTTTTTCATTGTTTTATGTAGCTAATCATCTCATTAAAAAGGTCTCATACTAGCCAGTTAAGCCAACTCTGATAAGCCTCCAAAGTCTTAGATGACATTTCAGATAATATAGTGTAATTTGGCAATGAGCTGTGGGAATATAATTGGGGGAGAAACCTTCAAACTAGCAATTTAGCCAGGGTTAGGAGTAATTGCAATTACAGATTTTCAGGCTGAGCTATGTGAATCATCCCAGAAAGATACAGGGCAGAGCTGGGAGTCTGCTTCTAGCAAGTCATGTGTGTGAGCAGGGAGGAATTAGGAGCTGTCTGCTGCCCTGTTTTTCTGCAGGTGGTGACAGGAGGTAGCTGGAAAATTTATGACTGTGTCAACCTGCAGACAGTGATAGGATCTGGACACTGGCTTGTGGTCACTTTGAGGCAGGCAATGCTATGGATACCAGGTTTTGGCTACATCTCTGGATTTAAGAGGAATATTTTCTCTGGTAGGGCACAGTGTAGCTTGGAGCTGAAACCTGAGAATGGAAAATGAGAAAACTGTCTTTGGGAATGACTGGACTGGGCTGCATGCTCTGAGGAGGTTGGCCTGAGATAGATTTTCATTTCTTTTGAGCAACATTTAGAATCAGTGACACCCAGAGATCTGAGGGCAGGTACAGCCAAACTCCACTAGGGTTTTTTTTGGCAAGACATGTAGATGTGGCACTTAGGGACATGGTCCAGTGGTGGACTTGGCAGGGTTAGATTTAAGGTTGGACTCAATGATCTTAAAGGTCTTGTCCAACCTCAATGATTCTATTATTAAAGGAAAAGAAGACAAACAGGTGACTTAAGTCCATCATGATCATCACTTGAAGGATTTCTCTGGCAGATATTTTGACAATTGATTTATGCTGCTAATAATAGAAACTCTATGGAGTCTTTGTTCCTCACTTAAGAGGGAGGAAGCGAAAGGGGAGAACACCATGTTGGAGCTTCTGTGAGCAACTATAGAGCAAGAAGCAGAAAATATTTGGCTGCAAAAGCTATTGCAAAGCACACCATGGCACTCCATATCTATCATACGTGCAAATTTGCTGTTGATGTATACGCAGAGGGTGATGACGCTTTTTGAATGGAAACCCGATATCTTTCAGGCTGGTGAAAGAATATGAAAAATCTGAGAAAAGTCATGAGTACCAGTAGCTGTGAATGTCATGTTTTAGATTATATTTAAATCTGTCTTTCCATTTGCTGTGTTCACAATGTTCAAGACAGAGAAATTAATCACAGATTGTGCTGCCATTTTTTAATTGTCATTTTCTAAGATAAGTAGCTATGATGTAAGGCACATAAACTCTCACATGAAGCTTCTGATTCTAGTTTAACTCTTTAGCCCTCAGTAAGGTGTCACATGGGTAGTTTTATTGGGTTTATCTGCGTGTAATTTCTGGCAACCCATCCACTCCATATCCTTTTTTTTTTTTTTTCAGGGCAGTACAGAAAATAGCTCGCAGGATTCTTCTCAATTGATCTTTTAAATCGGATATTTCCAACTCTTGCTGTTATTCTGGTCTTAAAACCTAGGATCTCTTTATGACTCTTTGCTGGTTGAGTTTCTGTTATGGTTTCTACTTTTCTTTAAAAATCTCATTAGTTTTCTTCAAAGCAGTGGAATTCCAGTGGATAATTCTGCTATGTCTAGCTTATCCTGCCTTTCTGCAGCTTTTTTTTTTTTCCTAAATGTGAAAATTCTTGATTGTGAGAGTCATAGCACCAAATTTATCATTAAATAAACAATTCTAGCTCATAATTTACAGCCTTCCTGCTGTTAATGCAGATATACTTCTGGCACGTGAACTCATGTGTTGGAACTGCTGTAGTGGCCAGGTTATTTCTGTTTGAAAACGGCATGTCTTGTCAACCAGCTCGATCTTCTGAAACATATCTCTGTCATCCCAGTCTGGGAGCTCACAACCTATAGCCAAAAATCCAAGTTACTTCTGGCTCTTCAAGGGCAGGCAGAAGAATAGAATGAGACATTTCTAATCGTAAAATGCTTCTGCATGACCACAATCCGACTTCTGCATTTGCCAAATGTTTCCTTTGCAGCAACATTTCATTTTTGGGTAGCATTCCATTTCAGTTAACTGTGCTGATCAGCATCTTGGGTCTCTTATTTCATGGAATAAAACTTAGCACAAGTTACAGCTACTTAAAAGGGAGAGAGGAAAGACAGTAACTTCTGCTTACATGAATTGTACAATTATCTCTTTAACAAAAAGAGGAATTTAGTGTTCAGCTTTACAAATATGGTAACAATTATTTATAATCATGAAACTGATTTGAAATGCTTCCTGAGTGGTAGATGGTTTCATATTCATTGCCTTTATTGTCCTGTCTCATCCATGAATCAAAGCAGAATTTCAGGGCTGTCTTTTCTGCCTGGTTCATTATCTACAGACCGTGGCATATCAAGAGAATGTGCTTACTTTCATGTAAAGTATAAAGAAATCAAACTTCAAGCTGTTTCCATTTTGAGGATTTGAAAACAGGACCCAATTCTTAGTTTTTTCTCTTTTTATTTTTTCTTGCGAAGTATTTTACAACATTAATAAGGATTTCTGATAAGCAGCATTGCTACTGATATTGCCAGACACAACTGATGAAAAGTAGTACTAAATTGTTCATTAGATTTGGTTCAGATAATTTATTTGAGAGAAAGGTATTTATGGAGGACCAGTTTTCCCCAAAACATGGTAGTCTTCAGGAAATATTTTGCCGTGTCTGGGCATGATCAGGTTTTTTGGCACAGAGGCTGTGGTGGTGTGCCACTAAGAGAAGAGTTAATTCTTATCTGAGGTAGGGCATATGCTTTGTTAAATAGAGAGGAAGGTTTATACTGGTGGTGCTTTCTGCCTTCCCTGACTGTGGCAGAAATCTCCTCCAAGAATCCCAGCAAGTTAGCGAACCATGAGCCCCAAGCTCTCTGCTGTCTCTACTCTTATACTGTCAATGCTTAATCAAGCTGTGCCTCTTCAAGTGTTTTCCCATTTGATATTCTAGGAGTTTCTCCCCACTTTATATCAAGCTAACTGGTCTATGGTTTCCTGTTATGTCTCCAGGCACTTTTAAAATAACTTTGTTATGTTAGCCGCTTTCCAGTCCCCAGGGGTCTCTTCTGAACTAAATGAACTTGTGAATGTGCCTGCTAATTCCTTAGTTTCTCTCTCCACTTCCTTAGCAGGTTTGGGTATTTGTCTGGCCATGGTTTTTAAGGCTGTCTAAGCATTTTTGTAATACCACTACCATTAGAGACTTAACAACAACAACAACAAATCTTTCTTCTTCAACAGCAAACTAGTGACCGCTTCATAGAAAAGGCAAGCACAAAATGTGTTTCACTTTTATTTTGTTTTTACCTCATACTATTAAAGAGGATTTGCACTCCCTTGTCCTCATTCACTGCACAGTAAATCTGCTGTGTGAGAGGAAGGAGTTGATATAACAGGGTAACTTTCACTGCACCTCGCGGT
Source organism: Prinia subflava (assembly GCF_021018805.1). Classification (NCBI taxonomy): domain Eukaryota; kingdom Metazoa; phylum Chordata; class Aves; order Passeriformes; family Cisticolidae; genus Prinia; species Prinia subflava. Next base: position 13,566,491 of record NC_086256.1, on the reverse strand, counting down.
GTTTACATTTTGTTTTCCTTGTGAATGAGAAAGGCTGTGAGCAGGAGTGATTGGTGACATCCTCAGTCACCCCAGGCACCTCTGTGCCACAGAGCCCCAGTGCCACCTGCTCCCCAGTGCCTGTCACACCCAGCTGGCCCTGCCTGGGGAGGGCAAGGCAGCCCAGGGCTCTCAGTGATGAGCTGGGACAAGGCCAAGCCCTTTGTGGGAGCCTGGGCTGAGTCACCGCGAGGTGACCTGTCCAATCCACTGATAAAGACTTCTGTTGTAAAGGTCTTTCTATTTTTAAAAAGTTTTTTTTTTATTTAAGCTCATGAATATCTTGTTGCATTTTTTATTGTCACTTTGAGCCTCATTAGATACTTCATCTTTTCATGGATAACCTTCTCCTCTTTGTGCTCTATGAAGAGTGTAACTTACCAATGAAAATATCAAAGTTATAGTTGCTTATGAGGAGTGCATTGGCACGAGTCACAGTCACGGGTTCTTCTGATGAACACCTGAGCATTATTTTAGATACAAATGTGGGGGAAGTAACACCCTGGTGAGAAACAACTGATGAGAAGGAGTAAATGTAATCTGTCTAATTCAGGCAGAATCTGTTAGATTTTTGGAATACAATTTAGATGTAAGGGAAAAATATATGCTCATATGTGGCTTTGGTAAAAATATCCTGAAGTATGGATTGCTGTCTGTAAGCTATTTCTAATACTCATTAAAAGCTGTTAATTCTTATGTGTTCTTCTTTTTGATACTTGTACAGTTATACTTTTGTAATATGATGACATTAATTCTTGCAAAAACATGTTCCATATCTTTATTAATCAAAGAGGCAGGGGAATAAATCTACATTTTCCTAATGAATTGATGTTACAATGGAAGGATGATACATACCAGAAAGACAAAGAAATAATGAAATAGCTTTTACAGATAATCAAGCCATACCCTGTAAATGTAAAAGCTAGGTTCCTCTTGGAAATATTCAAGCAATATGTTTGCAGGAAGGATTTTGAAAAGCAGAAAATTTCCAGTACTGAAGAGGGAAAAGAATAAAGGGGTGCAGTTATAAACAGAGAGTCCTGTGTAACTCTCCAGTGAGCACCACGATCAGAGAAAGTCCTTTAAGTTTTGGTCAGTATATCTAAAAGTACTCCATCACAGGAGTAACAAGTTTTTCATTCCTGCCTGTGGTGCAGCTACATCTGGAAAAGTGATCTAGGTTCTGAAAAATGGAGTGTCTGGAAAAGAAAATTAGAAATTGCATATGCCTCTCATCTTGTGCCTTCTTGTGTATGTGCAGCTTTCTGGGAATGTCTCAAAACTGGATCTGAATCTGCTTATTATCATTGTCTGGGCCCTAAACCACTTATGAATGTATATTAATTGACTTAAAAATCTTCATAGTGTTTTAAAATCTGAACAGGATTCAGCACATTCCAAATTTCCATGTATTTATTTATTTATTTATCTATTTCTTAAAGGGGCAAATAGGCCACAATGATCTAGTTCTGCACATTTTTAAGTGAAGACCTTGCCCTTCATTCCCCCATCACCAGTGCAGGGACAAGGCAGTAGGATAACAGGGCACTAAGCCCCCAAATCCTTCTTTCCAAGCCCTGTGCCGGGTTTATCCCATGCTGGAGGCCCCTGTGCAGGCTAGCTCCTGTCCACACGCTGCTGGCAGGCTCTGGGGTACCTTTCTGGGGTTCCTGCCTGCAGTTCATCCTCTCCCTCCAGCCGCCCCCTTCACCCTGTCCCTGATGTCCCACACTGCTGTCACACCAGTGTCACTGCAGCTGTGGCCAGCAGCAGGCACAGAGCCTCTGCAGCCCTGGCAGGGAGCCCAGCCTGGGCTCCAGCTGGGTTAATTTGATAATTTCTCTGATTGTCCATGCATTACCCAACTGTCCTCTGCAGCAAGGATGCGGCCCCAGAGCTGCCAGGTGAAAAGCCCTGTCAGCCCCATTTAAGCACACTTTACAGCATTTCAGGCAAAGGGAGTTTGAGTACTGGTTGCTGTAAATTACAAGATTTCCAGTAACTGCAAATGTATCCCCACAGCCCATGAGAACACAATTTATCTCTTCACTTTACCAAAACAAAGAGGGAATTGGCCTTGAACTCTGAAAGGAAAGTGATACTTAATAATTAAAGCAGTTAGGTTGTTTTGTATCAACACAGGATTGTTCTTCTTTTTTTTCACTACTGGCAACTGGATGTTTTTCTTTACTTCTTACACCTGCATTCCTTGATTTCCCAGTTTAGCATTAAAAAAAGTAAATAAATCTGGTATAAAGGCTGGAAGATGTTGCAGTGCTCCCTCTGCAATAACTGGCTGTCCATTTGAACTTAGAATGGAACACACTGCCTCAGCTAATGGCTGTTGATCAGTTTATGGCATGAAAAGCCTTGCCAGAGATGAAGTATCAGTGCAGAGAATTTTTTTTTTTTTTTTGTCATTTCTGCCTGTTTTTTCCCATTGATGGATTTCTGACTCTCTGCCAGCTCATGTAGTAAACAGCCAAACACCACAACAAAAGAACTGTCTCATGTTGAAGGTTTAGAAAAGACAAATGCATAGAGTTTATCTAAGCAGGGAATAAGAGACAGAAGTTAGTATCTACTCAATCTGAAGTTAAATTTAAAATACGAACATTCAAAATGCCCCTGAAGGCAGTAGCATGTAGAGGGGAAAGTATCTGAGGCTGATAATTAGGGAAGACATGCTCACTGGGACTACCAGTCATTTTCAGCAAAAATATTGAGCACTTTATTTGTGTCCAAATGTAGTATAACTCTAGTTATAAAAAGCCTGTACAAGTTTGATTTATCCAGAGTGGAAATGTGACAAAGAAAAATAGGAGTGGAGGGCAGAAGACTGAGGGAAAAGTGGACTAAGAATATGTACATATGAAAGCCTGGTGAAATAATAAAGAAAAATAATGCAATTTGAACTTTCTGGAACTGTTGAACTTGGGTTTAGAAATGTCTTCAAAGTGTAGATGGAGTGGTGCATCTTAACTGGAAGTGATGGAAGAAAGCGCTGGTCATTCCCTGCAAAATACCGCCCTCAACTTGGGTGCTGCATTGCATGAATACTCCTAATTCTCTAAGCACGAGGTTAACTAATTTAGATTATATCATGCTGTGGCCTTCAGCTGAGGTACCCATGTGTTAGTTGTAATATTGGAAAGGTTGGTGCTCACAGGAGCCTCTTGGAAACATTTACGCATTTACATTTAAGTCTTTCTGGTACAGAGACTTTGGAGCAACAGCGCCTTCCATTCCTTTATTTTAGCATTGAAAGGTTGGTAGCTCAATTTTAATGCTGAGCGCATAGGGTTTTGTCAGGTTCACAGAACTTTCAATGCAGTGTGTTGTTTCTCATTTAAGTAAAATACTGTTGGGGATGAGAACAAATGAAAGAAAAGTACAAGTTATGAACTATCTTGTAACTCAACGACACATGCTTTCACTGATTTTGAAAGTAAATTTGACATATGAATTCTGTTAAATTACTTAATCTGCACAAATATTTTTATCTGTTAATGTTTTACTACTTATGTGCTTTTTGTTTTGAGGGATTTTTAGCCATGTGTATTTGAAACTATGCTCTCAACACGAAATTATAGATATTTGCCCATTTTATTTGGTTTAATTCCTTAAACTAACTCCAGAATGTCTTTTCAAACCTGTTGACTCTGTCCCAACTCCAGGAAAATGAATGCTTTCTTTGTAATCCCACTGTTGCGCTGATTGGAGAAGTAATTGAAACCTCTCATGGGCAATAGACCAGCAATTTTACATACCTCTCTTATCTATGTAAACATTTCCTGATCTGCTTTCTTCTCCATCCCTTGGGGTCAATAACAGTTTCTTATGATCTCTTTATTTTAAAATAGTCAGATCCCTCCCTGCCTCCCTCCCTTCCAAAATTGTGAGCAGAATTAATGAATATTTTCTTTACTGTTCATTTTTCACTCCCTTCCTTTTCCTTTTATTGTAGCCTGCACTCCCACTCATAGGAACACTTGTGAATTTGTTTGGGTTTTTTTTTTTTTTCTATTTGGGCTGGACAGCTACTAACATTAATTTTTGTAACCTGCAAATATTTCTTTTGCTTTCATAATGTTTTTTTCATTTTGCTGGTTTTTGTATTTATTTTCCCCCTTGAATGTTTCAGAGAATTACTTTTAAAAACAAAAAAAAAAAATTGAAGACATTGACATAAGCCATCAAGTTACTCTCTTCTCAGTAGGCATTTGGGACTGATGGTCTTTCTTCCACGGTAAGGACAGACAGGTGGCACATGACTTTGACTCCTGACTAATAAATCTGGGCACACAGTTGATTATCAGGAAGGTGGAGGTGACAGTAGTCTGACAGTGTTGATGAGAAAATGGTTATCATACCAAACTGCGTGCAAAAGTTTCTGAATTGACAGAGATAAAATTTTACGAGTTCTTGGCTCAGGCTGTGGTTTGTTTGGGGTTTGTCATTCTCGAAGGTAACATCAGTTTAAGTTCTGATCATTTGCATGGCTCTGGACAGAGGCCTTCTCTGCCTGTGCTCAGCTCCACACCTCCAGCTCCTGATGGTGAAACTCATGGGATTTCCAATGAGCTCTGCTGGTTTGCCACTTCTTCCCCTCCTTTTTGTATATGGGTATAATTTAGGATGCTGAGGAAAGCATGAAATCTCATGGCCAGCTTCCTCTAGTGCTGGTGACAGCAGGAGCACACCAGTGGCTCCAGCTGTGTGGAGGAAGCTGCAGGAAGAGCATCAAAGAACAATATTTCTTTGGGATCTGACAGTCTTTCTGCTTCTCCTATTGCCAGAGCCATGCTTCTGAGTATGGTTCAGACTGTTAATGCACTAGATTAAAATAGATCAGAGTTTGCCCGTTTTATTGGGGCTTGTAAATCATGTTAATGGTTATAATGATAAAATAGCTCTCCTCCTTCAGAATTTTCTGTTGGAAACTATACTGAGGCTGCTGAGTTACTAATACTTTCCTGGACCTCAGATGCTTTCACCAAGAATAAAATGGTCAAGTCATTTACATATATTGATCGGGTCACATTTTATATAAAACATCATAACATTTATGATCCGCATTTAGTTAATTATAGATTTTATTAAAACAGTTAGAAAGATATTAAAGTGTCTTCTGAATTTCGTACAGACATTGAATTTTAAGGCAATAGAGTTGATGGCTTTTCCAGCTTTCCAGTCTTAAAGCAGCATGTTGAATTGAGAGATGAGCTGGATGAGGCAGTGCCTTGAGCTGGTTTCTGTTGGCATTGGGCTGTGCTATGTGGGTGTAAATGCTGCTGCCACATCTGAGCTTTACACCTGCCCCATGTAGGTCTGAATAAAGGCAAAAGCTGTGCAGGGGATGCAATTCAGGTTTTAGGAGCTTAAGCCTGCAGACCTTTAACCACCTCAGGAGGTTTTTCTTCAAATTCTCGCATTTTAACCACCTACGTCATCACTTCTAGTTCTTGTGTGTATATATAGATAATATTTTTTGCATGCAATTTTTAATTGCCAGTTCAGCTGCCTGCAGGACTACTGAATCATAAATATCAGGCATTTCTTTTTCAGCATTTTTATTCAGGCAGGAAATAACACTGGGTTGTGATGAGCACTGGAAAAGTTTCTCTCACCAGTCATGAACTTTAAATTTGCTTTTATATCTACCTGTGGTGCTAGTGTGTTTTATTAGGGTCCTTTTTATGCCCCATTCTTAAAAAAAACCTATGAGGGCTGTTGCTGCTGGGAGAGACATTGTATTAAGGTTTGCTTCAAATTCATAGTGAGCAGGAAAAGACCTAGCAGTTCTGCCAGAGAAAGATTGTGGGAAGCTGTCTGGGTTACAAAGACCCAAGATAAACCTAATGGCTCAACCATGCAGTGCTTCAGGGCAGGATGGGAACAGAAAAAGGAGAAATGTGCATTCAGACCCCAAATGATACTTAGCAGCTTTCATGCCACAAACTGTAAGATTCATTCTTTAATTCTTTATTTTTGTTTCCTAATTTTTTACCCTTATTGCACCGTAATAAAGCTGAGAGTTTCTTCATCATAAACTAAGTTTCAGTATATCTAAATTTCTTTCATTACTCACCCTAACTTTCTCAGAGAATTCTAATATATTAAGCAAAATTTGCACTTACAGAAAGTTATGCTGGTTTGCGCCTCAGGTACTTTATAATGACATCTGTAATGACTTTCTCAACAATTTTCTTAAGTACTTAAGTGAGGATCATGAGTTTATAATTCCCTGGATCATCCTTATCATCTTTACCATCTCTACAAGAACATTGACTATCTTCAGATTCTTCTTTTTATAGCTGTAATGATAAATTAAATCACATTTATTTGGGGATTGTTTTTTCCTGTGAAGTAATTCAGCTAATAAGAATAGAATATTTTAGTTGGAAAGGACTTAGCATGATCATCTAGTCCAAGTGACCAATTCAAATTTGCAGGCTGCATTCCATTGTAAAATCAGTCATTTCTTCATTTGCTGTTCAGTTTTGCATCAAACGTAGAATAACTAGGAGAAATGCTGTGACTGTAAAGCTGAAATTCTGATTTATTCAGTCATTAACAAAAAAGCCCCATGCCATTTCAATGATAATAGAATGAAAACCCAACTGGTGTTTTCTTTCTCAAACTTGTTTTCCACAGAGATTGCTGCTCTTAGGCAAACACCTATTTAAACCTTTGAAATGTATAATCTTAACTTCATACAGCTCTAGGAGCCTAAATTTGTTAATGTTTCATCCCTACTTGCAACAGTATTACAATTTAAGTTTCAGTAATATAAAAAGCATTTGTGGAGCAAATACTAGGAAAATATCTTTCTGGGAATGATGTTATAGGTATGAAATAAGGTTTAGGGTTTTTTTAATCATTATCATCAAAGCTTTTCTTTGCTGCTGCTTTTCAGCCTGTTAATAAAAGAACTTGATATGAATCTTATGAGATATAGCAGTAGGTGGTCAAAAATCATTCCAATGTGTTTCTTCTACATGCAATTAAGAAAAAAGGAAATCAAACATTCCAGCTGCAATAATAGATGAGTTAACCTCGAGAAAAAGCTCTGATTATTGAAAGCAAAACCAATCAACATTGTAAACTTAGTGTGATGATGAATGCTGATATACTTGTGCAGCATTAATAGTCCATAACCATTAAATAGCGTGACTACTTGAGGATTGTCTGGGTAGGACTGACCTTGGGACAGCATGGCACACAAGGGCTCATTTTCACTTTTTCCCACTTCACATCGGTCAAACTTGCAATATGTGTCTCATTTGTGTTTCCCCTTAGATTTCTCTCAGAGCTGGTGGTTTTACTGAAGCTTTTATTCATTGAATTAGGGTACTATGTCCCAGCAGTGGCTCATAAAAAGTGTCAGAAGAGATGGAGAAAACATCCCCCATGGACTGTAGAGCAAATGTGCAAGAACTTTTCTAGGGCAATGGTGTGAGCTGGTGTCACTTGCGAGGTGGAGTGTGGAGTGGCCTCTGCACACATGGCTCCTTGTTTCTGTGAGTCTGGGTGACACCCGCTGCTTTCTCTGCTGCCAGGTGCCACTCCTGCCAAAAAGCTGTGTCTGCCATGAGCTGCTGCTGAGGAGGACAGAGCCACCACACTGTGCAGGACCTGGCAGGGGCTGACAAACCTCTGTAGCTGGCAAAGCCCCCCCAACTGCATCCCTCTGAACTGTGACCCAAGGGCATGGAACTCCTAAGCCCTTCAGAAGCCTGTCTCAGTTCTTGGAGGAAAAAAGAGAGACAGAGGACCATTTGTTTGTGAACACAGGCAGATAAGAAGGCAGTCAGCATCATGAGCCACAGTTGAAATTTTAGGTGACTATGCATCATCCTCTTAGAATGGAATGAATATAACTATCTACTAAAACAAAAATATCAAAATAAACAAAAATAAAACCAATAAAATCTACCCCCTGACCCTTAGCTTATGGCTTAGCTAGAGATGGGTTTATTTTATTTTCCTGGGGTTTTTTATTACTGTATTTGTGCTATGATTCTTTTATGCTAGCAGCATCTTATGAAAGTTCTATATTTTGAATAAGCATTGGCCTAAAATAATACTGAAGTTTTGATTTATTTCTTTGTGATTCTTTTTCAAGTGCTGTATATCACATTTTGGTGTTCATTTACCTTTGCATTCTTTTTTGAGCCACTGGTGCTGAAGTTGACAGATGAGAATCAAATGAAGTGTGCTAAGTGTTGTTGCTGTAGGCTTTCATCTCCCTACATTTTGTGGTATGATTTATCCTGGTAATATATCATGTGCCTTCTTTTTTAAAATTTATTTTGTGTTTTCACAAATAGTGTCGTTTGCCCATCTACCATTAGTTCAAAGCAGTTTTAAGTTAATTAAATAAATGAATCTGTGTAACTTAACTGTCCCAAATTTGATTAGGAATGCCAGTGTTGGACCAAGCCACTTAATACAGATGAACCTCATTTATTAAGAGCTGTGAAGGATCTTTGCTAGCTATGGTAAATTGTTGTGCGTAGTATTTCCAATTATTTTAATGAAATGGTTAAAAGTGACTTTTTATATCTCAATCATGGTTGGTGTTTTATGTTTCTAAAACTAATAGTTTTAGCAACTCTGTTTTGTTCTGAGTGACTGGCACACATCCACATGAATGCCTCTCCTCTCTCTCCCTTAAATGGGATGTCTTGTGAGTAGGAGGTATTGAAAGATAATCTTAAACTGCCTTAAAAACTAGGATTTAGTGATCCCCCTCATTATGATTTTGGATAATAATTTAGGCTGGTTTTTACTCCTAACTCTTGTGCATAAGGTGTTTAATTACTTTTCCTCCTCTTGTTGTGGCACCTGCATTGCAGTGTAATGTGATATTATACTGTATTGAGGTGCATACTTGAGCCAAACCCAAGATGCAGTCACTCTGGGAGAGTGAGGGAAATTCTGTGTGTTAGTGAGAGCTAGTAAGAGGACAGCAAAAACTACTATCCACGTGGAATGTAGTTTAAAAGAATGGTACACTCAGATAAAGGAAGTTAATGTGGTAGTATGGTATTTTAATGGCACTTAAATATCTGATACATATTGAGACTTGTGACCTGGCAGTAAAAGCTGAACAAAAGTTAAAAATGACAAAGGGAAATTCTGAAATGCCTATGCCGGGAAGTGGCTGAGCTAGATATAAAACACTCAAATGTTCTGGAGTAGCAATCATGTTTTAAAAAAGAGTTGAAAGAACACACAGGGACACACAGGACAAAGCAGGGAAAGGTTGGGGAAACAATGATAACGATATAGATATCCATGAAATGATGATATCAATATAGATATACATGTATATAGACATATATATATATATATATATATTTGTATGCACACAGAAAGACCACAGAACAAGGGATTGATTGCATATGTCTACACAGACAGCTCTAGAAAACATCTGCATTATGTAATGTAATGACAGACTGAAGGTAAATTCCTAGAAGGAAAAGGGCTGCCTTTACTCCCCTGTGTATGACTAAAAGAAGTTCTGATGAGGTAATGCTGGATATGATGAGTTCTTTCTCTCAAGACAAGTTTAAGCTCTTAAAAAGGGTTTCTATTTTACAAAGACTAACTCCAGTCCCACAATCCATTATGTTAAAGTGAGGTCTTTGCTCTATAACAGTCTGGAGCAATATTGTAAAACTGATCTTGAGTAAAACAGAAATGGTTTTAACAGATTTTCCTGACTTTGTACAGTCTGTATGTTTATACCAGGCAATATTTTCCCTAGGATATATATTTCCCAGCACATATATAATGAATCACATTACTGTTTACACAGTTCTTTAAAAAAAAAAAAAAAAAGGGTGGGGAGAGAGAAGAATTTAGGTTTTGGGTCCAAGATTTAGATTTTTGGTCAGCCACTTGGCATATTTCTGTGTAAAGTACAAGAAAAAAATTAAACTTAACATGTATGCCTTGCTAATGAACCCTACATGAAAAATTAAATGCAACCTTGTACGAAATGTATGGCATCTGAAAACACTGACTACCATAAAATACCTTGCTGAAAATAGTTAGAGAATTATAAGGCATACTCAGCAGGCTAACACTAAAGCACAATTTTCTTTACTATATAAGCAATGAAGTCTTATGCACAACACCCCCAAGACAGCTCTAATACAGTCTCTGCCACCTATGGTTCACATCAAGATGGAGGTCAAGGTGTAGAACTATTTAACTTAAATCCTTACTCCAAGTTATTAACTAGAAAAAGACAAGTAGGAAACATGCAATGGAGATGTGTTCTATATGACCTGCATAAAATAGGTTTTTACTTATAAGTGGCAATAGGGAAAATAGAAAAGGAAAACATCTTACAAGCCATCAGATTGTTTTAAAAAGCCTGCAAGAAATCATATAATTTAAGAAGGAAAGAAAAGAGAGAGCAGTTGTAAAGGGGATTGTGTGTATAAAGACAATCTACTTGTAATTACAGATGAGGGCTTGCTAAGATTTTTGCATTATACTTTTACTTTCACTTTGTGTGAATTTCTTTGTGTGAATATTAAATTCACAGTCATCACACAGTTTGGTACAGTGTAATAGTGCAATACCTGTCCCCTAAATCGCTTGCATTTTGTGACTACCTTCCTTTCTATTTTTGTTATTGTATTCTATAACTTCTCTTTACTTCTCTCCATAAGTAGAAAATTAAGAGTAGTGTGTATAATGGAGGATGGGTAATGAATGGAAACAGGAGCAATTATCCTTTTCTTGTGAACTTATAAATAAAGCAGTTGTAAGATCTGTATTTTAGACAAAAAAAATTAAGTAATTTACTTACAGGTAAAGCATCAAAATTTCATTGCCATCTCTCCTTCTGCTCTCCCTCTACCCCCACATAATCTTCCCCAGCAAATTATCGTTGGTGAAAACAGAACTTTTAAAGGGAACTCTATATATGACTGTAGCGATATTGTTGTCAGCCATGAAAGCTGGAATAATAATTCCAATTTGGCTTTACAGTGCTCTACACCAGTAATACTTTGGATATGGTAAGGGGCCTGGCTGAAATGTAGAGTATCCCTTGCTAGGCAATTCCATTTCAAAACTGGCATTTTTCTGCAAAGCTCAGTGCCTCTACAAAATCGGTTAAAAAGATCTTATATTTATCATTCTGCTTCTATGCTCACCTTTAGTGAAATACTTGGTTAGGCGTGTATTCGCTAAGATGTTATGTTTGAGTTCTTAGAGTTTCAGGCTCCAGAGCTTCCAGTGTAGCTCCTGGACACTACATACTAAGAGACATCTGTGTCTGAAGGTAGAAATCGGCTGCTGCTCTGGGGAAACTTTCAAGTTTCCTTTGAAGAGAGTTTTCCCATGTTTTTTTCCCATTTGCTCCCCAGTATATAGTAATGGTATAGAGGAATCCAAGCTACTGGGCACTCCAGACCTATAAAGAAAGCTCTTAAAACCTAGGTATGGAATTCCACATGCTCACAGAAGGATGGAGTAACTTGCCTTCATGGGAAGGTTAGGGGATGTGTGTGGTGCTTGTGCACACATGCAGCATGTGTGTCAGGAAGGGCCTAAGGAGAAGCTCAGCAGTGAGAATCAACGTGATTGGAGGCAGATCTGATTTTATTTGAAATGTGACCACTTTTTTGAGTTTATGAAAATATCGTAAGCTACAGAGTCATGAACAACATACTGTAGTTTTCTACCTCTCTCAGTAAATGTTTTGATTCAGAAGATTCTCCCTTTTTTTTCAGACATGAGAACCTCCCAGGTACTTGCCACTGCACCATTTGTCTAGAGAAAAAGGAAGAACAAGAAATTTGGGGTGGAAAGCCCATTTGGAATAAAGGAGATCTGAAGAGACAGGTTTGCAATATTCCTCAGTGGTTACAGGAAGGGCTGATGTCGTGGTTGCTTCCAGATCCTGATTGTTACTGCTCCTGATTGTTACTACTTCTGGTGTCACAACAGCAACAGGGTTCTGGCACAGACAAAATAGAACTATTACCAGTTCTCTTCCCTCATACCATCCTAGCCTAAAAGTCTGCTGTTTTGCTTGAAAGATGAGCTACTTTGGACCATGAGTGGAACACTGTCATTCATCAAATTGGGTTAGGAATAAAGTTATACAGGAATAGTCCTGTATAACTTCAAGTGCTTGTCCCTTTATGCTGTCACTCCCCTGCTCCTTCTGTCAGCAGGTGCAGGTCTGACAGATTGGTTATTCTGTGCCCATCACTCCAAGTTCTTCAGTGTGAGCTCTTGGTAACAGCTGATCAAATCAAACGCCAGTGCCCTGTAAGGACAGTGCACCAGGCCTTTCTCTGGCCATCTCTGCCAAAGTGAATGTTCCTCCATTGATCTGTCATTTGAGTGGTATGAAAACTGTCATTCTGGGCTAGAATTATTGCCGGGCCGAGAACAGTCAGGGGTTCACTGCATTAGTCGCAGCCAGGAGTGACAAAAATTTTTCATTTTTACTGAGCTGATAAAACTTGATCAAAATTGCCAAGTATGCACAGTTAAGTGACAGAAATATAATCCCAGGGTTATGAGTGTATTTGTGTGCACAGGGAGCAGTGTTTTCCTGGAGATGATTAGGCATCCTTACAGCACAGAGAGCAAAGCTCCACTCCAAGGCTTTGCAGAACCTGAGCTTCGGTGCTTTTTCACTCCTGAGACGTAATTACAACCTTACACTGCAGTCACTGTTGAACTGTTAGTGAAATCAAACTAAAGGAAGACATGCTGCTAGAGCCTCAAGGAGCCCAGTTGTCTGGGTAGAGATGTTTTTGTCTGTCCTCAGGCAGCAACAACCAGAGGTATGAACTGTGCACAGCACTGACTTCCCTGCTCTGTAGTTTTGTAAGCAGATGTGCAGAGATGGATTGTTTGCAGACTTATGTTTGACACTATAAAGGTCATTGAAGTCAAGCTATATATATATTTATGTATGTATGAGTCATATTGAATGAATTGAATGCAAAAATTGACTAAAATCATATTCAGTAGAATATTATTTTGCTAGGAATTATTTTAATAGCTGTGATTTACTGAATGTGATAGATTTTCTTAAAAATATTTTGAATGATACATCAGGTCAGTTGCCCTGATCATATCATGACTCATGTTTGATATTCTGCTATGATCTGTCGAGGTTATAAATTAGCTGATTATATCACTGTTTCATTTATTAAATTTTTACTTCATTCTACTTTTTGTCTTGCTTAAAACTAATAACAAAGAGAAACATCATCAAAGATTTTTTTTTTAACTCTTCCTTTTGATTCTGCCTTAGATCTCTGACAGAGCAGTGTCAACGTCAGTAGTGTAGTAAGCCGAGGCTGTCTCAAGATATGAGAACATTTGTCTAAAATTGGAGAAATTAGCTTTCCAAGACATGGTACTTTTTGTTGAATATATAGAGATTTCAGTGAAAAAAAGAGGGAGCTACTCCCTCCATGCAGTCAATAGGCAACTGAAAACTTAGAAAACATTAGAAATGTACAGGAGAGACAAAAATTAATGAGCTGAATCTCATCTGTTTGTCCTTTTGCTACATGTGGTAATGGCCACTTATCTGACTACCTGTGGATATGAACAGGTATTTGAAATTATGAAGAACTTTCCATTCCATGGTAATGACAACAACCCGTGACATTTCTAACCTTACCAGCAGGTTAGAAACTATTTGTGTTCTCTTCCATTAAGAATTTTACCCCTTCTGACACATCTGTTTAGTTCTGTTTGAAAGAGAAAATCACATTTGTATGACCTAAAACCCACAAGTAAAGACTACCTTCTCCCAACTAATTTGCATGTGTTTAAGTATTTATGAGCCACCTGCTGGGAATATGAGTTGGTTATCAATCTAATAACACCCAGTGTTCCTTGGGCTCTTTGTAAGCACCAAGGCACATGTGAGTTAACACTAAATGAAACCAAGCTGATAGTAAAATATCAGATACGTGATGTTTGTCTCTATTTTCCTCCTTTTCCTAGAGTTCTCAAAACTATCTTAGCAAAGTAAAGAATAAATACAGTCTGTATGGATCTCCTACTTGGAACGAATATGTAATATATTTAACTCAGCATGCTTTAACATTTTACATCAGAAATGTCATTCTTCTTTATAAGTAGGGCTACAATCTAGCTGTATTTCATTTAAGCATTTCAATAGACTCACAAATATTTACCCATATTCTCTGGATTTTAAGAATTAATTTTGGTGGTGTTGTCCTTTCTTTACTTTTATTTTTGTGCTGTTGTTTTCAATTTCAAAGAGTAGGAGCTATTGCTTGATGACAAAGGCTGAACTTAATATTGTTGTATTTAATATCCCTTCAGTGCCTGCATGTAAAGACTGCAATCTAGATGAAATTACTGTTGATGCTAGTGAATAAGTTATTCATAGTATTGCAGAAGGAGCTGTGCTTCCAACTTGAATGCCTCACAAGTTGTTTATTTTACATATTTGGACCTAAATTATCAGCTATTTTAATCTAGGAATATATCAGAAACAAAGCTGTAGGGCAGTCTGGTTTACTGCAGCTTTGTCAAACTTACTGATGTTCAGCTTATTTTCTCAAATTACATGGGTCAAATAGCAAGAAGATTGTTTGGAATACATACAGAAAAAATTTATTTAGAGATCTAATTTAGTTTCTGACCACTAATGACAAGTGGGATCTGTAGTTCACCAAAATACTGTTACTCTTGTCCTTAGCAATCAGCCTTTACTTTATGTAGGAAAAGTATTATGGATTTAAGGCTTTATTTCAGTGCCCTGTAAATTCTCTTATATCCAGAAAGATGCCAACTGTGGTAAAAATAATATGTTTTTCAGTGTATCATTAAAGTTGAATTTATGTTATCGTGCCTCAGATTTTTGTGTTCCATATTTACCTATAAATAACCTGGGACTGAAATGGGAAGAGAAAGGGAAAAATATACATTTCAAACTAATTTTTTCACATTCTTATTGTTGGATTTTTTTCCCCTATAGTTTTCATTTCTGCAGTCCTGATGTGAGATTTCCCAAGTAAGTTATTTCGTAGTCTATCCATGGACTAGATTCTAATCTTCCCTTCTCCTAGTCTTGAATGCAAATAAATGCAAATGGAAAATAACTGAGAAATTTTTATTGGAGTAACTGCTTAGTTTTTGCTACTTGACCCATTGTACTCCAACAGATAAAAATGTCCTGGGGAAAAAACCTAAGAATGATGACAGATTCTAAAACCTTATGGAACAGATTTACCTTGTAGTGCTATGTCACGTCACAGCTTCACAAATCTTACTAATGGAATGGTGTTATCTAATTACTTAAAACAATATTTTTCTTAAAAACTGCAGAAGCATGGCTTGAATATAACGCAAATTTTAATTTCTTTTATATTTAGCACAGGCCTGGCAAAAATCACCCAGGAATATTCATAGAAATATGGATATCTGATAGAAATTTTTCACAATTTAAAACCGGTAGTAACATGGTAGAACTTGCCCTCTGACACAGAAGCATACCCAGAAATTCTCTGGGTAGTTTGATATCCAAAATTGCTCTAAAGCCTAATTTGTATTTACAGTCCTTATTAAAATATACACAAAGAATTATTAATTAAAAATTTAGTAGCATTATGTTTTAGAGCTTTTTCTATATCCTCAAAAACTGCATTAAAATAAAAATAGTTGAGCAAGTGGGAAAACAAATACTTCATGTTTTATGATGACATTTGTTCTTAAATATCAATATTCATTTATTTATTTATATAGTTTTGTTTACATCTAGATGAGAAAAAATAAAAATATTTATCATTCACTGGAGTAGGACATACATCAGATTTATTTTGGTTTTACAGAGAGTGAGTATGCTTTTGGAATAGAAATAGAAATTTGGGAATTCATAATTCATGATATTAGTTATTCCTTAGTTCAGCAAAGCATTTGTATGAGTACTATACTTCACTGATTACAGCAAAAACACATTTAAGTAGTTAAGTGCTTTATAGAGTCAAACCATAGTTTCTTTAAATGCCAACAACCAGGACAAATGTCCCCAAAAATGCTGTCAGGGAAAGGAAGCTACCAGTAACAAAGAACAGTGAACTGCAGATAAATCTGTGTTTTTCTTCATGAAAAGTATCATGGAATATTGCATGGGAAAAGAGAAGAATAACAGTTACTGTAGTACCATAAGGATACAAAGGAGGTTAAGGGGCTATTTAGATATTTAAATAAGTTTCAAAACTGTAGGTCATATAAAATGACAGTCTTCAGCTCTTGCAGTAGCTCCCTATTAAAAGAACCAGCCTCGGCTGTAAATCACCAGTTACAAGTTAAAAGTTGCTGTTAATAAGTGGAGAGGCTTTGTGGTGCCTTGAGCTGCTGGGGCTTCAGAGTCCAGAATGCAAAGGCATTTCTGGGTTACCTCGGGGTAACTTGGGCAGTCAGCAGCCTGCCAGCTGCTCTGGCCTCAGATCAGCTGTGTGTAGTTTTGCCCAGCTGCTCACGGGGTAACTCACAACCCCTTCATCAGCTGGTGAGCAGGCTCACATCAAATTTACTGGGGAGTAATATCAGCTCCATGGGCAAATCAGCTCTGTGAGCTGCTCCTTCAGACTAATTTGCCTCATGTTGACATTTTTGCGTATTCATCATCGGGAGTCACTCACTGTTTTGTTTTCCTTTATGACAAGTGATGAATCAGTTGATATTTTTTCTGTTTAATTTTAAATCATCTCATAATAAATGTACATTTTAGATATTTGGAGATGTTTTTAGAAATTAGACGGTGTATATAACCACTGGAAACTGTTACTGCTTTCCTACTGCGGTTAGCAGAGCATGAGGCTGGCAATAAAGACATAAATAAAATGAATATTCGTAAGTAATAAATATTAATTACGCAAGGCTTGTGTTCCAATGTGCTGTTGCTTGTAACAGGTCCCACCTGCATGGCAGAGTGCACTTGTTAAATGAGAATTGCTATTGGAAAAACACCTAGTGAGATTTCACTAGAGAAAACTCTTTCATCTGCAGTAGATGTTTACTTTTTTTTTGGCTCCAGCTTGAACCAAACAGAATTTTTAAGTCTGGGTTCCTTCCTCAAAGCCTGGTATGATTTAACTGATGTCTTCGATTCCAGGTATTCAGCATGCAAGTGCATGAACAAATTACCTGCTGGTTAGTATTTAAATCACACTCATAAAATAAAGTTAATATGAGAAAAGGTCATCCATGGGTACTTCTTGTAATGTATGCACATATCTATAGCCAGGTCTTTCATTCTGCTCCTGTGGCTCTAACAGCAGCTGTTCCATGGCGTGGGACACAGCTGGGGCTGTGTGTGGGTTTGGTTTTATGCGGAACAGTGAGAAGCCTGTAGGGCTGTGATGCCCCTCTAGGGGGTCCCTGGTTGTCATGGCTAGACCTAGGCTGTGTGCAGGCATACCTCATATATCTGTTTGTCTCAGAGGTTCTATTATACTACAAAAAAGTTGTCCTTTTGCCAGTAAAGATAAAATGATGGAAGATAATTGTTCCAAGTAATTTCTTGACAGTTCCAGAGCTGTAGAGTACTAAGGGATTCCAACTCTAGTACATTCTTTTGGCCTATTTGCTAGCTCACAGCTCCTGCTGGGTGGGGAGCAAGTCACAGATTGTTTCTGGCCCTACACTGAGCACACGAGTGCAGGTTTACTGCAGGGTCCCATCTCCAACCTGCAGTGTGAAGAATGTGACTGCTCAGAGAGAGACCAGTGTTGATTTTGTCCTTTGGCCAAGACAAATTGCAGAAGTATGAAGTTGTGATGACAAAAAGCCAGCAAGACCACAAGAGCAGGCAAAGAGGTTTCAAAAAGCCCCCAAATCCAAACCCCCAAACCAAACCAAGACATAAAGCCACCCCCCCCAAACCGATAAGAGGCCCAAAGAAAACCATATGTAATTTAAAAGGTTTGGTGAATTCACTAAAATTAAAACAAAATAAATTACAATTTAAAAATTATACTCTTACCCTGGAAAACAGTCATGCACATGTCAGGTGCATACACAAGGTACAGAACAAAGAGCAGAATATTCTGAAAATTTACAAGAAGTCTGAAAGATGCTTCATTCAACCCTGCTTGCTAGTTAGCAAGTTTTCTAACTCTTGTGATGTTTATTTTAATTTTTGTGAGAGATATGACAGCATCCCTGACAAGCTGTTTCCTTCCCAAAGCTCTCTGAGGCTACTTTTTTCAAACATTTGTACTTTGATTAATACTTGCGTATTTCTGGTAAAGCACTGTGGATCATAATTCAATAAAGATGGCATTTACTGCCATCTGTCTTAACAGTCTTTGAATAGAAAATGTGAAAGGTGAAAGGTTTACTGGTAGGCTTTATTGCCTCAAGCATACATAGAATAAGAAGCATTAGATATGGTACACAGTAATCCTTGCAAAAAATGAATTTTTTTTATTCCCCATCTTCTCCATCACAGCTGTACCTTTTTTGAGCCATTCTTTTACCAAAACAGATTTTTTAAAAGATAAAAGCACAGCAACATTGGGCTGTAGCTGCTGCCTTCAGTGAAGTGCTGCAATCAGGACTTGGAGGGTGGCCACCATGATTCCAGACTGTTCAGCCACTGTTACACACTGGAAAGCAAACGAGGAAATACTGTATATTGCCTTAATGCTTGTTCTGAAAGGTGAATGCTTTGGGTTGAACACCTCATTATAATGCATATTTGTGTCTTTCTGGCAACTCACTGCAAGTATTAAAAAACCCAAAAACCTAAAAATATGTTTATGTTTTTATTCAAAGTATACTTAACACATTAGCTTCTTTCATTATTGGTATAATTCATTGGAACTAAATCAGAATGTTTAGTTTAACTGAGTAGGATTATAAATCCATTATAGATTATCCTAATAATTCTTATTCCTCTAGTGTATATGGAAGTAGCCTACAGTTTAAGAGAGACAGAGGAAATTTCTGATAGCTTTAAATTAAAAAAAATACATATACAACTAAGGCTTGATTTTTGCCCACTCGATTTTTTTCTACCACCTATTTTAAGTATCAGTCTGGTATGAAGCAAGTCTGATTTTAAATTGCCTGGAGTGCACAGAACATGAAACACTGTTTTCAAAAGAAGATGCCTATGTCATTACTTTGCTAAAAATAAAGAAATCAGAAAGATCAAATTGTTCTCACTCTTAAAAGCCAAAATACAAAACATACTGCGATATTTTTACCACACTATAGAGAAATGATAGCAAGTTTCTTGTTTTTAATTGTTGCTGGACATGATTAATAGAAGCCAGAAAATACCACCATTTCGTTTTTCATGAATTTCTGTTTCTCACATTGGGAAAATTATTTATACCTTCCCCTTCCATGTGTTTCATACAATGCAAGGCAGCATTAGTGTGATCTATTCATAATAATCTCTGATGGAGCTATCAGTAATATCAACTTGATTCTAGGCTACTTGCTTTCCAGAGTACTCTCTAGTAACAGAACAAAATCAGACCTGAGGTCAGGCAGTGAATCTTGAATTGAGGTTTCTTTTCTGTCATGAAACCCTCCAAATATCCTGCAGTTTATTGTCAATGTAAAGTAATTGTGGACCTAGAATATCTGAGTGGCCTTTTACATGATACTCTCCTTAGATTCAGGACTGTGGGAGTGCTCAGGAAACCTCATTCTGAAACCAGATCCCCTTCCAGGGCACCCTTATCTCTACAGTCCCATTGACCCTAAGGAGGATGTACACCTGCACACTGCTCAGCCTGTGCAAAGTGGAATTAGATCACAGATCTTAATGTTGCCTGTATTCTGGAATAATCTTTCTCTTCTTTCATCATCGCTTTGAAGACAGTTTAAATTCTTTCAGGTTATTGCATAGTAAGTGCTTTTTCAAACTATGTTGCAAGGTGCATCTTTGCTTTACAGCCTACAGCTAATTGAGAGGGGATAACATGAAGGACAGGGATAGAAATGAGTTGCAGGGCTGTTGGTACAGTGTTGTATGAAAGATACAATACTTCTAACCTCTCATCAACTCTCCTTCATACTTAACTGCTTTATTGTTTTATGATATTTAAAGGTTAACTTTTTTAAGGATCCAAAGCAAGCTCCTTTGGGACAGGGGAAAGGTTAGAGGAAGAAGAGATAGATCCTTTCTTTGTGTTAGTTTTCTTTTCTCTGTATCCTAAGTTTTGGAGCAGATCTAGACAATTATTACTAAGTTAAAGAGGCTTCACTGACAAGGCCAGACAATGCATGGGCCACAGGCAGCAGTGTTTAGACCACGCTGAGGCCTGATGTGAGTGTGTGTAGCTCTGCTGATGTCAGTAGAGTCGCATCTGCTTGCACTGGGTCTTCAGCCTGCAGGAAGTGTTCTGGATGTGCTGAAGGCTGCGTGGTAGCAATAAATAAAGGAATTTACTCATTCAAAGTGTCTTCCATCTGAGGATCCTCAAGCACTTGGCAAGCATGATTTTCTTTCATGGGAGAGGAAAGAATCTAAAGGGCTACCCAGATATGTTTTCTTTATCCGTTTGAGAACAGCAAAGATTATGCATTGTGGGAGGGGGGTATTTTCTTTTAAAATGTAATGATATATTTAGACATTAATGGTACAATTTTATACCATCAAGAGCTGAAAATTTTCTGTCCTGCCCAAATGTATTTTGGAAAGATGATCTGCGGTATACATGAGTTTGCAAACAGCATGAATATGTTAGCCTTTGCTGCTTTATCCTCTGCCAAAAATGTAGAGACGATAGCATCTGTTTCTACTACCCACGCTATCCAAATCATTAAAAACTCACAAGAGTTGGAAAAGAAGTTCTGAAAGCTTTCACATGTCTGTCTTTGCTAGGAAAATCTCTCTCTTGTAGCCATGTGTTCAGACAGTCTTTTTTGCTTGTGGTTCCTGAATTTCAGGTGATAATGAGTGATGCCTGGGAAGGTGGCATTAAAATTTAGGTAATGAACGATCTCAAGCACAAATGAATCCTGAGTGCATGCTTTAATAAGTGCTACTTCAGCAAGTTTTGAAATCATAACTATACTTTCCTCTCAATACAATGAGGTGTGGAAAAAAACCCTTCAGACACATAGGTAGCTGAGAATGGGCAACAGAGTTCACAATTAGATCTTGCTAGTATGGATCCTGGATATCTGGAGGACTGACTTGTTTCCGTCAGTGCTGGAGAAAAAGAAAAGTTGGCTTTAGAACATATGAAGGTTTACAATGCACTCACTTTTTTCCCTGACAGTTTGCTAGCAGCTATTAAGAGCCTTCTAAAATAGTCCTAGTACATTTCCTTTTCCCATATCTTTCCCACATTCCCTTTATTTCTCCTGTACATCACTAGTAAGTTATAGGTAGAAAGAACTCTATGTACTAAATACACCAAAAAACAGGAAATAGTGGTCTCTTACTTGTCTTTTCTTGTTATTTTTAAATCATATTGCTCTTGCACAATGCAGAACATTTTGAAAATGTAAAGAAACCAAATCCAAAGTGACATCCAGTTGTTTCACTTTCTTCCAAATCTGCCACAAATCTGTGTTTTGCTGAGCCTGGTCCCTTACTGTCAGTATCAATAGCAGTGCAGATAATGATTTCTGAGCAAGCAGAAGTGGCTTGGGTTTGTTGGGTTTTTTGGTCTAAAGTGTAGAATTTAACAATATGAAATAGCAAATACCCACATAATTGATGCTTGTGCTATTAGATGTGCAATAATTTAAAGTTCTCTTAGTGATTCACTAAGGGGAAGTGGGAGGTTTGAGAAGAAAGCTACAAAAGGGTAAGGATATTTAAGGATTTGATGAATACAAAGTAAAATCATAACTAATGAAATTAAACCAAAGCTTATAACATTCAGCCAAACTTAGGGAAGTCAGTTATAAAGCTTAAACTTAAGTTATAAAACTTAAAAAACTTAAAATTCTACTAATGTAGTATCTATGTATTTTTAAATGTTAAAAATTTTATTCTTCTTGACTTCTTTGCCCACAGGTTTGAACCACTTTATGATATTTGATGCTATTTCATCCTGTTGTTTTCAAAACTGGCAAAGTTTGCAGCTACAGATAGAATTTTACATGGCTTTTTTCTGTGTCTGAAACCCAGTAGTAGAAATAGGTTATGTGGACACATTAACTTTGTTAGGTTAACCTCTAATTTCATGCCCTCTGTCTTTTGAGTGAATAACAGACCATAACAGACTTTCTGATACGAGTAACAAGAGGCTCCTCACAATCAGGACAGAAAAAAAATATCACCAACACCCCACTCCCACCTCACCCAACCATTTTTGCACAGCACTGTGGCCTAGAATGTACAGATATGGTGACTCCTGTCACTAGAACCTATGCTTAATATTATAAACAAGTATGTTTTGTTGGGTCTGAAATAACTTCTAGTGTGAGGGTTTAAAGCTCACGGTATCTGTCTTGGGACTGAGTTGATTTCCGTACAGTGTGAGAAATTCATTGTTGTTTTCAGTTCCAATTTCGCGAGTAAGAGGAAAATACTGCAAGGCCTCTCCTGATTCTTAGGGGGAAAGCAGAAACAGTCTGTTGTGCAATGTGGATTTGTGGCCTCAGGGCTTCCATACTTTCTAGTCAATTAAAAAGTTTTAAGTTGAACAAGTTTTGTCCCTACCAGTGACAATGCAGGATATCCTGAACAGTCAAAGAAAAATATCTCTCCAGATGAGTCATATTTTTGATGTATGTTAGGTATGTTTTCTATAAGGATGCTTTTCCCTGGTCTTAAAAACTGAGAGCCAGACACAGTTCAGGGGTAAGGGTTTTTACCTCAGTGTTTTAACAAGGACCCTTGTTGGTGCACCACTTGGCCAAGGTGGAACGTGCCGCAACGCACGCACAGGAGAGATCATGGATACAATTTATGGACCTTACCAATGAGCATATCCAACAAGAGTGCCCCAGTGGGAGGCCTGGGTGAATGGTGTGATATTCTCCCATCTGAGGAATTCCCCCCTGGATGGGCCAAATCTCCAGCTTGCAGGAAATGTTCTAGAAAGGACCTTGGTTTCCCAAGATAGAGTTGGGTTTTCTGGCCTCCTACTACGAGGCCTTTAGGATGTTTGGTCTCCTGGCCTAACAGAATACTAGGACTATGCTAAGTTATTAGACATAAGGAAGTCTTCATGGTAAGAATACAGAGGATAATAAAAGTTATATAAAAGATATATAAAAGATATATAAAAGAACAGGCAAAAAAACCATCTTGGCATCAATAACTTAGGGAAAACTAGTGTGGTTATAAGCCACATATTCAAAATCTGTTTTTCTTGCTGGGCTTGTGTTATGAGGCAGAGCCCTAGGAAGGACGTGGTGCTGACCTAGCAGCAGTCCTCCAATGGTGGGATTTCCCCTCAGCCCTCTGTATAATCATCTTGTAGTCATTTCCTGGACTACAGAGTAAACTTCCCTGACTTTCATCTACCCTCAAGTTAGGAACATTTTGGGTCTTTTAATATTGAGGCATGGCAAAAGCTGGCTTGAATTTCGGTGTCTTGTTCTTGTGAGAGAGGATTTTGCCATGAGAAATGATCGTATCTGTCCCACGTTGCAGAACAGGAGCCTCAAGTCTGGCAGTGATGGTTCCTACTCTTCCTCAGTCTCAAGAAATCTTCAAACAGTGGCTCACTGTGTACCTACTATATTTAGCAGTACTGTAATGGTATAAGTTTAACAGCTTGGTGTTTCTGCTAATTGTATCCTGAAGGTAGCCAACAATACTGATAATGTACTTCCTGTGGGTAGGCTCCAGGGTTGATTATCCTTTGGTTTAAAAAAAAAGTTATTGTGTGATAATGCATTCAAAATGAATAAACCTGCCCGTTTAAAGCGAACAAACTGTCTGGAGTTGTTACACTCATCAAATTAGAACCAGCAGACTGTTTACCTGTGTTTTCTTCAGCTGTACTGCTGAATAGATGTTATTTCACAGGATTCAGAACTGTTGTATGCAGTGTGAAGATAACTCTTGCATCATTTATTCTGAAATTCTACCCATGGAAACTATGTACAGACACCAAATATTTCCTTAGGCTCATGACAAAACACCTTTTATTATGCCCATTCCCAAAAGAAAAATTCAGTCCACTTTTTGTGTAGTTTTAAATCTTTAAGGTAGTTGTGACTAAAAAAAGAACGCATTGTATAGAAATGTGGTAGCAATTGGGGCAACGGAACTTTCTTGTGCAATGTCTTAGGTAACATGTCCAAAATCTGAAATATATAAATGGTGGAGTGGAGGATAAAGCTAGACCTCTACCTGCACCCCACACTGAGAGCCTTGCAGGGAATTTCTGTTGCAAATGGGCATAGCTCCCTGCAAAGTATCCTGAAAAATCAGTGTTGAAGGAAAGCCAAAAGGAATTAAGTAGGCACTTTTACGATGACATGAAACAATTCAACGGGTTCTTCCTCAACTTGTAAATAGCTTGTGGATGCATGGAGGGGTAAGATAATAGTTGAAAATAAAAGGAGTTTTTCCTCCTATTTTGAGTTGCCATTACGAGCACGTTACTCTCCAGCAATACAACAAGAGACATAACAAGAACACAATTTTCATTCTACGTATTGAGAAATTCACATCAATACTGTGTGTGCAAGATAATGGGTTAAAGTAGAGAAAATATGTGCACGTTGTTCTTTCGTAAAATACCAGACATGCCCATGACTTATTGGTGTGAAACGCTGTGCGTGTCCTGTATGATGATGTAGGAGTCTCAGAGACAGCATGCAATGTGGCAGTTACTATGGTAACAAGATGTTTTTCATTAAAGGGCCATTAAAATGGTGGCATATAAATAACATATGTACAGTACATTGTCTTTGAGAGAACTGTTCTTGTTCAGGAATTGTAAGCACATGCTTTCATTCCTCTTTCCTCTTTTTTTTTTTTTCATTTTTTCCCACTTCCTTATATGAATTATTGTATATTTTTGATCCCATATAATCAGCCTGTCCCATTTTGAGCCCTTTACCTCCTTGAAGCTGTAGTGCTTGCAGACCTGATATGATACAATAAGAGGTGACTGAATAAAATGCTTCTTTCTAAGGACTACAGACAAATGGAAGTATAATGCGTGAGAGACTCAGTCTTCAACTGTGAAGCATGACACTCAGTTAAGATGTGTTCAGTTAAGAGTACAAGCTTCAAAAGCGCAGAGCAGTTTGTCTCTGTGCATGCTTAAACACTTTATTGCACTTTAGGTGCCAAAGTAATTCAGTGAGGTAATTTGTGGAATTAAAGCTAAAAAAGGTGTGAAATGTTTTCTGAGTTGGGACTTTGTGTTTCAGATAAGATCAAGTTACTAAATGTTTGTAGTCAGAAAACCTTGCAGAGACCCTGTTCCCACGTCCCCAGCTGTTTGCAGAAGTCAGCAGGGCTGGGCAGCAGAGGGTGGGTGATTCCACTGCAGTGCAATCACTGCAGTGAGGGCTGGTATCTCTTTCCAGCTGTCCTGCTATCCAGAGTAATGTTGCTGGCACTGGAGAGGTGGTTTGTGTATTGAAAATTGAAGAATTGTAATTTATATGAGAAAATTTTCAACCTGTTTTTAATATTCAATGAAAATATCTTCAGATTTCTGTGACATGCATTGGCTAAAATGAGCTGTTGCTCGCTTGGGTGAGATAGCTGGCACCATGAAAGGGAGATTTTAGACCTTTCAGTATTGCTTACTACCCTGAAAAAGGAATGAAATATACTGAGGGAGGAGATGCATTTCAGCATTAATACACAGTTGCAAAGAAAATGATAAAAAACCCCTCCAACTGTTGAAAATGAACTGTGGTAACAGGAATGATACCCTAACTTTTCATCAAGTCAATGCTGTGTAAAAGGAAGAATAGTGAATTGAAAGCACGTTTGCCAAGCCTGGCATCCCACTGGTTAGAATACAGCATTTTTGGCAGGATTTTTTTTTGCCATGCTATGAGGTATATTCAGGCAAGTGCCTTACACCTTGGAGATGAATTCATAGATATAGATCCAAGTTGGTAAAGCCATATGCTGTACAACTCCTCTACCATCCATCCCTTCTAGTGGCTAGTTTTACCCATTCTTTCCAAAAGAAAAATAAGTGGAAAACTCCTAGGAAAGTTCAGCAGAAACTGAAGTTTAATGCAAAGTAACAGTAATCCTTGGACAAAGTAGTGCATGTAGCCAAATATCAACCCACTGCTTCCTCTGGTTCTCTTACAAGAACATTCTTACAAGAATTCTTGTGTTTACTGCTTATTGTTGGGTTTTTCCTTTTGAATTCTTTCCAAACCTTCTTTTTCAGAGAGCAACTCAGAAGCATTTCTGAGAATGAATTCTTGCACAGGCAGTCACCAACGTGCAATAGGAACATTGGCTAATTGGAAACAATTCAGTCCCAAAGTTCATGTTAGCAGAATTCCACCACCAATTATCCCAAATCACTCTGGTGAAAAGTGAAAAGAAAATGAAATAAATGAAAGAAATGGAAGAGTTGTGGCAGCCTCTTGTATGAGTGAGCTGTGGCACTCAGTAAGATGGTGTCTGGGTGATGATGCTCAACACTTTTTTTACATTAGATACTATGGAATAAGTGGTTGTCTTGCAGCTTCAAAGAGGATTTAGCCACTGCTAGTGAGAAATACATAATTCCCAAAGGACAGCCCTCGGTGAAGATGGGAATCTGCCTTTGCATTTTCCTGTCCTGCATTAGAAATTAAAGCTGAGTTGAATAATAATTGGATATGGATCTGACTTGAAGCAACTGCTCAGTTTCATTGATTCAATGGCAGAAATGGCAGTATTTACTCTAAGGAATTACCACTATTAGGATTCTGGTAGGAAGTAGTTCCTATGGAAAATTATATTCTTAGCAATAGGTTTATTTCCAATTCTAAAAACAGAAGACTGAGAAATTTCTGTGACAGTGTGTGATAAATATAGGCAAACACTGAATTTCTGTAACAGTTCTTTGTATATGCAGTCAAAACAAAGATATACATTGAAAAACTCAAGCATTATCAAGGTTGTAAATTCAATAATTTAAGAGCTGGAATTCAAGGTTTAGAGAGCAGTCTGAACTTGATATCAGTCTTGTATTAGAATCAATGTAATCTGATAATGTTTTTAATAATCACATTATTATTTTCCTAAAGGTTCCTCCTTTGAATATTTACACCTCTCTCTCTATAAATATATCTATAGCTATATAGATACATCTCCCTAAATTTAGCCCTAATAATGTTGCATTCATGGACTAATGAAGCAGCTAAAGCTGAAGAATCCTTTACTCATCTTTTCACAGGGAGGTGGAGAATTTTCACTGACATCCATCTCAGAAAAATGTGAATGACTGCTATGTGTATAAGGTAGGTTTCCACCCTCCTAGATGAACAAGTTTATGTCAACTTTTGTGACAGAAGAGTGACTCAGTAGGATTCAAATGAACTGGGTTTACTCTTGAATTTGCCTCAGCATCATTCTGTGGCCATGGGTAATTCAGTCAGCTCCTGTCTCTTTCTCAGGTGGCTGGTAGGGAATAAGAAATATTGAGAAAACAGTCTCCCTGTGCCAAAGGTGCTTCAGGATTATGACAGCAGAAATCATTAAAAGGCAAAGCTACACTGGGCCAATGTTGTTGCTTTTTTATAATGACATACAATAGAAAACAAAATTTAAAAAAATCATTAGACCAATTAGAGGCACATCTTCATAGCCCCCTCATTAAATCTAGTAGAGATTAAAAAATAATAAACCCTACTTTTTATTGTTGAAAAAGGAATCTTTTTCTAATCACAATGCTTCATAAATGTGTCTTTGACTCTAGTACACGGTCGCACTCACAGCCTTGCACAGCTGCTGCCAGCTCTCCCTCCTGTGCTCAGCCACTCCTCTCTGCTGCCTGCCCAGGGCTCCGTTGTGGGACCAGCATGGAATTGCAGGGTCCCCACAGTGACAGGAGCCCACAAAGAGGCTGTGCTTTGCCAGGGAGGTCCTTCCCATGCATTGCTCCTTGCCTCTTTGCAGCCTGTTTCTTACACGAGCACACATTCTTTCTACTTCTGCTGTGTTTCTGTGTTGATGTTCCAGGATCCAGGCACAGTTTTAAATGCGTGGGGCACCAGCAGCCCATGGGAGCTGGCTGATGTGTGGTGATGTGCTGTGTTGTGTGCTGGGATGTGGCTGAGCTGCTCACCCTCTTTAGGAGCAATCTCTGCACTAGATTCTCCCTTTGCTCTCTGTGGAGGCGTCTCTGATGTCAATAGCAGCAATGTGTATATGGGACATTAGAGCTCAGAGATTTGACATCAGTCTTTTTTTGGTTGTTGCTATGTATTCCTGCTGCTGCTGTGTTGGCAAAGGTATCCCAGGATTCTGCTGCTGGTTTCAGCTCTCAGGCTTTCTCTTTCTAAAGGTGCATTTGTATTGATCCTTCCAACTTATTTATAAGAATACTGCATAAATAATTTCTTTTCCTTCCACAAGGTTTTTCTTATAACCAACTTCAAGAGAAAGACTAAAAAAGAGATCTATTGTGTTTTCCAGATGAGGAAGCCTGTCATTTATTTTTAAACTGCATGTCATATTTTCCATACTTCTCCAATAACTTGCATTAAAAATTTCATCTTGGAGGAGACTCTTTAGGCTCCTGAGAAAATTCATAGATTTGTAGAAAGTGCTTTTCTTTAGAAGTGACAGTTCTTGTGCAGAGACCTTTCATTTGCCCATCATCTAAATATATTATGTCCATCTAAAGTTGCACAAAGCAATGAAGAATGAAACCAGTGTTTTTCATTTCTAACAAACTGGATTCAATTTTAGCACACACATTATTTTGTTTAACAAATACAAGGCAAGCTTGTTAAGCTGTACATTCTAACAGACCTATGTTTTACATGCTCATGGTGGCTGAAGAAATGAGAAAGCTACCTTGGGGGAAGGATAAATAATTACTAATATAAAAACTTTAAAAACACACTAAGTACTCTTTGGCGTCCTATGAATACAAGATCACAAGTAAGATGTTTAAATGGAGTATAATCCTTGAACCTGATATACACAGAAAAAACAACTTTGTTACCTCTGTAGAGCAAGGCAGAAAATGTATTTGTCTGTAGCATGGCTCTGCTTAATGGAGTAATTTAAATTTAACTTTAGCTTCATATATTCCAGTTATTTCAGAGATGGATGAGAGAAATTCATCTCTTTATATGTTTGCTGCTGCTGCTTATGAAAAAAATGATATGCTGCTTATATAAATAGATAGTATTTAACTTTATTTTCTTCAGCTCTTTTACTTCTTTGTTGCCAACAGAAATATATGGTGTACTAGGCTTTTTCTGGTCTAAATTGGACTTTTTTCTTTAGCTGCATGCTCCTTGTAATGCAAAACAGTAGGCAGTGATCCATGCAGGCTTCCATTTATAATATTAATACAAGCTATGTTCCATGCTAATACATCACATTAATATTAAAGCAAGAAGTGTAAGACTAGTGAGTGCTTAATCATTTGCAATTAGTACCTAACAGCTAATTCAGTAGAGGGCTTTTAGAAAGAAAAAAGTGTGTATATGGAGGGGGAGAAGGGGGGAGCAGGAGTTTGCTAAATGCTGGTTGATTTAACTTTAAGTATTTAATACTGTGAAAACTTAGTAATTAGAAGAGTTCTTGTCACCAGTCAACTTTTCCTTAATTGATAATTTAAAAATAAAATCTTATTCTCCTTAGAAAAGACAGCAATGACAGTATAAATCATAAAGTTCCTTTACTAGTTTAGTTGAAGATTGTTCTATCTGTTCTTGAATCATTTAGGATTATATGCTCAAGGTCGAAATCTTGGATTTACTGAAATGCAGGGCACCATATGCTATTTCTTAGGTGGTTTGTGGATCTAGAAAATGAATCTAGTCAGCCTATAGCTGAAGTGTCCAGATTAGATTGTTAAAAAACTGATTTCCAAAATCTAGTGAGAGAAGGGGGTTGTTCGATATTAAGTGAAGCAACTTCCTGGTATTCTTCCCACGAGTCTGTGTAGAGTTTTGTTGCTTGTCTGGTGTCTCAACAGCCTGACATTGCTTGCAGCAGGCTTGTTTGTTTGGGAAATTTAAATTCCCCAGGTGCAGAAATTTATAATGAAGATTCAAAGTGCCTATAGCCTTAGTATTGAGAAAAATTATATCCAGAAATTATGAAGTAAATGTCAATAGATTATTCTCTTTGTCTTGTTTCTCTTCCTAGGTACATTTGAAGAGCTACCTGGTATCTAGTTGTCTTAATATTCTTTATAATTTTTAATTTTTTCTTCAAAATGTTTTTATGGAAATGGGTGGAGGGTGCTCAGAGCCAGACTCTGAATGCAGAACTCTCATCTCTTTTGATTTTCTGTGCTCCTTTGTCTAAGACTTAACACTTTCAGTTGAAAGAACCTATATATGTAACAAGAGAAAAAAAGGCATTGTCTAGGGATTTGGGTGTGTGCTCTTAGGAAGGACATTTTTTGGATAACATTGCTGTAAACCTGTATATATCATAACATGTTTTTACCAAACATAGATAAAAAATGATTGATATTTGTTGTATGTAAAGAGTAAATGACATCGTTGAGGTAGAATCAGCTTCCCTGTCAACAGCTTTGAGGAGAATTATATATCATTTCATGTATTATGAGTAATCTGAGGAAATTTACTGATAGGAGCTAAAATGCCTTACCTCCCACCTCTCCCCTCTTTTTGTCTCCATCCCTGGTGATTGTCTGGCCTGAACTCATTTTATGTTTCTTATCCTTTTCCTTTTGTCATGGCAGTTTGCATTTCATTCCTTTTGCCAATTGCTTATGCCCTGTCTGTATAATAACCTCAGGACTCCCTACCATTTTTCCTTCATGCACTGCTCGCCCCATGCACAGTCTGACCTGAGAAGGAACAACCTGTCGCAGCTCATTGACTCTGGCAGTACGAGGCAGAGGCAGTGTAGGAACAAAGCTCACTGTACAGAATGGAGCCCATTCCTCTCTGACCCCACTAATCCTGGCTCTTTCCAAACAGCTCTTATGTACTGGCTAACGTTCACCCATAATGGAACAGCTGAAGGAAGCTAATGACTCTCAGACGTTCCATGTGCTGCTGCTCAGGGAACATAAACGCTTTCAGGAGGGTTTATTTCCTTTTCTCTCACAGATCCTCCAGTGTAGACATGCTGAATAGTATTTTTCAAATAGTGTCCTAAACTTTGACAGTTAAATAACATTTTAAAAACTGAAAGGGATGGGGAGAGAGAGAAGCTAACAAATAACACTGTGCAGAATATATTTCCAGTTTCTTACTATAAAAAGATTGAAGAGCCATGTAATGATAGAGAACAGTAAAAGGCTGTATCTGGCTTATTTGGAGGCTTAAAGGAGAAGTCTCTTATTATGCAAGAACCAAATGGATAATAGATATAAAAATTAGCAAATGGCTCCAGCAAGGATCATGAGATCTGTAGAAGAGGGCATGCATGATCTTTTCCTCTCTATCTGCCCTTTGTCATCAGAAGTTGTTTCTCCTTGCTTGTAGAAAAGCAAGAGGGAGCAGAATGATCAAAAAAAGAACAACACTGAGGAGGTGCTAGATTAAATGCACAAGATTCTCTAATTTGCTTGTTCTGCTGTACTTTAGAGAAAGATTGGAAAAGCTGTTTGGGGAGGGAAGAGGAAAAAAAAAGGAAGAAGAAAGTAAATTTGGTCAGCAGCACAGAAAAAGAGCAACTGTGTAGAGGGGGAAAAGAGCAACAAGAGATGAAACAAATAATAGGAGACCTGACTAGAGAAAAGATGAAACAGAAGAAAGCAAAGGAGAATCAAAGCAGTGGGAAGTAGAGAAGAAGGCCATGCAAGGGGAAAAAGATTCAAAGATGCTGTTATGAATATCTCACCAACACAAGAGGGGTGACATGGGCTTTTACTGGAGGGGAAAGGCAGAGGGGAAGAGCAGAGCGTGAGTTTGGTAAGAGGTGGCCAGTATTAAAATCCATTCATGTGTGTAATGTTTGCACCTCTGCAAACCCTTGCCTAGGCGCTCTCCTGCTCCAGCCCCTCGCTGTCAGCACAGAAGCAGTAATGACACTCAGTGCCTGGGCCAGGCTGATAGGCAAGGTGAAAAAAATCTCTTTGGAAAGGAAAGGACAAACCTCTGAAAGAGAAGTCATTCACTTGTCAAATTAGTGGCTTTAATGAAAGCGGATAGAGACTAATGAAAGGTTAAACCTGTAAATTGCAATCTAACAAATGGGTTCACAGAAGACGGATCTCTTTTCATAGTAAGAAAAGAAATAATACTGACAAAATATTATTACCTTGGAGAGACTGTGACCAAGCTGCAATTCCCTCAGATGGCAGAGTGCTCTCCTGCTGCTCTGCTGAGCTGGGCACTCCTGCTTCTCTTGAAGGATTGACAGACAAACAGCTCTTCATTGATCACTGTACTTTCAGAGTGCTTTGATCATTACACTGACTCTTCAGGAATATATACTATAATGACATCTCTGCCAGAAACCGGGCAGTTCAAAATAGAATCATTAAGTTCAGTCAAAAGTCTTAAGTTTACATTTTGTGAAGGGTTTAGGAATTATATAGGAGGTACACTTATACAGCCAAGTATGCATGATGAAATTACAGTAAAATCATAAATAAAATTAAAATTGGGATATGGGCTCTTTCATCTTTTCTATGTTGCTTTCATCTTTCTGGGATTTTTTTTTAAATGGCTTTGGTGATTGTTGGGGAAGGGCAGTAGAGGACTACTCAGTCATGACCCTGAGACCTGTGAGAGTGTAAAAAAAGAGCATTGGAGAGTTAACGGGGCATGTACTGTGTTTTGATTTGGCTGAACCTTTTCCTTGTATTTAACCTTCATCTCCTTTAGAGATGTCTTTCTTATACATTTTGTTTTCCCTTTTTCTTCCAGGTTTCTTTCCTAAAAAATTTTTCATATCTTGCATGTTGTTTATTACAAGGACTAGTCCCATCAACACTGGCCTTGTCACAAGTAGGATGTAACAGGATTTTCAATTACAAGTTCTTTGAGGCAGTGAGTTTTTGTTCTTACTCCTTCATGGTGAAGGGCACTCTAAGTAATTAGGAATAATAAAAATCTACTTTTTCAGGTGGAAAGCCTGACTTCAAGAGGTTACATTCTGCTATGTAATTATTTAATTTCACCATACACCATCAACTGCTTGCACACGATGTGCCTTCCTTAAGGTTTGCTTATGTTGCTGTTCGAAAGTTTCAGGCAAATCAAGAAACTTCCTCCTCAATTTGTACAAGAGAGATCATGAATATTCTTTTCTTCCAAATAGGATGCATTTTTTAGTAGAACATGAATATAATAAATATGTAGTGCAAGGGTTATACTTCTAATTTTTCAGCAGTTTGGGTATTTAGTAATTTGGTGTCACATCAGGAAGTTTTAATTTGAGTGTTTTATTGTGCCATACATTTAGTAGCAATCTGATACTGGAGAGAGGAAATTGCTGCAGTCCCTATTTTTCATGGTTTGTTTGAATGAATAATTAACTATCACACATGATTAATTTAAAATATTTAATAATAAAGTATTTCAGTACACCTCATGTAACACCCTGTATCCCTTTCACAGTGTGCTGCATATAAGAAAGATGTCAGTAAAAAGTGGATGCAGAAGAGCAGGACTGTGGAGCACAGCAGCTGAGGCACGGAGGGCAGCACAGTGCCCTTCTTGGGGCACAGCTGGGGCACATGGGGGCTGCAGGAGGGAGAACAGCCTTCAAGGGTTCTGAAAATATCTTCAAACAGGAAGATACACAGCAATTTTAGAGAGAACTAAAAAGAACGAGTTGGTAAGTCAAATTTTGTAAGGAAGTAAAGTTTGATCTCATTTCTTTAGGAATATTAGAAGATCCAGTTGATGGCCAGCTGTGTGACCACGTGTGGCTGTGTAGGCTGGGTTACACTCAAGGTTGTGTCATGTACTTACACCCTAGGTTTTCTGTGTGCAGAAGAAATATTGATATCGCTAAGCATTTAGAGATCGTGGAAGAAAGCTCTAAGAATTCAGGGTATTGAGTAGCATTACCAGTTTGTATCTGAGGGATTGCAGTTGCAGAGTTCTGTACATTTATAAGAAATAGAGTTTGAAGCCGGTGCCAAACACAGAACAACAATATTAAGAGATGGAGTGTGGTTTAGCAGACATGGATGGTCTGGTGCTCTCTACTTGTGATGGAATACTCACAAAGAGAGCATCACATCTTACAACAAAATCCTCTTACACGGTACCTTGAAAACAAAAGGGAGAAAGTAATTGAGAATGAGGATGAGAAAGAGAAGTGAGAAGGAGTAGAAGAGAGAAAAAAATGTGCCTCTGCAGAAACTGCCTGGAAGACTCAGGCATTTTCTGTGCAGTCACTGGGAGGAGCCCAGGAGGAGCTCTTGGGCAGCCCATCAGGCTCTGCTGTCCCAAGATCTCTCAGCTGTGTAGAGACTCCCACCTCCCTTCTCAGATGTATGGTTGTAGCAGCCAGGAGAAGTGTATTCTCAGAACTTTTCAAAAAAGCTTATATTATACCACATCCTTCCACTAATGATGAGGGCTTCTTGAAAACTTACTGAAGAGCAAATTCGTCACAGGATTTCTGGGCAAGAGAACAGACTTTTTAAACATAACCCACATTAATATCCAAAAATTTGATGCTGTAGCAGTCTGAGTTACTAAAACTCCCACTGATTTCTGTATAGAGATGAGTGTTTCTCAAGAGGTGCACAGCAGCTTGCAGCAGTGAACCAAAGCTGGGCTCTATTTCAGTCTTGTTCCCTGTGTGGAATATGTCTCCATTTCCTGCTGGCTAGTTGGTGACTTTTAAGCAGGTGCAGAAAAAAACCCAGTTGCAGTTTTCTTTTCTCATAATAGTTTTCTCATTAAACTTTGTCCTTTTTGAATAACTGAAAATCTATTTTAATTGGTCATCGTAAGTCAGGCATTTAAATCCAGTTTTCTTTTTACAAGAGGATTCTGTGTTCAAGCCAGTGTGGTTTATTCCAAACTCTTTCTTGCTCCTGGCTTGTAAGCAGCAAGGCGGTATGTCCAAAAAATCAAACTCCATTCTTTTAATTGCATTTTTTGAATAATGATGTGGGCTTTTTTAAGATCTTTGACACTTCTGATTAGGCCAATAAGAAGCATAAAGAAAGCCAAAGTAGAGGCACTTATGCAGTTACATGAAGTTTGTATTTTCTTTCCCACTGAAATAAATTTGGAGTCTCCCTTCCCACCCAGTGTGGACAGAACAGCATTGGGATTTGCCTGCAAATCATCTTTGGTTCATGAGACTATTGTGCAAAATGTGAACCTTGTGAGTTCCTGGGGAATCTTTCCATTTACTTCAGCCAGCTTTGGGGCAGGCCCTTTGTGGAGGAGTGAGAGGGTATCTGAGCTGCTGCTGGTGAAAAGTCCCTAAGGGCATGTAGTCCATAAAACACTGACTCTTGCTATCAGGCAGGCAGAGTGAGTGGGGCCAGAATTGTTGGGAAGTCTGCTGAACAAGTTCTCAGAAACTCTGTTCATGAATTTTCTTTAATTTTTCCCTATATTTGAAAGTTATCCTGGGTGTTTTGTAAACAAAAACTATCTGCTTCTAACTACCTGGCAAAGTAATGAGTAGAACTGTAACTTCGTCACAGAGAAACCTAGACTGAAATAATTGCAGTAAAATTTTTTGAATGTTAGATATGATAATGATACCACAGCAGGAGGAAGAGGTTTTGCCATTGATATAAGCAAGTGCAAAGATGGATCCCCAATGCAAGATCAGTTTTTAATGAAAATTCCATATTGGGTAAAGCTAATATGGATTGCATTGCAAATAAAGTGTATTTTGCTCCTTTTCTGGCAAGTTTTCTGTGTTTTGGTGCATGTTAAGTATAACATGTTATGTGATTATGAGGTTCTAATAACATATGAAGGACTGCAGTGTTACTTATGGTGTGGAGTACAGTACAGAACCTTGACTTCCTCCTAATATATGAGGAAGCCTTCACAAGTCTCAGGGAAAAATGTCTTTAAAAATCAAAATACAATGTCTCTAATGGAACTTGTTGTTTTCCCACGTTATCTGTTTATGCATTATGGAATTTTTAAAAATAAATTATATAAATATTTATGCAAATGATGATTTATTATTCAGTAATCAATCTTTGTTGGATACATTATAGCATAATCAGTTGTATGTTAAAAACCATTTAATTTCATGCTTAATTAACATATTATAAATTGAGGAGAGAAAATTAAATTATTATGGACAGTTTGCAAATGTAATACATATCGTGTTCTTCAATAATTGCATGAATATTGGATGTAATGTGATGTGTTACTGCCACTGTCCTTTGTGCTCACTCCTTAGTGACAGAGTGGAAGGAATGGGCTCCAAGGGACGTGTTCTGCACTGCCCTGAAGCAGCATCAGATTCCCATTAACATCAAAGGGAGCTGTGTGCAGAGGCAGGGAACAGTATATGGCCCAGTCTGTGTAAATCAGATCAGCTCCAGGTAGGCATCTGGAATTTTGAAACACATTTACCTTTTGGGGAGCAATTTCCTGTAACCTGATTATTTTGGCAAATAGCTGCATAGTTTGGGCCCAATCCTCCTCTTTGTTTAGTCAGTGGTAAAATTCCCACTGAATTCAAGAACAGGACAAGATTTCAAAGAACACGTGTGTACTTGTAGAGTTTGCCTATGCAGAATTTCGTAGAGCTGTGACTTTTGCAGAAGTTTCTGCTGCAGATATTGTTGCCTTGTTTTGTGCTAGCTTTGCACTTTACATAATAAATTCCTGCTTTCTGTAAGGGGAGTAATGATTTCTTGAGCAACCACAGAGACAAGATGTAGTGGTTCATAATATTTTCTTTGGGATCCTTGACTCCCAGGGAATTTGAAGCCAGCTGTTTGCATTGTGTTTACAGTGCTTAGGACCTAAGATTTCTGTATAGGTTAGAAACTTGACTTTTATCTAACTAAAAGTATTTCATAATGGAAAATGTGATACAATATACAGAGCTGGGGTTAGGAAAATGAAGGGCAGAATGGGACTGTTTACTTTTATTCGGCTGAACCACACAAATTGGCTTCCAACTGAACTGTTGCTGTTAGCTGAATAACTGAGTAATCTTTGCTGTTTTGAGATAAATAATAATACATGTTACTGAATTCCACTGACAAATAAATAATTTAATAATTGAGATTATATAAACATGCATATTGAAAAAAACCTTGAGAAGTAAAGCTCCCTTCAGTCGATAACAGGACAGTTTTGTAAACCACTTAAAGCTGTGATAAAATCCTACTTGACTGGTCCACGAGCAGATGTGACAAGTTGAATTTATTTCCTCTCTTACCAGGAAGCTTTGCAGGAAACTCTTAACATATGGTGCTTTTCACTTCCATCTAGAGCTATAAATGTTATTGGAAAAGGATGTTCCCAGGAGCAGCAAGTTTCTGACGTTTCTGCCAAATGGACTCCAAATGATCCTTCTGTGGTTCAGAATTCCCCAAGTTCTTAGGAGCTGGCAGCCAAGAATCTCTGATCTAAACACAACTCACTAATTTAATTATTTTATTATAGATCTGTGGAAAGCTCTTGCAGACCAGTGACTTTGCATCTGTATTGGATCTAGTTAGACAGGAAGTGCAAGTTAGAAGAGTATAAATATTTTGTTTCTTAACTGCTTTTTGCTTGAAAACTTGGAAACCGTTTCACACACAAATCAGTCACGCAAGTGTGAATGCAGAGGAATGGGAAATAGGCATAAAAATAAAATCAGCTTGTATTTGGTTTGTGTTTTGAATGTTTGTATTTGCTAGGAAGACCAAGTAATGTGTGTCCAGTAGGTAGAACTAGTAATGAAAATCACAACATAATGTTGTACAGCTGCACTTGAGATGTCTCCTTGTCCCCACTCCAAAAAGGTGAATTAATTACTTGTATGAAGAATAAGTAGTTGAATCCATTTTTTCGGGGTGATAGTACACAAGAAGTTCAGAAGAAGCAGAAAAATACACATTTTGTTTAATGCAGTTCTAGAATAATTCACTTTAAGAAAATAAAGGCTAAATTTTGCTACTTTTCTTTAGGACTATTAGTCACTGGCTACCCAGTAATACATATTCTGAGAGTAGGAACTTTGCAGAATGAACACTGCAGAACAGTTTCACTTGTCAGTGCAGTTGGAGGATTAAAAAAGAAGGAAGAGTGTCATGTTTCATTCAGGATCTGCCTTGGAATGGCGTTAAAAAGAGGAGGAATATGAGGTAGAGCTGGTAACTCAGGAAACCCTGAACAACACCCCTCCCCTCCAGTTACCAGAGCCTGGCCATGACTGGTGGCAGCATTTGGTGTGACCCTGAGTGAGTTCTCCCACTCTGGGGGGTACCAGGGGTTTGTTTTTTCAGTCAGCTCAGCTGTGAATAAAAATTTAGGCCGAGGCTGATGCTGACAGGAAGGTTTCGGGTTCCTTGGACATGGGCATTTTGCCATGAAAGTGAAAGACTAAATGTATGTCTGTCTCACACATACAGCATTTGATGAAAGGAAGGATATTGACTTAAAATGCAGCTTTGGCTTGAGTGTGGCAGTGGGATTTAGCTTTCTCTCTCCCCCCAGTAATTAGGGTTTGTACTAGATGGGAGGGAATATGGCATCCAGAGAACTATTTTGGCTCTGCCATCCATGAGCTTTATGTGAGTGTGTAGGAGCAAAAAGGAATTAGTGGATCTAACTCCCAAAAACCTTATTCTGATAACTGCATTTTTACACAAATAAGAAATGGAAGTCTTTGCACCAAAGAAAATGGTGATTTATTTGATGTCACAAGACTTGGGATAGATCCAAGGATTATATTTCTGGTTTATGGAGGATGGAAAGCAAAAATGGTGATGAGCAGTGTTGCTGAAATTTGTGCTGGTGCTCTCTAGACCACGAAGAATTGGAAATGCTGAAAGGCAGCATATAAAACAGGGGATGAAGAAGAGTGATAAAACATTGAAATCAGGAATTGAAAGCTGAATGCAAGTGGATAGAATAACTTCAAAAAAATTTCCCAGGAATCTTCATGAGAGAGGGGAATTCTACCTATGCCCACTGGAAAAATGAGTAAGTTATGCTGCTGAGAAGAGCAGTCTTAAGGGGGAAGAACTGGGTGAGAATCTAAGACCATCTGAAAATGATAAAAATCCCAGTTATACTCTCACTGTGCAGCCAGTTAAGACAATAAAAAGGTTGGTTTTTTCCTCCTTGGAGGTGCCGACCTCTTAAACAGTGATGGAAAAATACAGAGAAAACATCTACCCATACAGGATTAGCTCCTGACAGGGCACTACTAATGGAACTGTAGTGGCTTATCTCACCCTTCTAAATGGAGGAGATTGATCTCCATTGATTATGTTAATTGGTAATGAATATTCTGCAAGCAAATTATGGCATCCCCTTTGAACTGCCTCAGCTGCAGAGGGAAAATCCAGGCTATGCTCAGGCACATCCTGAGCCCAGCTTTCAGCATCAAATGGAAAAAAAAAAATTAATCACAGCACCTGCTTAGTGTTTGTGTGCCTGGACACCAAGGAACAGCAGGACTTCTTACTTCTCCAGGCTTTGCTGATGGGTGACTGAGTCCAATTCAGTTCTCCAGACATGACTTCCCAGGTCACACTCCCACACTGCTGTTGACCAAAGTGTATTACAGCTATAATCACATGGATTTATACTTTATATGTCTGGTCTCACACTTGTGTACAGATGTATCAGCAGTCTTTGATACCTTTCTGAACTAAAGATTATTTTGGCAGTCAGTAAATGGTACCAAACACTTACAGCTTCAAAACATATGACATCATATTATTCCTTAACTATTTAACTATCATAAATAGCTGTAGTTAACCACTTGGTTTAGACTTAGTGATTTACAATATGTTAAATGAACACTAATTCAAGAGAAAACAACTGTTTTGTTTTCATTTGAATCAGTGCAACCTCACTGAATTCACTGCAGTACTTCTAAAGTACAATTTAGACAGTAATTTAGCAAATTTTCTTATGTAGTAGAGCTGTTAAACTTCAGTAAAATATTTTAATAATCAATCTATTTAATTAATATGCAATTGCCATTTTAGACAATTCAGAGTGAGAATTGACATTTTCTATTGATAAGCAGTATTATAATAGGCTTTCAATCTTGAGTTGAAGAATAAAAATCAATTGTAACATTAAGTTTGATTCAGTATAAAATTCATCACACGTTTCCATTGCAGTGTGAGTTCCTTCTTGCATCTTCCCTTGGTGCATATGTCTGTTCTTGGCCAGAACATCTTTGTAAGGGGACAGATTGCATTTCCCTTGCTAGCTTTCACAAGAGGGACTGCACTACCTCTTCATTCCCCTCAAAATGTAAGCATGCTGTAGAAATGAGGAAGTAATAGAGTGGACAGATTCTTTTAGAAGACTGTGAACTTTGGGCTGCTTTGGGCAGATGTTCTAGGAGAACTCTCCCACCTTGCCCCTCTGCTGTGCAGGGAGCAAAGGGGAGATGATGGGGATTGGTGAAGCAAGAAAGAGGAAAGATGTGAGAGAAAATAAAGTGTGTTTAGGCAGACAGAAAGATCTGCGAAAGGGACAGCAAAAATTAAAGACAGGGGAGATGTTAGAGGATTTTTTTAGAATAAAGGGCCAGGATAAATTTGCACAAAGGGAGAATTGAGATTGGTGTATGCAGTGGGAAGGTAGAAATGTCGTGTGCTTTACCTCCCTGATGGAGCTCACTGTATGAGCTCGTCATTGACCCTAAGGAGTGCATTGACCACTTGTACTGCATCCTACCCACCCCCATGGGTTTCAACCAAAGTCTGAGTCATCATAGGAGTCACATATTTCAGCTGTAGCCAATACTTTCTGCTAAATCTGTCATGATGTTGTCTCAGCAGGACTGGGCCTCGTTCTTCTGTCACTGATCGGAGCAAATCCAGTCGAAGCAAATTGGAGCCAATTGGTGTTTCTGTGCAGTGGCAGGGGAATTGAACCCATTGTCACTAAAGATATATCAGTACTTCCTATTAATGTCAGTTTTCAGTTCTATAACATTTTGTTAAAAGTTCCCTCGGGCTGTATTTGCTATACAGATTTTCAGAGAAGAAGACATATTTTATATTGAGAGCTAGTTTGGTTTATTGCTAGAGGATACTTGTGTTCAGAACTTACAGGGATATTAAATTCAACAAGTGAAGACACTGTCTTCTTTATTTTAGCTACTGGTCTGAAAAGGGACAATTGACCCAATTTTTCATTGAATATTTGTGTTAGGTTTTGGACGAGTTTAACTGGAATTAATATTTCTTTGCTAAGCTCAATACTTGGCAGTATAATCATGACTTAGATTTTATAATAGATAACTTTTTAAATATTATGTGTTCTGTATTAATACCAAATGTCTGTGTTTTGCTAGAAAAGGACTATATTTTGCCATTGGGCATGAACATGCAACTTTTGCTAATTTAAATAAAGGTTAAAAGGACAATTTTTATAAAAGGACAAGTATTAGAATAGATTTTCATTTACCATTTTTCCTTTTGTTTTTCTAAATGGATCTCAAAATGTCCTAGCAACTTTTAAAAGTTTGAAGATATATTATTTTGTGACAGTTCTACTTTGCTTTTTATTTTTATATCTATTTTAATTGCTGTCGTTATTAGTATTTTTTGCACTGTTTATTTATGATGTCATTTTACCTTAAGGCTAGCTGTGGTGTAATTGTTCTGCCTTAAGCATCATTTTTCCCCACGGTGTGAGGATGAAGATAGTGAACAGTGCAAGCTACAGATTGGTGTTGCTGACATTCTGTTTAGCAACAAGAGAAATAAGCCTATGGCCCCTCTCATGGTGAGCTCTTCCATGTGTTTTTCTCCTCTCAGGCTTGCTGATGCAAATCAGGAGCAATACTACTTATTCCAGTTAAATGTGGTGTTTCTCAGTGAGGAGACCTCTGTGGCATTTGTGCCATATCACTAGTCATACAGAAATATAATTCTTGGAAGTGCTTCCCTTTGCCCATTTTTTCACGGTTTGAGCGTACTCGGTGTGGCACAGAATCCTGCTGTTCCCATGGAAGCAGGCATCCCAGCCAAGAGTGTAGAACACAGGGAAACAAAACACTTATTTATCATCTCTACAACTTCTCTTCTCTGCCTTTAAAGGCTGCGTCCATAAGCCATAGCATCTTTGTTAATAAAAAAGGTTGTTTCACATGTTTACCCATGAAAGGCCATCAGCTAGCCTTGTAGTTATACCACAAAGTTCTCCCTGTTTTCTGCTTGCAGCAAAAGTCCTTCAGCTTTCAGAGGCTCATTCTCCATTCTCTGTACTTTCACCGTAGTTTGACAACATTCTTTTGGAAATCTGTTGCAAAGAATCCAAAATTCTGTTGCAGGCAATATGAGAGGAGCAGCTGATAACAGCATGAGGCTGTGCTGTCGTTTAGAGGGACCTTGACAGCCTGGGAAATGGACAAACAGAACTGCACAAAAATTTAGAAATGGTAAAATGTAAGGCCCTGAAACTAGAAAGGGATTGATAATCAGTTCATGACTCAGTACAGGCTGGGTCTGACCTGCTGGCAAGGAGCTTTGTAACAAAGGCTTGAGGGTCATGGCAGACACCGAGCTGACCACAGCCATCAACATGCTCTTGTGGCAAAAAAAGGACAAAAAACAACCTGATGGCTGCATTAGGCAGCACCTGAGCAGCACTGCAGGGGAGATGATCCTTTACTCAGTCTCTTCTCAGTGGTGTCTAGTGAAAAACAAGAAGCAATGGGCACAAACTGAGATAGAGGAAACTCCGTACAAATGTAAGGAAAACCTTTCTTACTGTGAGGTTGATCAAACGTTGGAGCAGGTTGCCCAGAGAGATAATAGAGTCTTCATCCTTGAAAGTGTTAAACATTTGAGTGGGGATAGCTCTGAGCAACCTGCTCTGAGCAGCAGGGTTGGACAAGATGATGTTCAGAGTTCTCTGTCCACCTCAGTGATTCTGTGACTCTCTTATAATACGCCTGCTTGCCACATCCCAACACACATTCAAATTTTGCTTTAAAGAAGATCCAGCCATGAGAAGAAATTGCCTACATGCAGTACAGTCTTCACCCTCAGTCCTATTCAGTCAAAGAAAATGTACAAGAAGAAATGTAACCAATGATGGAGATGCTTAGAAATTGTAAAAGCATATGTTAATTGTGATGTAGTCCTTCTTCCTGATAGTTCTGCTGACAGTTTTGTAGGTTTACAGGTTTTGTTTGGGTTTTTGTTGGTTTGTCTGGGTTTTTTAGATCAGCCTTTTAGTGAAAGATTGCCCAATGCTTACACTTTTTACCACCATACGCCTTCACACTAGGTACTTACTTGGAGGACATCTGTGTTTATTCCTAGAGCCTTTTCCGGGGAATGTGCACCCAGTGAGTGCTTCTGCTAGATTTTGTTATCTCTTGTACACCACTCTATTAGTTTTGTTTTAATCCTCTGGCCACGCTGTGAGAAAGACGTCACAAACCAGCCTTTTTTCAGTTCTGCAGAGAAGTAAATTCTCTATTCCTACTTCTAGCAGTTTATCCCAAATATTAGGTTAATAAGACATCTAAGACATCATGTGTTTTCTATTTAACTTGTGGGATTTTTTTTTTGTAAATAACTGTGTTTCTCTAGCTTTCTTCCAAGTGCTTGTTTTGTTAGCATCTGATTCACAATATGAAACATGTTTGTTAGTTTTGACCAAGCACAGAGACAAGACAGTGTCTCGCGTTGAAAACTGTAACCAAAAATGTGTATTCTATTTTAATCTGTTGAAGTCAGTTGGGAGATATTTTTCTTTCTCTCTTGTAACTCTAGGGGTGGAAAGAGGGGAGATGCCTTCTGTTAATGGGACACCTGATAACACCAGATAAGGCAGTGCCTTCTTATCTCTTCCTCCACCCATCCTCCTCCGAGGGACATCCCCTGTGAATGGGCCATTGAAGGCTCTCACAGGACTGATAACATCACCTCATTCCATTGTGAGATGCTCCACCCAGTGGGAGGAGCCAAAGCCTTTCCACCGGGATAAAACCAGCAATCCCAAACACCAAGGGAACCTGTTCCCACTGGATTCCCAGAGGAAGACTGGACCCTTTTCCTGAGGATCATCTCTACTCCAATGGGGCCACATCTGTCACTCTAGGAGGACTCACTGCGGGCTGCTTCCAACACCCTGACCAGCAGGGTGTCAGGTTTGCATTCTGACTCTGTCAGTGGTCCTTTGTACTATTGCATTTATCTAATTTTATTTTATTTTTACCCTTTTTGTTGTTTGCTTCTTCTCTCTCTATTAAATTGTATTTCTGACTTGAAGTCTCGCTGGTTTTGCTTTCAAACCAGTACAGGCATATATTTTAATATTTTTAATTAAATAAGCAGAATCCTGAAAAATACATTTTTTCTGGTGCAAATACTTCATAAATTTGGAATTTGCTTTCCATGAGAATTTGCAGGTACACCTTTTAAATTCACAAACATCCATCCTCTTAGACTTGTTTGTTAAAATATTAAGAAGTTGATAAACAGAAAAAAGTTTAAGCATACTAATTTAAAGATATAAAATCAATTTGCAGAGACATTTCTTCATTATTGGCTCAGTTATAATTTGGACTCTTTGCCACCAAGATGAGAGCCAGACCCCTAACTCATTTTAAATAAATTACTGAACAAATGATAATGACTTTTGGTCATTATCAGCATGGGCTTAAATTCATGCTGGTTTTCATCA
Source organism: Prinia subflava (assembly GCF_021018805.1). Lineage (NCBI taxonomy): Eukaryota > Metazoa > Chordata > Aves > Passeriformes > Cisticolidae > Prinia > Prinia subflava. The sequence goes on along the minus strand of NC_086256.1, from coordinate 13,521,572 downwards.
GATGAAAGACTGTGTCACACTATGATTCCCTTGAGCCATCCACTCCCTTAGCTATCAGCAGCACTTTAATTTTCTCTTAGAGACACTATTATGTGAGCACTCAGCCTGGTTCTCTCAGAAAATGTGTAATTTTTCACTTTCAAACACAGATGTTCTACCAAGTTTCATCCAGAGAGGCTAAATCTACATTTTAAAGCAAGGACACCCTAGATGTTACTTTTGAAATAACATACAACATGGTACAAAGAAATAAATGAATATAATTGTATAACAAAAGTTATAAATCTGGCCCAAGAGAAAAGAATAACAAAATAAAAGTGAAAAATTCACCTTTAATTACAGTGGTGAAGCCTCTGAGCCTGTGAAAACAGTCATCTATAGAATACTGATGCATATAGTCCTTAAAGAAGGATTTGCTAAACATCTCTTTTGAATATAATCTTGCAGATGAGAAAAAGTTTGTGTTCTTTTTCATTCTCACAAATTATATAATATCATTCTAAGACAACACTTGCTGGCATTGAACATATTTTATCTGTGGAAATCCGAACCAGGTCTTTGGTTGGGGGAAAAAAAAGAGTATTTCGTATGAAATACTTTCTTTTAAAGCTCAATCTTAAATCTTACTGTTCACCTTTTATTTCACTATCAGGATCTAATATTTTTCCTTTTCTAGATTTAGCTCATTATTGTTATCATCACACCAAAAACCTTCAGAATTTGTGTTCCTAGTCTCCAGGACATCAGAAAAATTTGAAAATTTCCTGAAGATTTGTGAACAGTTAATATTTTTTTTTGCCTCTGGAGTCTGGCAGATAAGGAAATTCCAAGCTGTCTGTATGAGTTGCCAACAAAGCCAAGGCAGGGACACATTCCCAGGGCCCATTTCTCATTGCCCTGCAACCTGCAGGGGCAAACAGCAGCTGCAGCAGTCACAGACTGAGTAGCAGATTTTTTTTTCCTGAAAAAACAGAGAAATTAAGTGAAATCATACAGGATGTACTGGAAGCAAGAATGTTTGGGACTCCTACTGCAGACTCACAGGACCAGGCCTACAGATAATGAATGTGCCCACCTGCTCAAGGTGTTGTGTTTAAACATCACACTGTTTGCTGATTGATGTAGACAGGGACTTCATGGGGAAGTTTGGGTCTTTAGGTTTGTGTTTAGTCTCCTCACTATTCTACATAATGTCACTGTTAAACTTGTCACAATTCTTTGTAGATACATTTCTGAAATGTTGCCAGCATTTACAAAGAGATTAATTTCTCCTTCCTCTCTGCATGAGTTTTCTTGTGAAAAACAGTTAACATATTTGCTCTTCCTTCAAGCAGATTTTATCTTGCCCTATATAGAAATATCATGAGACATCAACAAAGGATATCTTTATGCTATATAACAAACACATATCAGTTTAATATTGTGCTTGTGAACATCTGACACTTTAGAAGTAGCAGAACTGTGATTCAGTTTCTCAAAAGAAAATGATTCAAGGTAGCAGGCCCTAATATATTCTTCTGTGAAGAAATACCTGCAGGCAAGGATAATACACATATTCTCACGTAAATCCTGACTTCTTTGCTCAGTGAGTTTGGTTTGCATGCACTCTTTAGAAGCTGGAGAGTGCAGAGAAAGGTAAAGTTTGATGCAACCCAGAAAATCCAGTGGGCCTCTTGCTGCAACCTTTGATTTTTCCTGCACATCTTCGTGGCACGGTGGATGCCTTCTTCAGAAACAGTGAGTGTTTCTCTGGCCAAGCTGGTTTCCAGAACGTCCCCAGGTGTGTGATCCAAATCAGAGATTGGCCTGCAGACACCATTTCACACCACACACACGATGTTTAAAGCCTTATCAAGCCTGCTCTGACTATTTCTCTCTAATCAAGCACATGTGGAAAATGCCTGGTAGGATGTGTGGGAAGCAGCTGTTGCCAGAAGATATTCAGAGTGTTTTAAAGCTAGAATCACAAGTTCCTGAGCTACTTTGGTCCTGCAATCCCCTATGGCATCTTCTGTGGGTTTTTTGGGGGTACAATGGGATGGAAGAACCTTAAAATTGAGAAAAATCTAAAGGTTAAAATTACTTAAGATGGATGTTGTGGCAGATGAACATGTGAAAAATGTGTCTGGTCACTTTTCCTGCTTTGTGCATTACTTCAGTTTTGGTACTGAACTTGAATGAAGTGTGTCAGTAGGGAGTATGTCATAGTTCTTTAGACAAAACTGTGTCTTAAAGCTTTTGAGCAAGGAGGATGATGATGGAATGTAAACATTTCTTTTGTTTACAGCAATAATTATGGCTAGTGACTTTCAGAATTTTTTCAGAATACTTGGTCTATGGGTAGAGGTAATAGCCAAGGGAGAAAAGTATCAGCACATTGAATAAGACAAAGTTTAATAATTTTCCTTACAGAACTTAAACTGGGAAGTAAGTCATCAAACATCTCTTGTAAGATTTTTACTGCACCAAAGTCACTGCTGTAAATTCTTTTGCTTCATCAAGATAGAATCAAGCATCTACCATATTTGTCTGTTTACCTGTGAAGTCAATCAGACAGAAAGGGTAGGCTGCTAACTAAAAAAAACCCCAAAAATATGGGTTTTAAACCTACTCAAGGAAATGAAAATTAGAAATATGTTATAGATTAATCTCACTTTGTAGAAACACTATAATTCTCAGTTTTAACTTCAGATTTTTCACTTATTTTCAAAAATGTGAAAAAAAAAAGTGGATTTGTAATTATTTTAATGTTTCTTTCATAGTTAAAACCATTGAATTAAATGAGAATGCATGTTGGATATAGTAAGAGATTATGGGGTTTTTTAGTATCTATTTGTTTTATCATTACTATTCTTTCCTTGTCTGGAAGTGCAGAAAATTCTAGGATTTTTTTGTTTTGTTTAGGTAAATGCCATTATTCAAATGCATAAATTTGCTTAAGCCTCAATGGGTTACTCTGACTTTTAAGGCTATTACTTTTCCAGTTGCAAGCAATAATGATACTGCAAAGATATTCCAGTGGAGAAAATATTTAAATAAACTCTCTTCATCCAAAAATGAGATGCAGCATATTTACATTTTTATTTGATGAAGCCTGTTCCTGCTATCTTTGTTCTTAATTTGGTCTCAAAAGAATTAGTAGTAAGAGGAAAAATAGTCTGTAAATATGTATGAAATCAAATTTAGAGGGTAGGCTAAAAGGTATTGACTGCCAGCAGAGCTGAACAGCAGGAGGCAAAATTTCCTCCATAGTTTTCTTCTTGGCTGGAAACACATTGCCTTCCATCTAGATTATTTAATCCTCAAAATGCACATCAAAGCTTCTCATCGGGTGGTGTATGTCTTTACAGGCAGTTGAATGTCAAAGATCTAGCTTAAAGATTTTTGAAAAATGTAAAACATAATAGATCCCAGATAATAACACAGCAGTGAAGCTCCTCTGCTATTCCTTCCAGCAAAGGACTGGTATTGCAGGTTGTAGCTAATCCTTGTGGCAAAAGAGTAAATTTCCTACATGAGAATTTGTGACAGCCCTCCAACAGATAGAAATAAAATGATTGAGTCATGTTACTGGACTAATATTAGCTTGTTAACAATTCCCTTCTCTCTTTACACTTGTGGCTTGCCAGAACAATAAGCTATGAGTTATCTCACTCCTCCAGCCCAATTAGACAGTGGAAAAATGAATGCAAAATATGTATGAAACATTTTCTGCTTGTATATTCTTAACAGGATGCAGGCTTCAACACTGTCCCTCTAAATTAATTCAGTCTCTGGCAAGAGCTTATTCCTTGAAAGGATTGCATCAATTCTCATGAATGATTATCCCCTTCTGGGGGAGTATCTAAAAAACCTTTTTAACAATTTTGGTTTGTATTTCAGAGCTTGAATTTTGCTCTGACATGAGTACATAAAATAGCCAGGCATTTGTAAGGAGCCCCACAAGGAGACTACAGGAATGTGGTAGCTCAAGAGTGTTTTGCATTTTGGTGATATCTCTGCTACAGGAGCCAGGCTTACCCCATAACAGCTGCCAAAATCAAAGGGAAAGATATGAGAAAGAACTGAGAAATAATAATAAAAAAACCCTCTTCATTCTGCAGTGAATATTCCTGTTCTTTCCTTCCTTAATATTTGTTTAAATACCAGTGATACAATATTTCCTATAGATGGCTCAGCTGTGACACAGAAATAAGGCTGATTACCCAGCGGTTTCATTTCGTGTCTGTTTAAGACAGACTTATCTTTGAAATCCTGGTTAGTCTTGTTCCCATCTCTATCCACGACCTTCCCTTTCTGTTTTTGAGTTATCCTTGTAGCAGTGTTTCCTTTCAAGCAGCCGGGTCTCTAGTGGTGTCCATGCTCTCTCTGTTTCTGCTCCCCGGGGGTGACTGAAGTGGTGGGGCTGCAGAGGCAGCCTGGCTGTGCTGGGGCTCAGTGCTGGAGGCAGCCTTGGCAATCTGGGCTCAACAGGTGTAATCCTGTCCGGGTGTGCCTTTGCTTCTGCCTTTCCTTCTCTGGCAAATGAATCAGCATTTGCTCTACTTTCAGAGTACAGAGTAGTCAAACATCATCCTCAATGCACAGCCTTTGACATGAGTGTGAGATGCTCGTTGAAGTCCGAGAATGATCCAGTACAGTGCATGGCCTTTCTCTTCTAGCTGAAAATTGATCTTATGAAATGCAAAGCCACAAGTTCTCTTTGACTGACTGATTTAGAGTCTCATTGTGTCTTAAGAGGTGCCTAGTGCTACTTGGGCTGAGACTATAATAGGGATTTACTTTATCATTAGGTAAGTGTACAAAATCAGCAGCAGTGCCCAGTGAACTCAACAGTCATCAAATAATAATCCATCTTTAAAGTAATCCTGTGCTAATTATTTACAGTGAAAAGAAGCTATAACATGAAGTAAATGCATCACACTAAGCACTATAAAATCAACTGTAGATGTATTGCATCCAGGCAATGAGAAATGTGTATTTATCAGCTTGAAGCATAATTTAAATTTTTTTTAAAAGTGGCCATTTAAATATTTCAAATGTTCTTTTAAATATTTTTAGGGGTTTTGATTTTATTATTAATATTTATTGCTCATTTGATTCAAGTTCAACTGACTGTAAATGTAATGCTTATATTCATAATCTCTTTCTTTAGATAAGCGTGATTGCTTAGTCATAAAAGTGATTTGTTTAGAAAAGCCCTTTTTTATCCTGTCCACTAAGTTGTATCACTAAATGTAGAAAAAAATTAGAGTTTGTAGAAGTTCATTGAAGACTTTTTCTTGTGAAAAAATAATTGCGAAATTAAAATTAATAAGCCTTAACATGTAACATAAAGGAAGCAAATCTTCCACTAAATGACAAATTGATGTTGATTTTGGTGGGAAAACACAATTGCTGAAGGTTTTTTGTGGCATCCTCTGGGAACAGATTTTACAACAATTCTGTATATTCTGAAGACATAAACTTGATGTCAGGGCCTTGTCATCTCTGGTCAGCAAAGTGGTTTGTCTGGAGAGTTTTCAACTACAGAAGCATCAGTAACTCATCAGAATATTTGTTGGGCTTTTCTGAAAAAGAAGCAATTGTCTGTCAAGAAAAGTCTGGAGTTTTCCTTGACTTCCTCTAGGAGCATGTAACCCATTTCCCCAAGGTCAATTCCCAAAACCTTCTGTGCAAAACAAATGCACTGCTCCTCTAGACTCCGGCTGTTTGCAGCACAGAGCAGCGCGACTTTGCCTGGTTCTTCCCATGTGTGAAGCCAAAGGAGTGACATCCTTTAATGAAGCACATTCTGAGCCTCAGACAGGCATCTCACTGAGGGGGGGCAAGGAGAAATTTCTAAAATGAAAGTTTCCAAATGGTGTTCCTGATTTGAAATCTAGCTTTTTAAGTCATTAAATGTCAGTAGGTTGTTAATCCATACAGAGAGGTGAAGAATAGCACCTAGAAACAAACAATAATAAACAAACAATCCAGTTGCTTAAGGGTTATAGAAATTTAAATGCAAATAGCACTTGGTAATAATACCCTAGAGACTAACGTTGTAGTCAGTTTCTGGAGAATGCAGCACTGTAAACTTAGCTTTTGCTGCTGGTTTCCTTAGAAACTGGAGCAAGATATTGTTCAGGACACAAAATAATATCCTGTTTCAGTGACTGAGGATCTTGAACTAAAAAGTAATTGATTTTGCTTGAGACACTGGATTGTCATGTGCTCTTCTAGGAAATATTATGGCACAACATATCTATATGTTGAAATGGTTTAAAATCTTCTACTTTAGTTCTAGTTATCTCACTGTGTACTGAAAGTATTGAAAAATTCGTTTTTAAATCATTCACAGGGTTAGTTCACTCACTGCACCTGTGAGCTTTAAATACTTTACTAATAATCTAATCTCTCCCCAACCATTACCACTGTTCTACTGCTTATCAAGAAATAAATCTTCATGGGTACCTTGGTCATGAAATGCTGCCTTTAGTGTGTTTAGCAAGTAAATGTGTATAAAGCATATCGTAGATTAATGAATAAACCTTTTTGGAATATGGAGTAAACACAGATTAAGAGCTACAGAAAACTGCAAATAATTATGCCTAAAGGGAGACTCAGCTTTCAAGCTTTTGTTCATGAAGTTGCAGTGTACCTGAATGAAGTATTTCTTAAGACTATTTCAAGTGGACACTGCTGCTTTAATTTATGCAGGTATTTGAGTAGATAAACGTATATATAAGAATGCTTAGAACATGTCCAAATTTAAATGCACAAATCAAATGGTCATTGGTTGGTATTTACATGGTCTAAATGTGAAGATTTGTAATAGGGTAATGTGAGTAATGATTTGTTGATACTTTAGAAACAGAGTTCTCTTATGGTTGAACAATATAAAAAGAAAAAAATTAAAAGAGAAAAGGTAATAAATTCATGTGAATGTCATTTCTGTATCTCAATTGTGGTTTTTTCAGTTTTATTTAGGAAAAGACTAGCATTTTCAGTTGAGATGCTCTAGATTTTGACTTCTAAGTGAAATTAGATCTTTAAAGGTGTAAATTTTTCACTTTCTGAAAATTCAGTCCATGGCAGCCTAGATTGAGCACCCACAAAATAAGCTGAAGGATTTTGGAAATATTGTTGTGGTTTATAATTTTTTTAATGGTACAACAGTTGCTCTTTCTCCTAGCTCAGGTTTTAAAATCTGTTTCATTAATACTCTATGCATTCATCCTATGATTTTACAAATCCTAGCAGAGGTATTGCCAGTGACAATACACTGCTTCCTTGTCTAGAGTTATTCGTCACAAGAGTGTTTTTAGTTTTTCACCTTCTCAAAATACGTGATACATTTTTGTTTTGTCTATCCTCTGTAAAACAAATACGAGACAGTTATTGTTGGCAAAATGAGATTGCATGCTTCATATAAACCTTTTTATCACTGCGGTTTTGTGGAAATCACTGTTTCATGGGTGTTAAACACAGATGAAAGATTATTCACAATTACTTCTGCAAAACAGGGATTTATAAAAAGAACTTCCCCAAATTTCTTTTAATATATTACAATTTACCATTTTTTAATGTGAACACTTTCATGTCAGCTTAGGGTGTGTATCTTTCCCTTCTCTCCCTCCACTCACATGTCACTTTTATTCAAAAAATACTCCTTTTTTTAATCCTAAATGCTGTCTACACCCAGAAGTTCATTGTTTAACAGTTTTCTTACAAGGACATTGCAGAAGAATCAAAAAGCAACAAATATACTATTATACATTCAGATTCTGTTCAGGTATTAATGTTACAGCAAAGTAAAGTTGGAGCATTCATGAATTTAAATATTTTTCATATAAACCGTGTAAATATAATGATTAACAATCAGCTACATTCACTATTCAAGACATGCAATGTAGCATTTTCCTAATTACACTTACCAGGGTGGGAGGATATGACTGCAGAGAAAGATTAAACTATTTGTATTTATTCAGTGTTACTTTATAGCATTAACCAGGAAACTCACTTTTGCAGTATTGAATGCAAGGATCCAGAATAACCTGAAGAATTTGATTAGGGTGGTAGCAGCCTATGCCAGGCTTGGGTAGGGATGGCCAGCTCAGCTCGTCATCTGCATCAGCAGTCATTTTAGCTACTTCTCTCATCTGTTATTTCACTGCTGATAGTGGGGTTTAAAACACAGGGAAATTTACTGCCTAATATTATGGCTGTATCTATAAGCTCTTCAGGTAAACACAGAAACCCACCTGGTAGGCAGGTTTCTGCTTTCAGTTGTTCATGTTTTATTAAAATAAACATGTAGTTTGCAAGAGTGAAACTAATGAGACCTGGTGTGCTGTAGCTCTGTGTCTAGTGATGGGATTCGGTGAAAACTTGCAAAGCTCAACTCAAACTGAAGATTTCCCTGAAATTAGGGCATGTGTAATGTCCCTTCTGTCCCACATAATCTCTGGTGCCTATGGAAAGATGAGATCATATTTCAGTCTTTCCCAGAGCAGATGTCCTAATTGTTTTTTTTTTTTTACAATTTCTTTTAACATCAGCCTATTCATACAATATTTAAAGAATCTTAGTATCTGTATACCTACATCAGATATGCATCAGATATGTGAAAATAGGAAAAAAACCCTGACAACTTACTGAGGACAGGAAAATCATGTAAACAGAAGAGCACTCCTTTACTCTGCCTGTGCATTCTGGTCCAGATCAAAAGCTCTTTGTGGGGTCCCTTCCCAGCAATGCCAGAGTTGGAATTGTCCCTCTGACTTCATTTTAGTGGCCACCAAGGTACTGGAGTGAAGTGGAAAGTTTATGATGTGTAATGGAGTTGTAATTGCTGGCGGCTCATTCTGAGGTTGCTTCACCTTGTCATCCCCGTTGTTCTGTACTCTGATGTCAAAGTATGAGCCTGGGCCTGTTTGCACCTCATGCTGCTCACAGTAAAGCTTTGAGAAATCTGGTGCTTATGGTTGATTATCGTCTTGAGAAGCTTAGTGAACCCATTTTATTAGTTTCTGTAACAGACTTAGACGTTTCAGTTTTTCAAAAAGCAGATGTTGGATTCTGGGTAAACTGCATAATAGCTCACCTTCATAGGGAAAACAATGTGTGGTTTGTACTGATGTGTAAAAAAGGGTAGCAGATCCTGCAGAATATTACTTTATTAATTTGCAGTATATTTGCACAAATTAACAAGGATGTTTTACTTCAAATACCCTGATGAACTGTCGTGTAGTCAGACTGTGTTAAAATAATTCCAAAATTAACGTTTGACGATGTTGACACTTTGGTGATGCTGTGATGTTTACATCACAGCAAACATGCCTTTAATCAACTGAGTGCAGTGCTTTGAGAATATTACACTGAGTTGGTGGTTTTAAAGGCTAAAGTGTGAGCCCTGGCAGTGATCCCCAAAACTGGACATTTTTTTGTTTGCTGACCACACTGAGGTTGTGAGTGTGAGCAAATGATTCTAGCAGGACTTGATAAGAATATCTGTTTGACCTAATGGTGAAGACTAACAAATATCTTTCTAGTTGTTTATCCTATTTCCTGATATTTACTAGTTATAGAAACATGTTTTATGTAGAAGCTGAAAACAGCTGGTAGGTACGTTTCTAGAAGGGCAGTTAATAACAGTGTTTGACTGCCTGGGCCTTACTCAGCAGTCAGGCATAAATTCAAGTGGGAGAAGATAAATGTGATGGAAACAGAAGATGGGGGAAAAATTTCAATATGTTAAGTATTTGGACCCATCTATCTGTTGATGTTCTACTTTTGCTGTTTAAGACAAAGTAGTTGGTTGGCTCGTTTTTATTTAAATTTTTAGAGCTTTAAAAATTCTGCTAAAAATGAAGCTGCCAATGCCACATTCTGCTTTGTTTGGAGTTTAAAGAAGTCTCAGTGGTTTTAGCACCACAAATTCAACAAATGGATTCTCAGAGATGTTAGTACAGAAATAAAGAAGAAAGGAAAACAGAACCAGAGCAAGAATGCTACTTGGAAATTATATAAAAACAATATAGGAAGATTATCAAAGTGTCTAAGAGTCTACAGAAATGAAAAAGGCAAAGTATTATGTTTGCATAGTTTGGCATATTGTTCTCTAGAAAAAGGACTGAATTTGCAATCACTGCATGCTGAACAGATCACTGCAAATTTGAACATTACTGTTCCCTTGTGATTTACAGTCTAATTCTTTTGAATCTTTTCTTGCATTTAGAGAGTAAGTTATTTGAACTGTAGACTTTCTCAACTTAAAATGTCAGAATGTTTTATAAAACCTTCACACTGTAAGATTTTAATGCAATTCCTTAATGCTGAATAGAAGTGTTTTTTATCTAATCCTGCCTGGTGCCTTGCTCTCTAAGTGAGGCTGCATCAGAGGGTGGCAACAGCTGACAAAATTGCTTCTGCATCACTGTGGTGAGATCAGCTCAGTGTTCAGGTATCTGATGTGATGTGTGGCCCTGGATATCTTATGGTCACCTGTCTTGTACTCTTACAATTCAGAAACTCACATTCCATATTGTTAGAGTTTTGCTTATAATTTATAGGTAGGTGAAATCTTAAACCTAAAGAGGGGTCTGAAAACTTAATGGAGTGTCTAAATGGACACAAATTTAATGACTCTCTACATGAAAATTTTTAGCAGTGTACATACCTGAAAGAATAATCTCCTTACAGCTTCAGATGATACAAAACATAGGTTGCCTGTAACAGCCCATCTTGTATTGCCCCTGTTTCTCCATTTCCTGCACTAGCAGGTGTTGCAGATCTCACCAGGTGCTGGCATGGAAATTTTTAATTAAAAGATTGGTTCTAGTTGGCTGCTCTATATTTCAAGATGGTGTGGAAAAGGGAGAGTTCTATGTGAAATCACATTGCATTGAAAATAAAGGAAGTAAGGAATAGCTGCTGAAAGAAGAGTCCTGATAATGAAAAAAGAACTAAATTGCGATAGTGGTATAGAATAATGTCATTTTCTGGGATGGTGGAATTCATTGTTGTGATTCACAAATTTGTACTCATGATAAACGAGGGCAGGGAATCCTCAAAAGGCCTGAGTGTGTCTTTCCTGGAGAGGATGTTTTTAGAAATGAATTATACTGCATCACTTGGATTTGGCAAATAATCCAATAGTGTTTTTTAAAGTGAATCACCGTAGACCCTGTGTTTCCATATAAAATTGTGTATAAAAATGATATGAGGTTCATGCTTTTTTTAATTTAGCTTTGTTTGTTTGTTTAGTTGGTTTTTTTGAACTGAGACATAAGGGTCAAGTTACCTTGAGTTTGGTTTTATTTATTAATCCAAACCTTCTGGTAGGGCATGTACTAGAAAAACTGTAAGCATGGCTTTAAGGACAGTTTTTGTCGCTTAATTTTTGTAAGACCTAAGTTAGACTGGGGAGAAGAGAGATGGGGAAATGATTTTTTTCTCTTTGAATATTCTTCTTTACTTTGAATTATGCAAGGAGAAAAAACCTATCCAAACAAAACCTGCTTTGTGCCTGGGTCTTGCAGCTCTTCTGTAGCTTGTCAAACACTGTTCAGCATCACCACTCAGATCTGGACAAAGTTATCATGAGTGGAATTAGTGTCTTCTGTTCTAAATGGGTTTTAACTCCATGTCTATGCCAAGATGCAGTGAGAGAAGCCTGTCTAGGTCCAGGGCATCAATTCTTTACTTTCAAGAGTATCAGTGTGTGGAATTCTGGCAGTCTGTTAACTAAAAGCCTGAATTTTATCTGAAGTTTCAAAGCCAAAGGACTGCTAAAGACTGAATCATACTGCCAGAGACATTTTTCTTTTCTCTGCCTTTCCAGTCTGGTGAGCTACCTTTTTTTCTTTCTTTTTTTTTTTTCCCCGTGTGACTGGAATCATGAATTGCAGGAGGTTCACTTGATGAAAAGTTACTTTTTACTCAAGAAAAAACCTTGTAAGTGAGTTCTTTGCCCCAGAAATACAGATACCTGTCAAAAATGGATTTGTGGGGGAAATCAAGAAGAGAACTAACAGCTCCTACTGCACTTCTGCATTCCCTGTATGGCTCAATGGCTTCTTGCATGGATACTTATCCAGCTCAGATCTGGCACCACTGTTGACCAAAATTTAATGGGCTATTGGAATATTGCATAGTAGTTTCGCAGATAAAAAAGATTATATTCTCACATATATGCTTGGAGAGTGCATTTAAAAAAACTTCATGCAGTAGCCTCTAAAACAGTCTTACTTTGAGAAATACGAATCCCAGATCTCCTGCCAAGTTAGAGCATTGCATTAAGAGGTCCACTGAACTCTGGATAAACAATGCTGAGAGAGCTGCATGAGTCCTGAGTGTTTGACTGAGGCTGCAGAAAAGCATCTGCTTTCTTTGCTGTGTCCTGGAGAGATAAAAACCTTCAACTGCACCTCTGACCTGCTCCATCCAACGCACTCCGTCTCCTGGTGGCGTGGTGGCGTGTTGATCTCCTCTTTGGACTCGGAGAGGTGCAGCTCCTCTCAGCCCCTGCTTTCCACAGCCATTTGTGTGAGGCATGATGTGCTTTTCTGCCCCTGTCCCCCAGGCCTGTGTGAGTAACGTGCACCTTCCTCTGCTGGAGTTTGGAGCTTGGTTTGCCGATCAGTTTGTTCACCCATTTGTCGCTGCAGGTCTTGAGTCCTCCCCAGCCTTTCAAAGTCATTTCCCTCTGGAACTCTGGCTGTCTGACCATGCAAATACACCCATGAAAGTCTTCCTTAGCCTTCTGAGAGCCACCTACTTCAAAAGACTGCTCTTCCCAGGTTCGCTGCATTTTCTTTCAGTTCTTGCTCTTAGTGCTGAAGCCTCTCCCCACCATCCTTTTTTTCTGTAATATCTGCTGATCCCATTTCCTGGAAGAAGTATCCATCATTCCCATTTGACAAATGCTTCCTCTTTTTAAAAAAAGTACTGTAATTTTTATCCTTTTTCCAATCAGATAAGTTGTCTTTACCAATAACAGGCAGCAAGCTTCACATCTCCTTTTCCTTGTTCAAGACCCCTGTTGGAGCAAATCATTCTGCAGCAAATTAAATTATCCTCCACAGTCTGTTTAGACAGAGTTAATGTGCATCACTTGAGTTTTCTCAGACAGCAGGGGGTTCTCATGCCACAAAGTAAAATCCTCCTTTGAGTCTGTAATAAATCAAGTTAATTTAACACCTCAGACCTACAAAACTCGAATTTCCTGCTCCACTTCTAGGAGGAAAGCTCACATGAGAGCAGGTTAAGTAGCCTCTTCCTTGCAAGAAAAGCATCACAAAAACCCAAAAGAGATGAGGCTGCTCAACAGAGGAACAGCCAAGCTCCCTGTCTCAACCCTGCTACATGACTTACCTTAAATAGACAGCGGTATTTGTTATACTTAAGCTGCAGGTTTTGTATGATTTGATAATTTTGGACTTAATCTTCTTTTTCTCAAGTCCTAATCAATCTCCGGAATCTGAGGTAGTTTTGAAAATGAGATTTTTGTTTACTCATTTCTAGTGATGAGGTAGGGGAGAGCACTTAGTTTCTATGGTTGCAGTGGCTATGTAGGTGTAGCTGTTTTAATGCAGCTGATTCACTTGGGTGTGGCACTGTGACTCCCCAGGATTTCCTTAGGGAGTTCTAGTATTTTCAGACATGTACAACATCTTTTATTTAGAATTGATGCCAAAAAGGATGATCATTTTCACTGTTCCTCTTAATTCCAGGCAGCTAAAATTTTCATGGCAACCTTCTTTGAAGGCAGATATAAAAGGGAGAAGTCTCTATGAGATGAACAGGAAGTTACACGAATATCTCCTATCATTAATAATAGGAGTTGTGTTCCTTTTCCCTATGTACTCTGTTGAAAATTTTATCCCTACAGAAGTTGACAACAAATATGCTTTCCCTGTTTAAGTTGCAAAGCACAGTAACATCAAGGTCACTTGCTCCATTTGACGGAAGAAAAAAAGCACTGTATGAAATATGGATAGAATGTCAATCAAACCCGGGTTTGTAGTATACACTATGGTAATGTGAGTCATATTGCTTTTTTATTTTTAAACACAACTAGATATGGTAGTTTGGCAGCAGTGTTTTCACAAAGACAGCGCCTTCAAACTCTTTCATAGCAAGACTGGAAATCCTGCCAGGTAAAAAAAAAAGAAAGTTATTGAAAACCTTTCTTCCCTTATAGGCCCATTTTGACAGGAAATCTTTGAGAGACAGCAGCAATGAAGTGCCCAGAGATTTCATCTGTCTTCTTTTGCTTCAGGAAATGCTGAGCACAGGCTCCCCTATTAGGCAAAATACACGAAATACCAAATCCCCTTAACAATGATCTTCAGCCTTCTCTTAGGTTGACAGCTTTCTGTGTCCTAGTCTGTCAAACAGGGCCTGTTACTGAGACTCATATTACTGGGACCAATGTGAAAGTTTTCGACATGACTTTGAGGAGAAAAAACATATTGTCAGTGCTTTCAAGTTATCTCATCCAATCAGTTTTGTAGGGACTTAATCAGAATAAAATATATCTTACTAGAAAGGTATCACTTCATGGTGATTTCTCTTCTGCTCCACAGTGCTGACATAAAGATCCAGTTTGAAAGCACTGTCTGTCATTCTGTATAATTCAGTAAAATTCGTCAAATTTTAGCTGCTGTATTATAATTTCCAATAATATTTTTTGTTTGTTTTTGACAGATGCCAAATTTAAAATTTAAATAATGTTTCAAGAATGAAAATGACAGCTTGCAGTAATTCTGCAGGTGTCCAAGCAGATGTACTTCCAAATATAATTAGATGAAATATGTAGAGATCACAGGAAATATGAAAAAATTGACATTAGATTTTCATGAGTAAACTGTATGTTTGGGCATTTTAGCTAGTTTAAAACTATTAGTTATTAAGAAACATTCATACACTTATAGAACAATGAATGCACATGAAATGTAAAACAGTTCAAGAGAAAAACTCCAAGATTGTATTTGAACATAGAGTAAGGAAGAAAAAGAAATTTGAAGTGTCTCACACTGGTATCGTCTTAAGGAGTTTCCTTGAGCAATTTCGTCAACCAGGCAAGTAATAGACAGAGGTGTGTAAGAAACATTCCCAAAACACGGATTCTGCCCTCCAACTATTATTGAACAAAGTGATTTTGCTAGCTGTATTCATAACTTATACTAGAGGCAGAGAAAACAGAAAGGGAAACTGAATATGTGTACTTATTTCCAATAAAGTATATGAATTTCACTGAATGAGCAGGTAAAGATAGGAATGAAAGCTGATTTTTTAAGTTTTTCTTGCTTCAATGTGTGGCTTCACCACTTACCAACAAAATACTTACCTGGAATATCCTCAGATAGTAAACGTTCTATCAGTTCTTTTCTATCAGTTAATGCTTCACCTCAGAACCATTACAACAAAAACTGAATACCACAGATGCTGGAAAACTGGCAAATGGCTTAGTAAAGGTAAAAAACAGACATGCTAAAAATAGTACAAAATGGACAGGTATCTCTCTAAATTTTCTTTTATTATCTCAGTGGTTAAATGGTTGTTGAATCAAATAAACAAGTAGCCCTAAATCTAAGGATTAGAAATTAGGATTCTCACTCATCCCTTGAATATAACCACTCATCTTAACCTGTTTGAATTTAAAATTTTCCTCTTTCTATTCATTATCTACAACCCAAATAATCTCAGTTTCTTCTCCCAGTACAATGATGAGCTTTATCAAAAGATGTTTCTGATGCCTTGTCATCTAGCAGCCTATGGCATAATGTATGTCACTTGAGAAATAGAAGATGTGATCCTGAATATGCTAAAGCAGAAGAAAGAATTGAACCTGCATTTCCAGTTTGCTGAGAAAGAACTTTAATCACGAATGTATCATACAGAATAGTAGGCAGACTTGCTTCCTACAGCAGTTATCTCAGAAGAACGTTGTGCTCATGCCACTTGTCTCCTTATGGAGAACATAAAGAATTTTAGAACCCAATCAAGGAACACAGGGTTATGTAAAAAACCCAATCCACACCGTGTATTCCTCTCCCATGCCATCAGCTGTTAAAAGCAAAAGTGTTCTGAAGAGCCTGCACTAATCAGTAATGTGGAGGGGATGAGATTTATTCTTGGGTTTCCCCCTTGGGTCTGATTTCCACTCAGCTGAAGGAAATGAGGAGTTTGTTTTTGTCCCTGGAGGTCACTGGAGCACACCCTGGTGCAGTAACAGGGTGGGAGGAGGAAAGATGTGACTGCAGCATTGCTGATACTGCTGCCCGTTCAAGCCAGAGAAGGAAGGGAGAGCATTGTTTATTCTTCTTTATCTTCTTTTCCTTCCTTCCTTGGATCAGTAGTAGTGAAGATTTGTTGGTCATGTTGGCTGTCCTCCAGCCTCTTTCCTACAGCACTTCCCTGGGAGGTTTTTTCAAGTTTCTGTTATCTTAAGCTATGGGACATCTGACATACTGCTTTGGCAAAGAGTTCCTTGGTTTAATCAGCACCAGCTTCAGCACTGTGTTTTGACATTGTTAGGAAAAAGGTTTTTTTTTTTTTAATTTTAGTTAAATTTAAGTCTCAAAGGCATGAACAATTTATCTTTCTACATTTGCTACTAATAGTATCTGCATTCCTGGTTAATCTTCCAGAGATCTTTTTACAAGTTCTTTCACAAATGCACCTCTGATTTATTGGACTTCAATCTGGTAACAGAATGATGTGTAAAACTGTCACTATGGCAGTGTTTATATCCTTACTCCTATATACCTCTCAGTGGAAAAAATTGCCATCCAGACTGTTCTGTGGAAGAAGCTTCCTGTTTCCTCATTGTTTAAATATACAAAGTAAAATAGTTTAGAAAACTCTAAATGTAGAACTTTGCATTCTCTTCCACCACAGTATATTTGTTTGTGGAGGAGTCTTGGCTTGAGTATTTAATTTTTGGTTTCTGCTCTTTTTATCTTTTTCCATAGGCATCACAATTCCTTTTTCTCCAGTCTATTTGTTTTTGAGTAAACCTTTTAATGTGACATATTTATATGTGTTTCCATTATATCTTCTATTTTATTTACACATTTTTAGATCAAATATTTTAATTAACTTAAAAATATCTATAATGTAACTATACGAATGCAGACCTGCACATTGCACAACCAATATGTGTTCCTTTTTCGTGCAGTCCTGTGATGAGATGGATAATTTTTTACCACCATGAAAAAATTGGGAAAGATTTCACACAGTGGAAAAGCTAAACAAAGATTTGGGGGCAGTTGGACGTGTGCCTCCTCTGTCTTCACTTCCTGGAGATATGTCTGTGATGCTTTTGAAGCTGTAAAGATGTGAAACAAATCTTATGGCAGATGCTATCATTCCAAGTTGAGCTGAGTCTTTTTCAGCCCACTAACTTAAATGGTTTTTGGATTAGGCCCTAAAGAAAAGGATGTCATCTCTGAGATGTGAAATGGTTTTTCAGAACATCCAAGGATAAGTATTGCAAACAGATTTGATTTCATACAGAATCTTTCTTTTCTCATTACAATGGATTTATCTAAACTGTCAGAAAATGTCAGGTCTTCTATTTGTGCCCCACAGGACTCTTTTGCAGTATCTTATTCCTTTCTCTACACTTTCTCCTTGCTGCAACACCTAGCATTTTTTGCTAAAATTTTAGATATTTTCACTAATATCTTTGACCTCTGCAAACACAGGCTGTCTTCTCGTTATTTTCAAATAATACACTACTTACAGAAAACTCTTTTCTCTGTTCTGAAATAGACTTTCAAGTGCATGTTAAAGGGACAGTTTCATTGTAATCCTCAATTCTAACCAATGAAATATTCCATCGGTTTGACCAGGTAAACAAAGTTTGCAGATCCCAATGATTCCTTGCCTCTGTTAAAAGGAATGTGGTGCCACAAGAGGCTGCTGAGCACTGGCATTATTCATTAGTTGACTTCTCTGCAAAGTGTGGTAGGAGCCTTTGTCACTGCTCCCTCTACACCAGTCAGCTATTTATTCTTTTTCCTATCCTACACCTCTTTTGCCCCAGTATACAGGGTGCCCTTGTTGCAGAAGCCGAAATGATGAAATGTTTTTTGATATCTGTACTAAAATACTGCTGATGGTGCAGCATCACCTGTGAAGTGGGTGAGCATGGCTCGAAAAAGCAAAAGACTTCACTCAAGGATGTGCATATATCAGTGTTTTCTGTGCAGAAGCAGCTGACAGCAGGGTAATCCAGGAGGATAATGCAGGTGCAAAAACAGGAGAAAGAATCAGTCCAGAGAGAATTTCTCTCAGCTTCTCAATTTTATAAAAACTTATTTAAGTTCTCGGGGGTTTTGAAGATGAAAATGTTGCCTTGTTTGCTAGGGAGAGATGAGACTTTCCTGCTGATGATTAAAAGTTAGAGCAAAAGAATATTAAATGAATGGATACATGCAGAATGAATCAATAAGATTTTCAGTTCTCTATTGATGGCTGGGAAAGAAGGAGTGAAACACTGTGAAACAGTAATGCTTTAACCCAAATAGTTACCTGTGTTTTTCTTGAAATGACAAATTTTGCCTTGAAATTGTGCAACTTTCTTTTCACATTCATAGAAAAATATAATTTGCATAAAATTTGGTGACTTCTTGATGTTCTTATTTCTGCAATAATTGGGTGTTAAAAATAGTACATAACAAATAAACAATAGCAGTTCTATCTCCAGTCAGGTTTTCCTGTCCTGATGCAATTTTTTAATTTAACTTTTTCTACTTCGTTTGCTAAGTATAAGATCTGTTTTTTTACTCCCAAGAGTTTTACCTCTGATTTCAGTGGGACATGTCTGTTTCTTTTGTGTTTATGGGTCTCTGTCCTCTGCTTAATTTCCCTCACTTTGGAGGCAGGCTCACTGTGATCTAGAATCATTAAAACATTCTTGTGTCATATTTGGTAGGTGATTGGTTCTGTCTTGTTGGTGATGAGGATTTACTGTCATTTGTCATTTGTGCTTTCCATTACTACTGTTCAGTATTTAATCTACTTTCAGGAAACTGACTTGACCTAAAATGTTAAAAGCATCAACTGCTTCTTAATTAAAATAGTCTTTCAAAGCCATCAGGGAACTTTAGGTATCAGGTAAAGCTATTTTACTATATTGACAGATTAAGGTTATTATCTCAGCTTCCAACAATTTAAAGAAAGAATTACAAGTTTCTCATTCTTATGGGACAGCTTCTAGATGGGACACATCATCCAAAAGAAAAGAAATATATCTGTGCTCAATAAATGAGCATTAGTTACATATTAGCTTGGCATTTACCTAGGTCAGGGCACTAGTGCATGCAGTGTAGAAAGGCTCTTTTCCCAGCACTATCTTTAGCACCATTCTCAAGTTTTTGTAACTGGTAATTTTGTGCTTGGTGACAGATGAAAGCTGTAACCTGGAGAGAAACAAGCTCTGATCCTGCCTTTGGTGTAAAAGCTCTTAGAATGAGGTATTGTCAACTAGGAACTTTCCTGCAGTAACTCTTTATTCTCATTTTTCTACCAAAAATTAATATTTTTTTTCTGATGTACAGTTGAATAAATCTTTGTGAGATCCTAAAACATAGACACTATGTAAAGGTACAGGAGTATAAAAGTGGAGAACTGAGATAAGCAGTGCAGCATACATGGACTGTCTGAGAGAGCTCAAAGATTTCACAAAACCATCAAGTTTGCTTGAACTTGCAACAGGCTTTGCTCACCCTTAATGTTCTTCATTCAGAGGTAAACACTGAAATATGAAATACTTGTCAAACAACTGCATAACAAAACATGATAGCAGTTTTTTTTTTCCTCTCTATTATTCATCATTCTTTAAAAATTACCCGAGAAGAAAGCTGAATTAGCTAAAATGAGAATGTTTCAGGGTTTTTATCTTCTGAATATACCTTGATGCTAAATGCTACCAGTGCATAGTGGCAAATTCTCTTCTGATGTTCTCTTGAAGGCAAGATTCACTCTTAACAAAAGTGATCTCAGGCCTCCTGTGAGGGACCATGCATCTGGAAACCCAGAAACTCTAGGTTGGGCAATTGTAACAGAATATTTTCATTACGTATCTAGGAAAATAAATAGAAAACATATCAGAAGTCCCACCCCCAATATCTTTATCCCATACAGATGTCATTTTTCTTTTCCTGGTAGAGAAGCCACTGGAATACTGCCATTTTAGTTAGATTTTGTATTAAAAGAAAAAAAAAAAAAAAAGGAAAAATAAAAGGACTGCAATCTGCCATTGAGATAGAGACTTGCCAGTATCATTAAAGGATGCTATAATAGTCATCTTATAAATACTATGCAGTAACAAAAATGCATGCAGAGAAGCATGATAGTTTGAAAAAGTAAAGTTAAAGGTTATAGTCTGGATATAGAGATGAAAAACACCACTGGCAGTCAGAATTTTCACTTTTATGTGATTATATAGCTATGGAAAATATTAGAGTCATAACCAATGCAGGTAATCCCCTGGAGAAGTGCAGCAGAAATCAGATCTTCCTTACAAACTGTGGTGGGTTGATCTCGACTGGCTGCCAGACACCCTCACTTCCTCTCCTCAACAGCATGGAGACAAAATAAGGTGGAGAAGCTCATGGATCATGCTGGTGTGACCAGGGCAGCAGACGAAACCTGCTCCACCACATGGCCTTCACGGGCTGCAGGGCGGTCCATGCTTGAGTGCCTGGGGCTCCATCACTCCCCATCCCCTCTGGGAGCTCGCAGGGCTTTGTCACATTTGTCCCTGGCTCTGTGTGCAGTGTTTTGCCCTTTCTCAAGCACCTTTCCCCAGAGGAGCTGCCTCAGCCCTGCGCTGCACTGCGGGACCGGCCTCTCCTCCCTGCTCCCCAGCCGGGCTGTGCACACCTGGACACACACCTGGCACACAAACCATGACAAAAAATACCCAAAACGCTTCATGGAAATAAAATACTGCTACTCGCTTTATTTTCAGGGGTTAGATTCAAAAATGTTCACACATCTCAGTTTTGCTTAAATTGGTTGTGACATTGCCATTCCTCCCTAAAGCTGCAGCTAAAGGCAGAGCTTGTTTCCCCTGGTGGCCGTGACTCCTTGTGTCCTGGGGGTGCCAGCTGGCTTTTCCCTTGCTCCCAGGTGCTGTTGAGAGAGGATGCATTCCTTTGCTTGTTCTGCCTCTGGGCTTGATTAATTTAAAGCTTGTAGAACAGAAAATTCCCAGAGGATTGGCTTTCTATCTTCTTTCCTCTCCTGTACCCCTTGCAAGCTACAGTTACTTCACGTGTGACGTGCAGGACTCCAGGACCCTGCCTTGTCCCAGCTGGACAAGGACTTTTATTAGCTACCACTTCCCTGGAAGTCCTGAGTATTGAGCTGTTTAGCTCATTGTGACACTGCAGTCCTGAATTTGAGCACTTCCTTCAAGTATGGTGTGAAAGGGATTTTATTCTAGATCTCCCAGCAATTGTTTGAAACTTTATGAAAAGAGGGACAGCATGGTTGTTCTGTGTCTTTTGTTTTCTTCCTTTGCTCCCTTCCCTCCCATTTGTGAGACAAAACTTGCTGCAACCTATATGCCACTCACCTATTTATTGCTGCAAATGGTGAGTTGTCATTACTTGATGATCTGGACTTAAGGGTTTAATTCTTTAAGAAGAACCATACTCGTTTATGCGTATTTGCTGTCATCTTACTTCAGTGTAGTTGTGAAGTTTGTAACACTCTTTCTCGGTTGACTCTGATATTTTCTGGACTCTTGGTCTGTTTTTATAATTAGCTCTCAATTTAATGACAATTTTTATGGTTATGATGCTTAAATGATTTTTGTGGACTCAATCCTTCCTTCATACATCGTCAGGAAAAATAGGGTACAATTATTTGCCAGAGTGAAAGAATGATCAAATAGAAACTCATCAGTTAGATGCTGAATATGAAATGAATCTATTTTTCTGGGCCAGAAATTGTGAATGCAAATGGAAAATTCTCCACATCATCTAACCCAGAATCTACTGGATAAACAAAAACAGCTAATGCAGAGTTGCTCCTAATTTTCAAGTACAGACAGAATTTCAGGTGATGTACATTGTTTCCAAGGCTTATGCAGCTGGTTATACTAGATTCTAACATAGACTGTTATTAGTAGATGTTGTGCATGAAAACAACAAGTGTAAGACTTACTGTTTTGTCATTATTACTGTGTGTATATTCCAAGAGGTTTATATTTGAGAATTTGGTAAGTCAGCAAGCTTTCACTGACATTACATACACATAGGCTTTCAGTACAGATCTGTTTCAGATTAAACAAAATAGTGTTGATTGCTTTGGAAAATATTCTTGTTCAAAATATTTATTGAATGTATGGGTCTTCCTGATTAAGCAAGGATGAATAATGTCTCCCTGTCAGGCTCAGAAAATAACATTATGTATGGATTGCTGATTGTGCCTGGAATGCCATTCTGGAGAGACAATTCTGGCATAGTTTCTTTAAAAAAAGTGTAAGCTTCATATCAGAGTGAATTGCTATATGAAATATAAATTGCAAATACAAAATTACCAGTGTTCCTAGAATTCCATGAGATTCACACATAGAAGTGGACTTCAGCTGTTAATACCAACCATGCTGAGCGTGCAGTCTTTCCTGTGGATCAATGCAGATGGTGCTGATTTCCAGACTCAAAGGACTCGGCTGTTTTAAGTGGCTGCTGCCACAACACTGACAAAATGGAAACTGGAGTTAAGATCTTTCTACTGTTATTCATGCTGAATCTCATGCACAGACAATGAAGGAGAAAACCAGTGATAAGCCAATCTTGAAAAAAAAATGTGATGTACATGTGTAGTTTCCCTGCTGGGCTCTCTAAAAGTAAACAACTGAAGTGCTCCACCACCTGATTTACAGGTGGCTAAATCAGACCTTATTTTTGATGGTACTAAGGTCCCCAGATGAATGTAATACCCCTTTTTTCATTACTGAAAAGATGTTGGGCAGTGAAATTATTTAATTTGTACATATTTAGTGCCTAAATAGTAAAGGAAATTCCAGAATTAACTTCTCAAACACTTCCAAAGATGAGGTAAGTACCAATTAGAAAGTTCAACTTCTGTGCCTAAGTGTCATCTGGAACAACAGGTTAAATATTTTCGGAGATTTCAAAGTACAGTTTCTCAAGAAGAAGCAGGACAGTTATGATGCTATGGCATTGGACTGCCTCTTTGAAGGATTGATGAACTGCTTTCCTGTAAGCAGATATTCAGTCTCTCTTCTTGGCATTATAAATAACATCTGTCTAGTGTGCACATGATGGTATGGAGTATTTAAGGCTAAGGATTAGGCATTCATTAAATGATGAATCATATTCATTATAGCCTCTTTCTGTAGAACAACCCTTTCTGCTACAAACCCAAATAGTCTTTATGATGAATAAACAGAAAATGTCTTACTCAACTAATACCCGACATATTTCCGTAGGAGTTCATTTGCTTTATTGTTCTGTTTTATGTTCTCCTCCCAGTGAGTGCAGTTTTGGCCTATATTCTTTGGAAACTTACTCGGCAGCATCAAGACATTTTTAATTTTTATATTTGGCTTTATTGTTGCAAAACCAAAACTATTGGTACCAGCTGAAAAAGTCAGTAAGAAATATGTAAATCCCCAAATGCTGTTTCCTCTCCTGCTCTTTCTCTACTGTCAGTTTTGTAACAGATACAAGGAATTTTATTTATTAATTAGGTTGATTGATTTGATTGACTGACTGAGACATTTAGTATGGTTGAAATGTTTGATGTATCATAAGTTCTTGCTTTCAAATACTAGTTTCTTTGTTATGGAGCATTTAATAGAAAGTCCAATAAAGCATTATAGATTGAAGGGCTGCATAATTCATCAAATGTTGACCTCCCTTATCTTTTGTTTTTGACCACAGTGAACGACACAATAAACATTCCTTTTGAGTGACAGATTTGAGGCTGCAAAATGAACAGAGACAAGAAAGTGAATAAGTCCTCAGCTACTCCCTGTGTTTAATAGAAATGGATCAGGGAAAAAAACCCAACCAATGAGAAAAGCAGATTCTGTAGGCAGCCAGGGCAATACGTAGTGTCATTTAGAATAGGTCTCTTCTGCTCTAGATAAAATATCTGAAGGACCATCAGTAGATCATTCCCTTAAGTCCCTCAGGAGTATTGCTTGCATCTAACAGGTCTATCAAATCCTTTAGATGTCTTCTAATATAGCAGACAATATGCAGGTACAAATATGGTCATTGGAAGTTCTTCCAAAGGGAAAAGCTTGCATGTTAAGGATTATTATTTGGCCGGGGCAGAAAAAGGAATTCAGATTTTAATGTTGAGAAGTGAAAAAAATTACTATTTCTCTTTTAATCAGATTTTTAATCAGATTTTTATTGTTGCTAGTTTCACAGATGGGATGAAAATAGTTGCTCTAAATATCATTTACAGAGACAGTTTTGTGGAGAATTGTATCTTTTTGCTACCAGCCATTAGAACTTACTTTCTCCTGTGAAGCTGTGTGTGCAGCCAAGGACAAGGTCTTGTTTCCCTTGTGTGCTTCCACTTCTTGTGTTATGTGATTTCATATGGGGAAATAAGTTTTTTTTTCTCAGAAGTGACTGATCTTAATTTTGCATTGATGAAGGTGGTGGAGCCCATATTTGCTTTCCTATATTCTCTGAAACAGACAATTTATTTTTGTTATGAAAGATTTTACCTCTCCTCTTCTGCATTGCTGAGACCAGCTGAGCTTGCCCCACATCTTTTATCTAATTCTGAGGCAAAACTTACAGCGACTTAAATACCAAATTCACAGAGCACACATTTACTTTTACGTGATCTATCGCTCCAATGAGTTTCCTGAAGATTTGCGTCAGATCCCTGCTCTACCCTGTCTCCTACTGCAATTTTTATTATGATACTGTAAAATATTTAGCTATGCATTGGGGTCTAATGTCAGTGCAAGACTACCATTGACTTCATTGGGATTTAGAATCAGGTCATATAGAATAGGTTGTGTTTTCATTTTGCAGGAGTGTGCCACAGACTAAACACATTTTTCACTGTAGTGAGTCTTGAGAAAAATATTAAATAAGGGCCGTGCTCTGCGAAGGAGTACTTTTGGACCTATAATAGGTCAGTCATTAACCACCTTGTATATTTATAAGATATCACTCTAACTTGTCTACCTTTTTCTTAAGTCTAATTATAGCAAAAATAATTTACTGTATACAGCCATGTTCAAAAGCGTGTGTTTGAAACATGCTTCTTGAATACTTAAAAGTGTTTATCTGCTAAAGCTGCCATATAGAACCCCTTTTTCATGTTTTTATTGCAAATATCATAAAAGATCTACTGCTGCTCATGTTTATGTACAAATGTGGCCACTAACCTTGCCCCACTTTCATAGATTTGTTCATCTCATGAGACATTTTGTATGCTGTAAACTGAAAAAAGATACACAATTAAAACTTGTTAAAGATAATTAAACTGAAGTGGAGGGAAAAAACCTGCCTCACTGCTTTGTTCATAATAATAGTCTCTGAACTATAATTAAATTCTTCCTTCCAATAATTGTATACATATAAAGGAATATTTCAGATAGCAAAACAATACAATGATTAAAAATGATTAAGAAGCTGTTTCCAAAAGCAAAGATGAGCCAGAGAGGGTTGGAAAGATTTTAGGTGCCTCTAAATATACTGTACCAGCTGGGTACCAGATGGTGTTTGGCTACTTGCACCCCCTAACTCAAAATATCAGAGGAGTGACTGCACCACTGCCAGGATCAGTTCCCCTCCCTTAAATAAAAGTGGCACTCTTGGGAACGACTTGGCAGTGCAGAAAAATTTCCTGACAATGAGATCTATTAGATTGTGAAATAGTCTCCCGGAGGCAGAAGTAGATGCCAAATTGCTTGGCGTGAAGGAGAGGCTGGGCAAAATCTAGAAAAAAACTGTAGAGATGTGCTACCCTAGTGAGGTGGTGACTTATAAGGTCTGTTATAAGCTTGGAGCTGGGGCATTTAGATAAGAATGTTTCTGCCTTCTCCAGAGTAACTTTGGAATATTTAACTTTGTCTTTCACATTAGGCTTCTTTGTATGGGGCATCAAAGACTGAAGATATATTTTTTTTCTGGCTTGTATCTAATCAAAAAATCAATCAGTCATTTCATGGATATAGTTGGCTTCATGATCTTGGTAGTTGTGAGCTTTTTAAAAGTTATCTCGTAGTAGTGTTGCATACATTCTTTCCTTCCCAAATGTTGTTAAGGCATCTTGCAGAGACAATAAGCATCACCAATATGTTATACAAGACGTGCAGACATCATCAGCTTTTGAGGATAATGAAAAAACTCTTGTAATTTGTTCCTCTTATCTGTGATCAAAGGATGATTAGAAAGAAAGAAAAGATAATTAAAAAGAAATTAACTTCAAACTCCCATTTCTGTTGGCTGTTTGAGCTTAGAGTGTCAAGCCAGAAATAGGAAGCACATCACTATATGTAGCAGTTTGCTAGCAAGAAATCATCTCCAAATTGTTGGAAGTGTGATTACATTAATTGTGTCCAAAATGAAAGGTTAAAGAAATCAGTAAAAGCATTGTATTGTGGAATACAAAAATGGGAATGAACTGATTAACTAATGTAGGTTCCAGCCCCTATAGATGCTGCTGGAACTTGTTTTTTATTTCAGACTAGCTGAATTAATACGTCCAAGAAAAAGGTAGAAAAAAAAGAGTGAAACGTTTTTTCCTTTCTGTTTTTTGTTATTGTAATTGTTTATTTATTCATGTAAATGAATAAAAACCTTGGGGACCTAAAGCCTCCAGTGTCATTTGAAAGTATCATTTTCGATTTGAGCCCCAGCTGTGGACTCTTTTGTCTTTGAACTAAATGCAGCTGGGGCTGGAAGCGCCTTTGGCAGAGACAAAACAGTTGTTTTCTGAGGCGAGGCTTTGATTCCACATCTTTTCTCACTGCCACTAAAGACTAATTTTTGCATGTAAGTAGAATTCCAGTCTAGTCTTTAAAACCACAAATCTGCCTTGTGCTGAGTGGCTTCCTTGCAGGCTGCACAGAAAGGGAGTAGCCTTCTCCACAGTCTCTCCTACCTTTTGAAGTCTTAGAAGTATCCCAGCAGGAGCTCTTCTAAATACAAGAAAATCTGGAGTTTTAAAAATGCAGTCACATTACATCCAGTGTTAGTTTGTAAAGATGGTCAGAAGTAAGCAGAAGTACAGTGGAGTCCTTTCCAAGAGTGTTGGTGCTCCTTCTCTCTCAGGGCTTGTTCCTTGTTCCTTCTCAGTGGGTTCAGAAGCAGCAGGACAAAATCACGAGACAGCTAAAGACTATGTTTTGATATTGCTTTCTTTCAGACATTTGATTTTGTGGAAAGATTGCTTAAACCCTGGTAGCACACTGCTGCTTTGTTGGTGTTGGGTATTTGCCAAGCAGCACTTGAAGAGCACTGCTCAGGACAGTTTGCACGTGCTGTAAGGGGCTGCTGTGCTTCAGAGGTTGCTGTGCTCATATTTGAGCTCTAGGACCACGAGGGAATGAATGGCAACGATCAAAAAAACTGCTGATCCAGTTTCTTCATCAATTTTTCCCAAAGCCAGATCGCAGAGGGGTATCAGAAACTAATAATAGATCACTGAGTTTATTTTCAGCTGGCAATTTAAAAAATTATTTCTGTCCACAGTAGCAGCGAATGTTAACTGGATTCTGTTAGCAGGATCCCACTGCTCCTACCTTACTGAAAATACTGTATGAAGTTTTGAGAGGAGATTGTGAAACCAAAGCAATGTAAAAATAAACATTCAGCCATGCTCAAGTCCTTGTCACTCATTAACCCTGTGAAGCAACGCAGAGAGCAAAAACCAAATACAGACCCTGGCCAGCAGAGTTCCCTTTTTTGTCTGAGGAGGATGCAAGTGTCCTATGGAGCTGCCACAAAGCTCACAGCATATAGAATCCCTCCTCTTCAAACTCTCTTTGTACTGCGGGAAGAGCAGAGTGGTAAAAATACTGCTCTTATGCTGGATTTGAAAGGGCCCTGATGTTTCCAGTAAAACAAAGAGCAGAACTTAGCTTACCTTTGAAAACATTCTGGCCAAGAATGCTTTTTTGCTTTACAGTGATTTACAAGGTGAGAAAAATTACATCAATTTTTTTTTCCAATTCATAATTTTTCTGGATTACTATATATTTCCTATAAAATCACAGGAACAACTAAGTATATAAAGATAGACCCTGTAGTGTGAACCCAGAGGTGGATACTTCTCTATTGTTTCTATGGAAGAACTGTGTGCACGTTTAGACACACAGCATTTGAAAATGCACCTGCCTTTGTTTTCTTCTCTTCAAAGTGGGGCTGTCCTCTCATGTTACACAGATCAGTAGGAAAAAAGCTGCCCTGCTGTAACACTGCTGACTTCTGTACAGACTGCTCTTGACATTTGACTTGGTCAAGTTACACCAGAGAGGAATCTGTCCTTCACTACTCCACTTTGCAGACTTTGGAAATATTTATTTCAAAAAGTATACTGAGTCTGTATGTGACAGTTTGCGCTCTGAAGAGCTGCAGGTAAACAGAGCTGCTTTTTTTTTTTTAATTTAATTTAATTTTTTTTTTTATTTCTAGCTTTTTTGCTACCTGCAATAATTAATTAGTTTTTAACATATAATATTTATCCATCTTTTAGAAATCAATTAACGCTGGAATATTTACTGAAATAATCCTACTGTAGGTTTCTAAAGAATAAGCTTAGACTTTCTCTTTCACCTAATCTAGTGATCTGTGAACTGCTAAACGCTCAATAATTTCAATTTGGCAACAGCAGAAAAAAGATTTTTTTTTTCACGTAGCAAGCACATGCAAGATATGTGGATTAGTGAAGAAGATCTTAGGAGTTTGTGAAAAAGGGCTGACCCATCTAAATGAGCAGCTTTTCTGTTCTGTGCTTGTGTGCACATCCTTTCAGAACACAGTCCCGAATCGTAGTGGTGTCCCAAATCACAGGATTAATGTGTCTATGGACAGACCTCTTATGCCTCCAGAATGAAGTACTCCTTGCTAATTTCTCTTCAAGACACCAGCTTAATTGCATTTTAAACAAATGGGCTGCTTTGCTGGCCAACTTTTAAATGAGATAACAGCAATGTTCACTCTCCAGCAGTGATGAGTGCCTTGCAGTAGATTCAAAACTCTGTTCAATAACAGGTTTAATCTCACACCAGCAGATTTACTGCAGAATAAACTGCCACTGAGCTCATAATTAGTAAAACAAAAAAAACCCCAACCTACTAAATATTATTTTCCAAAGCAGCAGGCTATGTTTTAGTGGAAAATTTCAGTCCTTTTCTTTGTATGTTTTATTGATTTTATGTATGATATTGGGAATTCATGCTATGATTTAAGATAATGGTCTTTATCGATCACTTAAGCAGTTGTTCAGCCACACAGTAACAAAATGATGCTCCCATTCATGGAATATGTGATACTGACAGCAGGGAGACCACAGTGCTTCCCTTCTTAATGTTTATTTCTTTTTTCCAAAAGCATATTCGCTGCTGGAAAACAGCAACTGCAAACATTTGTGCTTTAGAAACAATCTTCCCATAATTTTCTTTGTTGCAGCTATTAGTAGCCAATTGTGATTCAGTGATACCCAGCTCAACAAACAGATGTTCCAAAGTATATTCTCTATAGCCTGAAAAGAAAATATTAATGAGGTAATTGGAACTATTGATGAAAAGAAAATGGTGAATATCTAGTTCCTAATATTTGAATTCATGCCCTTTAGTGTTTTCTTGTATTAAGAGGCAAAGGGAAGTTTCAGTATCTGACTGTTTGAACACCAGAAGGCAAATTTCCAAAAAGGCCTTTTTCCGGGTTCAGGTTTGTGTGTGCACAGTATATTTGCATTCAGGAAGAAGAAAGTTGGAGAGTGTAATTGAAAAATTTGGTCTCTGACAATTAAAAATAAAACAATAACCAAGGAAACCCCCCCCCAAAAACTCCCAAGGACATAAAGTGGTTGGGAGGACAGGGAATGAAGTCTAGGGTGCATTGTGGACTTTTCAGTGGGTTGTGCATATGGTGACTGGTTCTGCCTGTGAAAAGAGAGCATTTTTTTAGTCAATCAGTGCATAATTAGTCCACCATCTAAACTGCAGGATAACAGTTTCTATTTCACATATAGGTTGTATGTGTATTATTGCTCTAGATACAAGTAATTATTCATTTAATTAATTTCAAAGGTTCCTAAAAATTTACAGAAGGCAAAACACATCCTGTGAAACCACCTTTCAGCAGGTCATTTTTCCCTGGTTAGGATTTATATACCAGAGTATTAAAAGGCTGAATTTAGTTCATTGCTTTTCCACTCAAGATAATCTATTTCAATAGGATTGGGATATTGCAATCATTCTGATGCAATACACATTATGCACAGCATTTGTGTTTAGGAACAGAATCCATTTGGATGTGCTAAAATGAGTATGAAGTGATTTCTCTGGCTGCTTCCACATCTTGAAACAGTGAGCTCTGGAGGAGTCAGTGCTGTCCTGGCACTGATTGTCCATACCAGAGCCCAGGTTTCCTTCCAAAGGAAATGCAAATATCCAGGGTGTGGGGCCAAGGATGCCTCGTTACACACCCGGCTCGGTGTGCAACTGGTGACCAGCACCAAAGGAACTTCACAGAACTGGGTAGGTGCACCTCAGACACAGACAGTGAGATTCACCAAACCCCTAAGCCACCCAGTGTATCATTTGTTTCCTTGCTTTTCAGGTTTTAGTCTATTATGCTTTTAGTAAGTTAGGATAGATATTTTGCAAAGCTACAAAAAACCTGGCTACCTCATTCTCTAGGAAATACTTTCCGTGTTTCTATATCTGCAAGTTTTTATAATCAAATGTGAGGGTACCAGTGGTGCCATAAACAAAGAGGAAGGATTCTAACAAAATCCTCAATGGTTGAACCCTGTAAAAACAATGATCAGAAGGTTATCACAGCATCAGTGTCTCTGGATGTAAATATATATAATTTCTTTTTCAAGAGGAATCTACGCTGATATGAGATGGTGTGATTCCCCCTCTCTGCCTGTACGCTCTCTCTGCAGCTGTACATCTGCTGTAAATGCATTCATTAGCTCTTGTGCTTCTCTTCCACATTGTTGGAACAGTGGCATTGACTTCCAGACTCTGAAAAAACTGAAAAAGTTTAATCTTGTTTTCTTCTCTTGGCCAGACCTGAAAACGTTTCTCTAAAGAAGTATTTGTAGTGCAGAAATGAGAGATAAAGTGGAGATGAAGTGGAGTGGAGATGAAGTTAATTTTAGTGAAGTGTTCCACTAAAAAGTCTGGAGAATTTTTAGGATCCTTCTATTCTGAATAGCTCTCCAAATTTTCATACTGTATTCTTTTTTGTTGTTGTTGTTTTAATCAAAGCATAGACTTTACAACCTAGTGGTAGAATGCCAATTAGAACACTTGGATGTAGAAAACACCAGCTCAGTTGTTCATCAGAGTCTATAAAAAATGTATGAGGTAAAATTTAACTTTTAATCTCATGAAAAATCTGGAGTTTGGATTTTTATGCATGTACCTCAGGAAAGACATCAAATATTTCAGTATACTGAAATCTTGAATTCAGATATCTTTATACTATTCTTTATTTGATTTTGGCCTTCTGTGCTTCTCTGATGATAGCCCTAAATCAGAATGCTTCATACTAGTTTTGTAATTTGGACAAGAGGCAAAAATTCAGAAATTCTGGGTTTATTTGCTGGCTCCAGCATAGATCTTCTTGATGCCTATAATTTTTTATGCTTCTGTAAAATAGAAGTTTCCCTTCCTGTGTGTTGTGAGGGTAGACTTCTTATTGATGGAGAGCCACAAAAATTCTGTAAAAGTCATGATCATACCATCTTAGATAGCCTTACTTATAATGTTCAATACACTACTTCTTGTAATATTTGTAAGTGCTTTTAAAAATGATCTTTTTTCCCAGATCTAGCATATAGTACCTAAATAATATTCAGACTCCCTCATTCTCCAGCTGGGAAAATTACCTGGTTTAGAATTGATTGATCCTTGCTCTTGTCAATGAAATGTATTTTTCTGACAAACTTGATACTTTCAATGTATGATCCCAAATATAAAAATGGGTTTGAATGCCTGTTTTTTTGTGCATTGTGAGAATTATTGCCGTGCTAGGTTGGTTGTTCTGCAAACCTCCTGCAAAGAACTTTGTAGTCAAGAAAAAACCCCACATATCTCAAGAAGAAAAAGTACATACAAGCTCAAGAGGAAATGAAAGAAATTGATTAGTGATACTAAAAATGTTTACAGGATATTCCACAATTTTTAATGTTAAAAAGGCAAACTTAGAAATGCTTTAAGAAAAATCCTGCGAAATATTTGTGTATATATATATATATATACGTACATATGTATGTATGTACATATGTAGAGGTGGAAGAGTAGTGTTAAGAAATTTGGAGAAAGATAAGGAGGGGTTTAGGAGAGGTGTCCATGATGCAAGATGACTGACTGTGGGAGATTTGGGAAGTATGACTAGGAAGGGTAGAGAAGGTTAATGACCTCTGCCAATGGTTTTAAGCAGAAGGTCTGAATAGATTCTAGAGGCATGAAAAGCATGGCTAGAAGCTAAATTAGCTGAGAGCTGTTAGATATGTACATTGCATATGGTATAAATATGAACAATCAAATTTTTAGTACATGATATCAGTGCTACAAACTTTTGTAAGAAGTTCCTGCATGGGATATGTATCAGCTTTTTAAAAGGACCACATGTGTCTTTTACTCAGACTATTATTCTTATATCAGGCATGTTCGGAGTTCTAAAAAATAAAATTATTTTCATTTGCATCTGAACAGTGATTTAATTGTTCTGCTACCTATTGACTTGGCCTGGGGTCCATTTTGGCCTTGCAGATGAGAAACCTTTATACCATACCATGGAGATGGGGTATCACAGATATTTTTAACTTTCACTCCAAAAAAACCTCAGAGAAAACTTATATTATCACTTACATATTTTCTCCGTATAGGTTATCAAGGGTGCCATTTCATTAGCCATGGTGTTTTAAGCCTGTGCAAAAGCCCATTAGTAGAAGCTGACTGTTGAGCAAATTAATCGGTGGAAAAGATTAATATTTAGTCTGTTTTCCCAGCACAGCAAAAATATTTAATATGTTGTGCAAAATCCATTAAGTGGCAAAAAAGAATTTAAGCTACAATAAACTTACCCATTTTTAATATAGGCCTTTTTATATATTATAAAATAAATTCCTTTTTTCATGTTTGTGTATTAAAAAATATTTTTACTGCAACCTTAGAGAAAAAAAAAATCAAATGTAAGAATTTAATTATTTAAAATTATTTCTTTCTATGCTACAAAAAAAATTGATTTTGCCAAGTAAAAGGGTTTTTTTCCCTGATTTTGCATGTTTCTTTTTATTCTGTCACACAAAAAAACAGATGAGAGAAAACAACTGCAAAGCATCTCACTGGCATCCAAAATCTTTGGACAGTTTTTAGATGAAGGCATTTGCTAAGGACTGCAATGAGCATTCTTCCTCTTCTGTTACCTGGTTCTGTGGATTGAAGCCTTCTCAGAGCAGCATTTTGCTTGAACCAACAAATACATCTTATAGATGAAATTTTCGGTAGCTGAATTGGAAATAAGGTAAAAAAGCATCACAGCTGGAATGTTGGGAGATAGGGCTCAGTAGGAGGAGATATATTAATGGCTGGTGGGTGATTAGCACCAACCTCGTGTCTCAGTGTCCCCTTTGCCATGGGACTGGTGCAATGAGCCTGTCAATACTCGTTCACAGTTGGATTTCAGGAGGTATTTTGTGCAGTCTGCCACAGAGGGTGTGTGCAGTACCCCAGAAGCACTGGTTGGATTTGGCTGCAGTGCTTTGGCTCTGGGTGTGCTTTATGTTTCTCTGTTGTTTGTTATTTGCCATCCTGGCTGGTTTATTTCCACCTTTCCTGCTCATTCCCAGATTTGCTTGGAACTTGGCTGCTGACATGAAAACTTTCTAATTGTAGAGAAAAAGAGGCAATTTCTCTTTAAAAAGAGCAGTCTTTGGAGTGTCACTGACTATGATATCTTCCTCTTTCTCCAGCATTTCTATTAGAAAGACTTCAGAAGTGTGACTAATAAAAAAAAATGAGGTTTTGTAAATATAAGGAGAAACTTGTTGATACACTGATACTAGAACATTAGAAAGGATGGGTGAATTCCTTAACCTGTATTTGGCAACATGCAGAATCTTCAGGCCCTATGGAATGAATATTGCCTGGTCTTCTTACAGAACTGAGCTGAGCTCTGGGGTGCATTAAAAAAAAACATATTGAAGTTCTAATGTAGCAGAATCTGAGCAAAAGTAGTGTGTTTTGCTATTCAGGTACATTCTCTTTTTTGAAAAGAAAAATTAGGTTAAAAACAAAACCTGAAATGCTCTTTTTGTGAAGCTTTTATTTATTTATTTATTTATTTTTTAATAAAGCAGAAAAGAGCAGAAAAGTTATCTAAAGAAGTAATTGATGTTTCAATGAGGATACTTAGGACAGATATTGAAATATAAATTTCTCTGGAACAGTGAAGAGTAGTTTTAGTCTGCAAATAATCAAACATCTTCATCTTCTTTATCCTGAATCTTTCTGGAATTTTAAATTGATACATCAATAACTATAATAATTTTTTTTATTTGTAAATAATCTAGAGAGGCAGACACAGATTTAATTTTAAAATAGATAAGAAAAGCAAGAAAATGCAGTATTCCAAATATTTTCTAGAATTATTTCTCATAGAGGCATCAGATACTCATGTTTAATGTTGGTTTCCATCAATTAATCAGATTAGATTCAACCTGTCTTTAATAGTTTGAGGTTTTTTAAGTTCTGTAGAAGGTGAGTATAAATGAAGGAAAGTTGTGCAGCATATTCCATTGTGCAGTAATATTTATATTCTAGTGTTTACATGTAAATCCCTCTTCACAAGGATTTCTAACTGAAATAAAAATCCTTAGGGATTAAGTTTCCAGGGGTTCAAAATTATAGATTCATTTGCCCTTCTTAATTCCAATTATTTACGAATATATTACACTGTTCTTTAAAGCTACCTAGAAACTTCAGGAGACTTAGATATTCTTTCTTTCTTTCTTTTTTTTTTTTTTTTTTTTTTTTTTTTTTTTTTTTTTTTTTTTTTTTTTTTTAATATTTATTCAAAGCAGGCTTGTTTTCTATACTGAAAATATCCTAAATCAAGATGAACTGAGTATGCATTTTAGTACATTGATGATCTTTTGGGACAGTAAGAAAAAAATATTTTACATTTGTAAGAACATCCCTTTAGCCAAAATTTCTTTAGGATTTCTAGTAGGTAAAGTTAGAGAGCATGTAGTGCTCTGTGAATGAAGAGCTCCCCAGGTATGCTCTGATGGGGAGACTGGAGCTGTTTGTGTCAATGGTTTGCAAATAATGGTTCTCTGGGAGAATTTTAAATTGCAGTTTTCACTCCAGACTGGTGCTTTTTGGGATGAGCTGAGTTGCTGTGAGGCTTGGCACTCTTCAGTGCACCTTAGGCAGCAGTTCTTATACTTCCACTGAGATTGTAACAGCTTTACAATCAATCAAGTGACATTTCAGGGGTAATTTTTCTTTAATATTAAGAAGGGAAAAAAAGAAATAAAAGATATTAAATTGGAAGAAGTTATGCCAGAAAGAGCAAGGAATTTATGAATTTATCTTGGACTATAAAAAGCAGGGTCTTGCAAATAAATCACAACTGATCATGCAGTTATTTTTATTTGGAACACTGTGGTATTTTCTATTAATATGTAGGCACTGTCCATATCCTTGTAGTACTGTTCTGCATAGGTGTTGATTATATATTGTAGTACTCTTCTGCATGTATGAGTGCAGAATCTTCAACTATATGATGTGTGTAAATTTGGGGGTCTGATCAAAACTTCACTAACCAAACCATGAAATATATTTTCTTTGCTTTAAATTAAGCCTTCAAAGCAAAAATGAAGTATTAGAGATGCTAGTGAAGAAATAAGGATTCTAAAGAATAGGTGGGATGGCCTTCAAAGATGGTCAAAAAAGAGCCTTAAAAATGTCTGGGACAGTAATATGAGTTAAAATTTTTGAATATCTTGAATGGAATAGGAAGTAAGAGAGGTTTTATTCACTGCCATGTATGATTCAACCAGCAACAGGGTTTGTGCAAATTGTTTCTGATTCTCCCAGAGTCCACAACTCTGTTGAGTTAAAATATTATTTTTGCACACTGTGTTTTAGTGCTTTAATGTTCTGCTTTGGCTCAAGCAGCGAATCCTGTATGAACATAATCATATGTTCATTACATGATCCTGTGATTATATGTAATTAGGGTTATTAATGAAACATCCTCACTGTGTATTGGTAACAAAGGAACCGAATCATGGCGATGTGGGTTGTAATCAGAACCCTTCATGCAA
Source organism: Prinia subflava (assembly GCF_021018805.1). Classification (NCBI taxonomy): domain Eukaryota; kingdom Metazoa; phylum Chordata; class Aves; order Passeriformes; family Cisticolidae; genus Prinia; species Prinia subflava. The sequence goes on along the minus strand of NC_086256.1, from coordinate 13,485,041 downwards.
GGCACATCCTTGGCAGGGACTACCTGGGTGACTTTGTGTTTAACTGTTCTGCAACTTAATGTCTTCAGGGACATTTAATGATTAAAGCACTGTGCCCAAAGGATCAGAACAGGGAAAATTATAAAGAAGCTACAGTAGGATGCAACAAGAGTGATATATCAAATTTCTTCTCTCTGTTGTTCCTGAAATAATGCAATTGACACTCATTTTACCTGGAATTAAAGAAGCAGTAGGTTCAGAAAGTAATGCTAACCACCTAAACTTCCCACCATTAGCATATGACACCCTTCAGGGAGAATTCTCCTTTCAGTTTATATGGATGCTTTTTTTCTCATAAGCATACAGTGAGGGATAAAAGATCCTCCTCTTCTGTGAAAGATTAATGAAGATGGTCAGTTGAAGCACAGTGGATGAAGGCAGTTGAGAGGGGCTTCAGGAAGGGCTCTTCCTCCTATGTCAGACAATTTTGTGTATTGCTTTTAGCAACACATATATTTTTCTTCCACTATTAGTGAAATTAATTCTATTTACCTCTTGTTCTTTTTGGGGTCATCCCAGAGTCTCTCCAGTCCAAGTGACCTCCTCAGGAGTCAGGTGACGATGTTAGCTTGGCCACGACTGAAAGCAGTGAGAAAACGTTTTGGACATTTTGTGACACCTTACACAAAGAAATACAGATAGAAATACAGATGGGGATTGCATCCTGGATCAAATGATGTCTGGGATTTAACTCTCATTTTTAGAGTTTTAAACCTGAATGAAACAGAGAAATTTATAATCAGGTGGGTTTAGTACTGATTTGTAATCTGTGAAGCTTCATGCAGAACTTCACTTAATTTCTCTCAAGAGATACCTCACCACAAGGGATGAAGTTTTTACCAATAGTTCCAAATAAATCTCAACATAAATCATTAAGTGAAACAAAAAATATTTTTTGGCATATAGTAAATTGAAGTATTTTCCCATGGCTTGAGAGTGAGCAGTTCTTATAAACTTAATTATCTACCTGTCTGTCAAGTAAATGATCAATGTTACATACTGTCCTTGACAGCTTCTTCATGTTTTTACATGATATTGTAGTCATTAACATGTGCAGTTGCTGGCTCATGGACATTTTTTCCATATATCATCTTTTGTTCCCCTGATTTTAAAAAAACTTCCAAGCAATAGGAAAGCTGGAAAATGTAATCTCCACCTTCTGCTTTAGTGTAAGTGTGCAGGCCATCTCTTACATTATGTATTTTCAGTTAATAAATGGAAAAGCACAGTAACCTTGAGTGCAAACTGTTTCAGCTACCATCTCTGGACCCCTGAGCCAGGGATTTAAACAAGGATGATACCTCTGGACTGTTTTCTGCCTTTTCATTGTATGATCTTTGTTTCTCATTAGCATTACCTCTAAATTAATGGAATTGACTGATCCAGCTGTAGATGAATAAAGCAGAACAATATTTATTAGAGATGTTTCCCTTGCCTGAGGCTTTCCCTGCTTGGCTTTCTCCTCCCTTGCCTCTCATGGAGGCCCAGCTTCATCATGATAACATGAGACCTCTTCCTAGCTAAGTTTCATCTTATTGCAATTCCTCTTTGAACAACATCTCTCAGATGATTGTTTGGATTGATAGGGAAATGTTTAAAACTCTTGTTCATGCTCCTAACATCTTATGTCTCAGTTGTCATAATAGAGTTTTTTCTGGCCTTGACAAGTCCATCATGTCCAAGTGGATGCTGTAACAAAGCCTCTCTCTGTTGTATGAGAGTGCAGTGCAGTCTGCCTCCCTTCTGCTGAATTGTCAGCTTCTGCCTTCCATTATACCTTCATTGCACACTTGTTAGATTTTCAAACAAGTACTTTTGGGCTTTCTTCTATATTGACCCTGTACTTTAAAGTTGCCATAAATGTTTAAAAGATGACCTCATTAAATTCAAGTCCCTAAAACTCTCCCTTGTTACAATGCCTATGGAAGAAATGAGAAGTGTCAGGCTGTGGGTGTTCTTGGGATGTTGCATTTCTTACTTTCCTGGTTTCCTTGTGCACCTGTCTCTGCTTGCATCCCACTGCTCTGCCTAGTTTATTTTACAGTCCCTGGGAAATGACAGTTTTTGTCCCCATGCTACCCAGCACAGCACAGTCCCACTCCATGATTTGATGCCTCACAATGTGGTCAAATTAAATGCTGTTTTAATGAGTAGTACACTTAGGAACTGAGTTATGAATATTCAACTGGACAGGTTAAAATTTCTAGGTGGTTAAGCTTATCAGTTTTACATCAAACTGCTTTTGTGATGGCACTTGATTTTTTTTTTCACTATCTTTTTAAATTGTTCTCCTTCTGTTGGACATGCAAAGTGAGACTTAATAGGTCAGAAACAGGAAGAGCTTAAGTTATGAGACTCCTAATCTGAAACCTATAATAGTATTCAGATGTTAGCTGAAGTAAACATTTATGCTGCCCAAAGGCTAGATTTTGGATTTAACCTTGAAATGCTTGTACTTCTCTTCCAATTTGTTTTCCTTGCTTATTTGATTTGTTTGTTTGTTTTGGTTTTGTTTTGTTTCTCATAATCTAAAGGGGAAACTATCTTCAGGAACATAAGGCTTCACAAATAGCAGGCAATAAAGTTTCCATTGTACAACACACAGGGGAGTTTTAAGCAGAAACTCTATTCCTGAATATTTTGTATGCAGAAATGTTTGGTTTTTTTCAGGAGAGTGGGATGAGACCTTGAACAAATAAGAAATTATTTGAATAGTATTCTAGCAGAACTATGGATGTCTAATGTATGCACATTCCTGATACTGTTGCCAGCAAAAATTGCATTGCACTTAGGTATTAATCCTTTTTCTCTCCAGCCTGATCTACCAATTACTGGCCTTTTCATTTTGTCGGTAATATGCAAGCTTTCTCTTAACTCTGCTGTAATTTGCAAGGACACAAAGCATGCCTGAAATTACCTACCTGACTGCACTTTCTGTGAAGAACTCCATCCTCTTGGCTGTTTTAGATTAACAGTGAATTACAGTTCACTTCAATGCAATTAGATCTAATGAGGTGCACATGGAGACCATTGGGTCACCCTGTAACCACATTATATGGACCTGCTAGTTGCCATTTTAATCAATTGGTTTGACCTCTGAATACCAACTACGACAAAGCACAAAGAACTTTGTGGCACAGATGCTTATTAACCTCAATGCAGGCAGAGATGATAAAAATTGTCCTTTGATCAGGAAAAACTCTTTCTCTAGGGAATCTCTTGAAAAGAAATTCTGTTTGCAGAAGTATGGTTAATGTGGAAGAACACGCCTGGTGCAGATGGCTTGGTTTGCACGCTGTAGCTCAGGGTGCAGGTTGAGCTCTGGGCAGGAAGTCAGGGAGACAAGATTCCATGAACTTCCAAGCCTTGGGGTGACAAAGGGCACAAGGAGCAGGGGCACTGGGCAAGTGAACAGACCCTGGGAGAAGCAGCAGGAGCCCAAGGCTCAGGAGGAGCAGCGAGACAAGTGCAGGGGTAGGTGTGAGGGGATGGATGAAAGCCCAGGGGTTCCTTTGTTGGGGGTCCTCAGAGGCACCAGCTCAGGCTGACTCCGTGTTACTGTGCCATAATAAATGGGTTTGTGACACTAAACATCTGAGGCTGCTAAGGGAAACCTGCTCTGGCTCTGTCTGTGGATGTGTAGGCAGTGAAGCCACTGCTGTAAAGGGGTTTAGTCCCAGCAGTGACAATCTCTAGAATGGTCATACTGGGAAGGTTCCTTAAGAGTTGAAATGATTGGTCATATAACAAGTAAAGTTGTAATATTACTATAAATACTTTCTTTTCTGCTATGACTTGAAGTTTCATCATTGACTGTTAGGGGCTGAAGGTTAATTTTCATAAGAAAAAAAAATTAATTTTGTCAGATGATTTTCTGGTGATGAAAAGAAAGGAAAACCTTAAATAATCTTGTTGAAAGCAGGCAAAATTTCCTACAGCACAGTGTGTTTAACTGTATTTCATAACTGTTTGTTGTTGTGTGGTGGAGAAAATATTTTCACTTAGTCTGGAACACAAGTGAATCTGCCATTAACATCAAAGAAAGGTCACTGGATTGCAATTTGCAGAATTGAACTTTCATTATCAAGTGACTGTTCATGGGGAGAGTTAAATATGGGGTTAAAGCTATGAGGAATGAGTGTTCTGTTTCCCAGAGAACCTTTGAGGACAGTGAAATGAAAGCAGTAGGACTATTTCTACAATTTTTACACAGACATGGATCTGTTTGCTTCCATGCTTTTTTTGTTTTGTGTTCTGTTTCTTGTGGTAGGTCCCAACAAATACTGATACAAAAGGGAAGAGAAAGGAAGATTTTCCAGATGACTATGAAGTGTGGTTAGAAGGTCTAATTCAGCTTTTTTTTTTTTTTTTTTTATGGACAAAACACCCATCCAAGAGTTTATCTTGCCTCAGTCTCCGCTCCCCCTGGTGTTGCTGGAGACTTTTTTTCCAGTCTGTTCCAAATGTGTGCTAGAGGGTTATATGCTCTTTAGGGCAGAGTGTCTCACCTCCAGGAGTTCACAGCACATGTCACAGTGGAATCCTGATTACTCTGTAGGACTGCAAGCCCATTTCTCCCTTTGAATTCCATTGACAAACAGTTTTTATATCAGAGCTGTAGCCCTTGAGACCAAGGCCGCTTGATTTAACTGTTTACTCCATACAGGCAGCAATGACTGAGATGTGGAAAAGGAAAGAAGGGGTCTCCAAGCATGGATTTGACTGGAATGCCAGGCATGGACACATGCACATAGAGAAAAGAAAGCATGAGAAGAATTGGTAGATGAAGTCCTGAGGAGATGGAAATGAGACATGTTTATGGAGCTCTCTCTCTCATATGTCAGAAGAATTCACAGGCAATCTGTGAATTAGATACCCTCTCTAATCCCCTTAATCCATGAGTTTTTGTTTGTTCTACCTTCCAGAGAAAGTTTTGTGGTTTTGCTAATGAAGTATTTAAAAACAAAATAAAGACAATCAAACAAATTTTTAAAAAGTGGAGGAAAAAAAGTAGTTTGGTCCTTCTTAGAAATTCAAAGTGATTTTTAAGTTTTTTAAATATGTTAAATACCTATATATACCTACAGATAGCAGTAGTGTCTTATCTATTCCTTATGCAATGTAATATTAATAGGCCAAAAATGTTTGGGGAGTGTACCTACCCAGTATTTGCATTGTTAAAACTTTGGTAATTATGGCCTTATGCCTTGGACAATAAATATTTGCAAATAATGGCTGAAACAGTTCTCATTATTCATTTCCAGGAGACTGAAATAGCTCAGTTTTATAAGTCTCCTTGGTATATTTCAGAATTATTGTCTTTCAACTTTTGGAATATCTTCTGCACCACACCTTGTGAGAGGACATGAGTCAAATGTGCAACCCAACAGGAATCAGCTATGAATTCCTGGTTATGACTCATGCTGAGGAACAATGTCTTGATCCTTGCTTGAAATTGCAAGCATGTAAACTTCCTCCTTCCTATTGTGCTTAGCTTCTAAATGAAAATTCCTTTTGTATTTTAATTAATAGAAACATCCTAAAAAATCATGCTTTATTCTAGTGCCATGTATATTGAAAAGGAAAGATAAGTTTTGTGGTAACTCAATAAAATAATAAGTATTTTATAGAAGTTGCCAGATTAGGCAAAGGTTATTTTTCTCATATATATACAATTTTTAAAAAACTCTGTTTCTGTTATGAATACATATTCATTTAAATGAATGAAAGCCCATCTTCTGTTTCTAATGTAGGTTTTCAATTGATAACAGATATAATTATCAGTGAATTGTATGACCCACTGGTAAGTGATTAATACATAAAGCAAGTTGGCTTGCTAATAGACCTTTTATACTGGAACCTTGACATTATTCTGTCTGCCCACTACTGTATATAGTTACCAGAATATGAACAAATTTGAGAGTTTAAAAGTTTTCTGTACCTAAAGAAGTCCATCTAATGCCAGGACTGAAAATCAAAACATCCTGAACTATATTAACTGGGTGAAAATACTGGTAGCTTATGGAATCAGCATCCTCAGGATCTACGCTAGCCACTATGCAAGGCATTGCAAAGTGTTCCTGTAAGATGTAACCTAGATTCCAAATGTTTTCAATTACATCTTCCATGGAACCTTTAACTGTACTGTGAGCTAACTGGTATGGATGGCTGCACTAAAATTGGTCTCCCCTAATGCAGATTTTTCTATACTGTTCAAGTACATTAGAACTATGGTATAAAAGGTACTTAACCTTTTTCTGTTATTTTCTTACTGAGGATTAAAATGCAAGTGAGTTTAGGGCAGGAATTGCTATTGTAGAGATTGAGCTGAGATCTGAACTTGTAAAGGATTTTTGAGTAACAGGCAACCTGAAATGTGAATTGACTTGGCTTGTGTTCTCCCTTCCTTTTTCTTTCCAGAGGTTGGTTGATGTCAAAGGCCATCTGTTTCCTGTAGAGTAGACAATGTAGACATTGAGAGAACAGAATTTTAATCTGTTCAGTAAACTACAATTCAAATGTTTGTTTCAAGAATGTGAACAGTGACCACACTGGAATTTTGAGTGCGATGATTGTCTGTTTGTTTGTGTATTTAAGGTCTGAGTGTTATGCTGTATCTCAAGGTAATGAAGCACAGCACAGTCTCACTGTGCCAGTACTGGCACCTTCTCAGACTTGCTGAGGATCCCCAAATCTCAGATAACTTCTGAGTGAAGGAACTGGATCTGGTGTGAACCACCCCTCAGGAGGAGGACTCCCCTAGTAGTAGGTATGGAGGGTTCAGCTGAAGCTCCTCGTTCCGTGTTGTTTACAGACGTGTGCACAGTCCTGGTGCCACACCAGCTGTTAGTGTAGAAGGCTAGACTCTCTTGAGGTTATTAACTTCTGATTAAAGAAACCGTGATTTTAGGCATCTCATATTTGGATGCTTTCACTGTTAGCATTAAATAAGAGTATTTTAGTATTGCTGAAGTGCATAGTAGTAGTAGTTCAAATTTTTTGGTGATCATATATCCCTTATTGGCAGATATTATTTACTTTTTCATGTTCCTTATCTAATTCTTGAGGCTAAATGAAAATTTTAAAACTAAAATATTTTCCTCTTTGACACTCAAAGTAATTTTACTTAGTTTGTATGAAAAGGAATCTGACACTGTGCTTCAACATAAATATTAAAAATTTTTACTCCTATGTGACTTAAAACTGTATAATTCAATAATACCAACAATGAATGGAAAAATTGCCAGAATTGCTATTGTTCTTGTGCCTTTTTTTTTTTTGTTATGCTTTTTCATTGTTTGGTTTTCTGTGTGGCAATAATAATAACACCAGCATTTGCAAAACAACAGCATTTTGCCTTCAAACCCAATTAGAACAAAAAGCACAATAACACATTATAATATAAATCTGACATGTAGTTTTCCTTTAGGAGATATTCAGTTTTTAGCTTTAAACAAGTCCCTTAGAAGCTTTAGGGTTCTTAGGATGCCTAGAGTCAATTTTGAACAATTTTGCAACTTACTACAGGGAAGCTTAATTCAAATTCAACAAAACACTGAAAGAGGTAGTGCTTTGGGGCACTTAACTTCCTCAAAGGACCATCAGTATGAAACCTCAGATGGGGAGAAACAAGATGTAAATAAAATATGTCAACCTAAACCCATGGTAAATAGCAAAATTAGCTCTATCTTCTTAAGAAAAAAAAATTGTATTTCACACTATCAGGACATATAAATATCACTGCGATGGCAAAATTATGACATTATGACAACGCATTGTTTCACTGTCAGAGAGTGGAAGAGGTTCAATTATTAGTTCCAAATACAAGATCTAATTCCCTGATTCTTATTTGAGAAAGATTGTGCTAGCAACTGCCTTCAAATCTGCATTCCCAAAGGAAGTTCCTCCTGTAGCCCTTCACAGAGAACACCTAATGATATGGGTGAAGGATTTTCATTTTGTGGGCTTTTAACGTTGGATGCTATTGATGACATGTCTCATTGCCTAAGGTACACTGATGTCTTTTCTGATCTGTGACAAAATATGACAGCTTTAATGCTAGAAAACAACAAATAGTGTATTGAACATTCTCATGATTAATTTAGGCAGAAAAACCCCTGGAAATTGAAAATAAATTCCTGCCCTTGCAGACTCTGGTGGTAGTACTTGGTTTTTGGCTGTCTGCTTACGATTAACAAATTCTTTCACACTGAAATTAGCAGTAGAACCACCTTTATATATCATCTAGAAAACTGAGCACCATATTTTTATTAATATTCATCAGTCCTGCTCGTCTGTGAATGCTGCTCTTTCAAAATCATTCTCCAAAAGACATGTAAATATCACACACACTTCGGTTAATAGATTTAGGTTTCTGAACTTAGCACAGTAATTGTGGTGCTCTCTATACATAATAGAATAACATCTGATATAAGAAGTATTTTGAAAAGAACATATTTAATCAGGAAGTACAAGAAAACCGCTATTCTGTCCCCAGATTCCTAAAATACTTATTTTTTCTGCAGATTCTTTATGCAAGGGTAGAATTGTGACATTAAGTCTCTTCTGCCATACATACATACAACTTTTTAGATTGGCTTATTCTTGTTATTTTTGAACTATGTGTACTCAGAGTTAATAATTACTATTATGCATACTGTAATATCTTTGTATATTAATCCTAGGTAAAATTCTTTTAGACACATAGTGAGATTCTTAAAATCTCCTTTCTTATTGTTGACTCTGTTGATATGCCTACAAATTAACAAAAGCATTACAGTATGAACTGAAAAAAAGAGATTTTTAATTCTGTTCAGAAGGTTTTCACTGCAAGAGCCTGAAGGAGCCTGTAGTCAAATATGCCCTGGATTTAATTATTGCTTTATTGAATATTGAAACAGTTCTTTTTTTCTATTGTTTATTTGATTTGTTGAACTGAGAATTGTGATGAAGAGAGATATGATTGAGAAATGACGGATTATAGACAGAGATGACAGATATATGATGGATAGGTAGATTTAGACTACATATAGAAAAGAAATTACTTGTGAGGAGGGCAGTGAAACTGGAACAGATTGCCCAGAGAGGTGGTGGATGCCCCATCCCTGGAAACATTCGGAGTCAGGCTGCACAGTGCTCTGAGCACCCAATCTGGTCAAAGATCCCTCTGCTCATTGCAGAGGAGTTGGACTCAATGAACTTTAAAGGTTCCATAGGTCTCTTCCAGTTCCAACTATTTTATGATCTTCATGTAGGATTTTGCTTCCTCTTTTCTTGAAGAATGGAAGTAAACCAGACCAGTTTGGGGGTGAGGAGCTGGAGTGGCAGAAATCTCTGTGTTGCTCAAATACGCTATTTAGCTAAATTCATATTTCACTGTATAGCAGGCCTGTACCATTGCTAACAATACAGGAACAAGAAGAATCTTAAAAAAAAATGTATGAAACTCTATCTGACCCTTGAAGATATGCACTATCAGTGGTTTATGTTTTGAATTTTATTAAGGAAACCCTGTTGAGACTTTCATATGCGAACAATGCACTGGAGTTATTTTTTCCTTTGGCAATTATTATATCTAAAGATCTCTTAAAAATAATTTTTGACAATTAAAATGTTCTTTAAGTTTACATTGCCTTATCTGATCTGAAAAGAAAGCTATTTATATTGCCTAAGAGATTTATATATTTCTGAATGGAAGAGAGGGGATATTTAAAAGCAGTTAATATTAACAACTTTCTCTGCCAGTGTACAGCAGACCATGTACATAAACAAGACCAGTCCTAAGTAGAGCAGATAGTATTGTTCCTGGCAAATATTAACAGGAAAAAAAGATAAGATTTGTAGTATCTCATCACTGTAGCATGGAACTGTGAGGTCAAAACATTTGTCCCGTGTTGCTTTCCCTATTTTCTTCAGTTTGACATGCTGCACTTAAAAGATACAGACCTGCTGTCACAGTCCCAGCAGATCAAGTTGCTGATTTCAAGTATTTTCAGGCCCTTCAGGGTATAAGCACAGTGCTTGCAGGCTCACCAGTGAGCCAGATGAACCCCGGGCACATTGCACAGTCACTTCATTGCCTCTGTCTGAGGCTGACTGAATAATGTCAAGAGTAGAGAAGGTGGTTGTGAGTATTCCCTTCACTTTTCCCCTTCCCTGAGGCAGCATGGTACAGGGAATAGGGATGTGCACTGACAATTGTCACTGCACTAATTTGCTTTGTATCTTTTGCCTTCACACATGTTTCTGTAAACACCTAAAAATGGTAATTCTCCCACTATTTTCAGCATTCATTGATAAATAATTCACTTACAAAAGAGTATGAATGTAAAGAGTAAGTTTTTTGTCACAGCTGCAGTTTAATACTAGCATTTCTCGCAATGTTAATCCTTGCCAGTTTGCAAGCCCTCATCTTCTCTTGCCTGCTTTCTCAGGAATGATCTTGTCTTTCTTTCTGTGTAAGGATAATGATGTCTCTGTCACTTTCCATTTATTGGGCCAGAGGTCAGCATTTGGGAGGTTTTTCTACCTTCCTGGCCTTTGATATTGTATAATCTTAGCTATTGAATTGCCTTTTATTCCAATTATAACGGGACTGTAACTGCTGTAGAGATGCCCTGATATCTCCTTATCTTGGTTAATAATATGCAGCAGCATCTCTTGGAATGAGAAAAATATTGCTCTTATATAGAAAAAAAAATTGACTCATACAATATATGACTACTATAAAACACGTTAAATACAGCCTCAATATCTCACTTAAAAAATAGAAAAAATTTAAAAAATCAATCTGTAGGGTTTGCATACACAAGTCTGGCTCATACTCACCAAGGCACTAAGCTTCAGTTTTTCATTTGAACTTTATTCACTGTAAGTTAAATATTAAGTTGCTCTAAACCAATATCATAGAAAATTCTAATTTAAGAGTAAGATCTTAAAAAGATTAAAACAAAAAAAAAATCTGAAAAAAACTCAGAAGCCTCTTCAGAAACTTGCTGGAGAGCACATGTGGCTTGTAAGGATGAGATCACAGAGATGTCTCTGTACTATGGTACAGGTAAGGCAAGTGCTAGGGAGAATGGTGTGGATGCACTAGAGGCAGTTGTAAGATCCCCAATCCCTTCCAGAAGGTGTTAACCAGCTACTTGTAGCACCTTTTCCCCCACCCTTTTCCTCCTCCTACCATTATATATGTCCCAACCATTCATCATAGTAGACAATGGAGTTGGGATTTACTTCAGAGATTCAATTTTATAAAAACAAGTACAAATGAACCTCTTTCAAAGCCAAAGAGAAAACAGCTTCCCCAAAACAAGTCAACACGGCATCCCCTTGTCAAAAGTGGGGCAGGGTGTGGCAAGGAGCTTTATTTCTTGTTCTCTTAAAAAGGGAAGGCATACCATTTATAATTATTTTAATGATAAAGACTAAATCAGGACACCAAACACTTACACCGCCCTTTTTTTAACAGTTCTCTGTTGTGCTCATGATAAACAATGATGACTTAGCTTAAGGGGAAAGTTCAGGTTTTCTTAATCCCTTGGTTTTTAATTAGGAATGTTTGTACTCTCTCAGGACGTTTCTATCCCAGCTACAGTATTCACCCTGGTGGACTTCTTGTATAAGTCAGTGTACTTTAAGCAAATAGAGAAGGAGATAAGAAAATGATTAAAGTTACAGTATTGGGTGCATACAAATTTATAGGCACATTTAATCTTTAGGGATCAGCCTGTATGGGTAGTATAGAAAAATAAATATGTTTTGTTTTGTTGTGGTTTTTTTTCTGTGAAAATCAATAGTTCTTTACAGACAAATGGTATACCTTTAAAGAAAAATAACATTAACTCTGCAGTTGCATTTGGTCTGAAAATAACCTAGAATGTGGAACACTTAATTTGTCAAGACGTTCTGACAGTTCTCATCAAAAGTCCAGTATAAGCTTTGCTAGTTTGGCTCATTAAATTGAAAATGGGCTTGGAAAAGGTCATGGGGAATTAGAGGTTACAGAACAAATAATCAAACCAATTAGCTATAACTTGAATCTTGTGAGCTGCCTAAAAGAGAAAGCAGACCTGACCTTGTCAAAGAGAAAAGGATATTAAAATTGCATACCAAGAAGTAATCCAGAAAGCTTAATACAAATATGTACATATTGATGAAGTTTGGGGTTTGTGTTGCCTTTTTTTTCTTTTTTCTTTTTTCTTTTTTTTAAGAACAGAAGTACTAAACCTCTCCCACCCAACATAATGATATTCCTGTACTAAGCTCTCTTTCTATTTTAGAAATTGCTGATTCACAGAGAAGGTTGCTGGTTTATATGGTGATGTTATGTGTGTTAAAGTCTCACAATTTGATCCTTCTCACATGTTATATTGTAAATTAGAAATAACTCCACTGAACTGAATCTGTCATTGTAAAAGTGATATAAGAGGGGAAAACAGGACATTAATATCCACACTAATTTTGATTTAAATAATCTATTCAGTGAAATCTGAAAATGTATACCAAGTTTTCAAATGTTTTTTCTCTTCATGAATATTAACATAAAATTCTTGTAAGTTCTTGTATCAGTTAGCCACTTTGCTGAATTTTAAAACATGTTAAATAGCAGTTCAAAACTGCCTTGAAGAAAGCTGAAACTATCCATGTATCAATTCTTTTGTTTTCTTTAGTACTGAGCTAAAAGGGTCTCTATTATTTCCTAAAAGAATTATTATTTTTTAAATTTTATTTTTTTAATTTGCAGGCATATGTCAGATAAATGTCTGGTCAAGATCTGAAGGAGAATCAGACTAACATAAAATATGGGTGGTATGTATTTTTTAATTTATTAAAGGATTGTCACAGGGACACTTGGTTCAGATAAATCCCCTGAAGATTTTCAGTGGAGCTCACGAGTTTGACTACTTGGTTGTCCTTGACTTCTCTGCTTGTCACATTGGCCAGTATTTTCCGAATTGTTCTACACCTTCTCCACTAACTTAAAAAAATTGTTTCCCAGAGACTACAATTAGCATTTTTGCATGAGGGCATGCTTTGAATAATGACTTGCATTTACTTCTTAGAGATTACTTAAATCTGAAAATGATGGATACCAAAAAATTAAACTGCTCTCTCAGCTGACATTATTATGCCCCACTGCCCCAGACAGAGGCTGCGTAGCTCAAACCAGCTCAGGATTTTTGCTCCTTTGCCCTAAAGTTGTTAGGAAACTGGAATGCAGTGTGTGAAGGAGTTCTCTGCTGAGATGGGAATTCTTCTGCTGGACTAGAAGGCGGAGAAGGCTCAAGGTTGATTGCCTCCCTAAACAACTGAGAACTGGCATGTTTTGCTTAAATGGAAATCACAGATTATCTATTTGAGAAATATAACACCTTTATCAGCACAGAAGTGGCCAAATAGGAACTGGCTGTGGAAGGGAAATGCTGCACTGCACGTGTAGAGCCTTGTTTTGAGCCAGACTCTACTGAACATAACTGCTCAGAAAGCTGGAAAGAAAACAGAATAATGGCATTCAAAGACAAGGCTTTACCATAAGGCAACGTTTGTACTAAGTGCTTTCCAAGTGCTAAACTATCGTTTTGTATGTCATATGAGAGAGCAGTTGATGAGTTGAAGGTGACAAAAGGTCACTTCTTTGGGGCCAGAAACAACTTCAAAAAATAGACTTTTCAGAATCAGTAATCTACTAAAGTTGTAACACAACTGTGTGGTATGTTGAGCAGTCCTGAAAAAAACCAGACCACTGGAATATGTTTCATAGCAATGCTAAATTTATAAACTTCCTACAGCCTACTAAAATAACATTTCAGGATCTATTCAGCTTGAGATCTCACCATGCTACTCAAGTTAGAGATAAAAAAAAATTAAATGTTGTGGTTTTGAGGCATATGAACAGAATGACTGAATGATATTAAGCAGGACCTGCAGTGAGATCCATTGTTGAATTCAGTTTTAAAATGAAGGTAAAGAGACAAAATAATGTTATTTTGGTCTATATTAGTTTCTGAAAATAAATTGTATGTTCTATATCATTTTCATTGCACCTTATTCCAGGTGCAATGCAAATGGAATATTTGATTTGATTTCTAATAATTAAAGAATTTATTTTTGAGTTTTCTTCTCTTTGGCTAAGTGTGAAAGAAAAGGTGTGGCAAAGTGATATTTTTATATCAGATAAGAAAGACACCTGTTTATTTGAATTTAGGTTGTTTTTAGAAAAACACATTGATTGTCTAATTGTCATTCTTTGACTGTAACTTGAAATTTTTAAAATAAAAGTTTCACACTTTTGACATATTACTATAATATCTTTCTCTGGCAGTTACATGTCTTCTATTTCCAAGCCTTTTTTTGGTTTTATGTGTATTTATATTAAAATATTGAAGAGTAGTATATTCTCCATGCCTAACAGGCTAGCAATGCATAAAAACTTGTGATATAGGAACAAATTCCTGTAGGCCAAAGTAGCTGACCTACAAACAAAATGTTGTTTGAAATACCCTGTATCTACTGTCAGAATGTATTCTACATCTAGATGGAAATCAGTGGTATTTGTGTCCTTATGGCAACCCTTCTCTGTGGATTATAAGCACTACATGGCCCCTATATTAAAGGTTTACTGCTTTCTAAAACTTACACAAAGTTCTTAGCCTTTGTCCTCTGAGTTGTTTTGGACTCAGGATTTAGGAACAATCTTCATGTTTAGCTCTTTTTCTCATTAAAGTTCTGACCATTCATGGTTCTGAATTGTAACCAAAGGTCACCGAATCTAGAGCCAAAACCAAATAATGAACAAAACATTGCCAAAAGCTTCATCTTGAAATTCAGCAAGAAGTTTGCTGATTAACAGATTTTCCTTTTCTATCCAATTTTGACAAAAGTGTAGGCAGAAGTCAAGTGTTCTGTAGAAGGCATAGCAATGAGGGTAATTCAGCAGCTCTGCCCACTGCCAGACTTTGCTCATGGGTAGTATTTATTTAGACAGATAAATAAATAATGCTTTTAAATCACCATTCTCACTGGGGAAAACACTGAGGAGACTCTGGGCTATGTTTAGGTTCATGTCTACAAACAGCTAGAGAGAACACCAGGCTAAATGTCTTGCCTCAGGTCAGATGTGGTTTATTAATCCAATCTGAGTGGAACCCAAGTACTTGACTTGCAGTACCTTTTCTGAATGCACTGCTCTATTTTTAAAAATGAATAACATAATCAGTTAAAAACCACCAAAAACTCCTAATGAAATATTTATCACAAGCCAGCTTCAGATGTGGTACTTCAGATAAAACACAGGCTAATTTTTCTACAATATTTGCTGAAAGCCCTTTTGATAGGAGAGCTGTCATCTGTCAGTCTAAGGGAAATGTGGGGATTTCATCAGAGCTGTATAGGAAGTGTTGGCTTCCTCTTATGGTTTCTGCAGTTGTCCTTTGTTATCAGCTGTGCAGAAAATGAGGTTTCTGGATTTTCCCATTCTTAGGATAGCTGGAGAAATCACATTTCCTATTTATTGATATTGGTCTAGAGATAAACTCATATCCAAGAGGATGTTATGGGTCATAAATTTTTATTTAAAGAGCTGGTAAAACAAAATTCAAAGAGGAAGAGATTTTTCTGCATTGTTGTCATCTACCCCCCTAGCCTATAACAATTTGGAGCAGAATCCTTTGTTCTGTATAAGATGTCTGTGTTGCTGTAAAGTGCGAGGCTCTGTTGATTACAGTAATAGTAGAAAATTAAACTTCCAAGTAAAAAAGGCCTGGAAATTCTTAGAACACCAAACTATATTACTTTAAAGTAAAATGGAGTAGAGAGAAACCTCAAGCATTGAAGCACCATATATGAATCTTTTATTTTTCAGTCACTAAACTCTGTCCAGTGCAGTGAAATTCTCAAGGATCCTCAGCCATTTCTACATTCATGCATTGCATGAAAATATGTAAGTTTTCTATCTTCCTTTAATAGTACTTGTCAGTCCACTCACTGAATTTGACATTTTAATCATGTTCATGTTCTGAATTTATTCAATTTATTGTTGTAGTAGTGATCTGAACACTCCCTAAGAGTTCTGTGGATAAGTGACAGTGTTTTGAGCTTTTTTTTTTTTTTTTAATGCATGTCCAGAGAGGACTGGTGAAGATTATAAAATATTAAACATGTAATAAAATCTCACTTTGGTAATTAATTAACAGTACCTAACATTGTTTTAACAGAAATTGTCTTAGAAAAGGAATTTTTAAAAGTAAGATTCCACCTTATCAACAATTCTACAAGGTGCTGGCCATATTATCTTGTTCTGAGGTGGAACCTAATCACTGTTTTGAATCACCATGAAGTACTTTCCAAGAGGCTGTAGAATCATTGAACTGTTTCTAGGCCTTTGATCTTGAATTTTAAAGTAGAACTGAAATATGAAACAGTTGCATAATCTTGCTAGCTCTAGCTAACCCAGCAAAATCAAAACCAAACCAAACAAACTTGCTTGGAATATTGTTCAATGAGCCAAGTGGGTACTGGCATCGTTAAGTGGATGAGGGGAGTGTAGAGTTAAACCCCTCTCACAGGATATTTTGAGAGACTTCTTATAATATGCCAATCTTCATCTTCATCCTGAATATCCATGTGAGGGAGGCAAAAAAGTGTTAAAACCATACATTGAAACAAGAGGCATCCAGGCTTTTTGTTCATTTATCACAATTATGTATTGGGGAAAAAGATTTTGCCCCAAAGGTGAAAATTATAAGTATTATCATTGAGCAAGGAGTTAGATTTCAATAAAGGCAAAATAAAGTTCACAGTGTAACTGTGATGCAATTTAGTATGCTTGGGATTGATAGCTACAAAGATGATGTAAAGACAGATAAAGAGAAAATACAGATAACAAAGTGGGTGCTAAATTTTCAGACCTGACAAAACATTAGATATTTATTTGGAATAGAGTGGTCTTGTTACAATAAATGGACATGTTTAACTTCATAGAGGTCATTGCTGCAGAAAGGAGTTTGGTGAGAAGTGCTGGCCAAGTTGTAAAGGTACAGTGAAATGCAAACTAAGTGGTTATATCCCTTATGAGAAGTGTTATACTTTTTTTAATCTCTAATCTTTAAGTAACATTATGTAATTAAAAAATAATTATCTGATATCTGTATTTTCTGCTGATGCTTGTATTAGGATACCAAAATTCAAGTGAGGGAAGGCAAACTTGGAGGATGCATCTTGCAAAAATTGAATCATGCTGGAGTTGGGAAGCTGTTAAGTTCATACTCACTTTTAAACTGATGCAACTTCATCCTTAGAAAGGTAAGTCCATTTTTAAATTGGATAACTTGTTAGTACATTAAACCAATTCACACTTTTAGGGATTGCATAATTACAGCTTATTGTATATGACACACTTCACTGGAATCATTTTAAAAAAAGGTCAAAGCTAGTTAAAAACGAAGTTCAAAATTGCTTTTTGCATTAGACTGATTACTTAGAATTTGATGAAATACACAACCCTGGAAGAAAGAAAGAGGATGAAATATTGTAAAACTATCCAATAATAGATTGTGACAAAGGGAATTTATGAATCTCATGACTCGTTCTTTATTGATCAGAAGGTTATCATAGCATTTGAATTAATAAAATACAGTTAAAGTCATCCACAAATGATGCTTGGACATAAGTGCAAGTAGGCTCTATTGATTTCTAGTGTCAGCTGGGCTTCAGAGAGATTTACCATATGTTCAACATATGAAAAAAGAAGGAACAAAAATTTAAAAAAAATCTCTCCTACTCTATCAGCTAATAAAGTCTTAAATGTTTGTAAAGAATTGAGTGGGCTCAGTGCAGCACATCCATGTGCATTTCATAATATCCCATCAGTTAAATGAACTGCACAAATATTCAGTTAGAATCTATTAAGTACATTTTTGCTGCAGAATTTATTTAAAACACACTTTTACTACTTTATCAATATGTTTCTTGGTACGGAGTTAAGTATGTTTTCCATTGAAAAAGTAATGAAAATTAATTTTCTATCTATGCCTCTTCTATGAAACATACCTGCCACGGACACATAACATTACAGTGGGAAAATAATCATAACCAGATTTGGTATGCCTTCATCTTCCAAAATTATTTTCAAAGCATTTTATGTGGCTCTTAAAAGTCTTCTGAATTGTATCATGTCAGTTTCTGGTCATAGGCCAAAGAACCTTTGGTTTTTTACACTACAAGGTAATGTGGCAAAAATGTAACTCTGAGAAACCCAAGAAATAATGCAGTGATGATGTACAGTGTGGAAAGTAAGAGCTGATGTTGTTATAGGGACCTGGAGTCATTAGGACAGTGTTGTAAGAAAAAAACCCCAAACTGTTTATTGAAGACCCAGTCATTTGAAACTTGAATACGGACCTCGTTTCACTTTTTCCAGCTTTAGGGGTAGTTGTCTCCTAGTGCACTGATTGATGGTAACTCATACCCCAGGGCCAGTAGGTGACGTGGCTTTTACCCTTTGCCTTTTGCTCAGATGTGGGAGCTCCCACAGTATTCAGACTTTTACCTGCTATATTTGTATGTACACTGATCAGCCTTAATTAGTGAATTACTCTACTGATCAATTCAATATAAGTTTTGAGAATTTGTAAATAGTTTTTTTAAATGATTGAGAATTTTCTGAATTACAATAGAAGTGATTAATCTTAATAGAAGTCATACAAGCTAATATAAGACAGAAGGTAACCTAGAAAATACATATCCTAAAACCTATCTCTTCCTTTCTAGAAGTTTCTTTAAAACTCTTACACTGGAACTTATCCATGTTTGCAAGCCTGTATGCATTCAGACTGTTACTGCTTTTTTAGAGAATGACTTTTGAATATTTGAGATGGCCTGTCTTCATTTGTTCTTAATAAGTTATACAGAGTTTTTATTCATCTCTTACCTCCTCAGCCAAAATTTGTTTTACATTAAGTTTTTTTGGTTTTTGTTTTCTTTTTTTTAATGAAGCGTCTAAATTTAATCTAGAAATTTATTTGGTAAATGCCTTGTATCATTGGACCACTGACACATATTAATACAGATCAGCATTCCTGGTTTCCTAACTGCTGTGGGTTAGCCTTGGCTAGAAGCAAAATGCCCACCCTCACTCACTCCCTTCTCCCATGGAAGTGGGACAAAATAGAAGGAAGGTGTGAGGACTTGTGGATCAGGACAATGACAGCTTAATAGCAAAAGCTGTGCATATAAGCAAAGGAAGAAGGAGAATGCATTTACCAGCAGGCTGGCAGACATTTGCCCATTTTCTGGAATGTAAGGCCTAAACATATGTAATGGTTGCTTGGAAAGACAAGAGCTGCAGCCACAGACATTCCTCCTTTCCCCTCCTTTTCCCTGAGCACATCATGTGGTTTGGGATATCCCTTTGGCCAGTTTGGGTCAGCTATCCCAGCCACTTCCCTCCGATCTCCTGCTTGCCCCCAGCCTACTCACTGGGGAGGGGGAGGAAAAGAGAAGGCGCTGAAATGGCCTCACGTGGTGGCACTGTCAGCACTTTGTAGCCACAAATCCAAAGCAGAGCACCACAGCACTGCTGAGGCTCCAGCTCCCTCCCAGACACAGCCAGGGCGCTGATGCTGACCACTCGTATTTGCAGAGATGGAAACAATTGTGCATTGTGGAGTACTTGTAATGATGAACCCTTTCAGGGCAGCTGCTGTTAGATTAGGCTGCTGACATGAGAGAGAAAGCCTGGCTTGCCAGAGTAAGGGGGAAATAAGGATTGTGCTTATCAGTAGACCTTACACATTTTCTGTTCCCTCCTTGGTAATGAGATTCATGTGTCTTAGTGCCAATTAAAATGATACATTTGAGAATATAATTTAGTTAGTAAATACTATATTTAGTTGCTAACAATGATGGTCTTGGGAAAGTAAAAAGAAATGAGACAGGCTAGGCTTGATATACTGGCTTTTCCCGTTCATTCTGCAAGTGCTAAAGGAGTTTGTAGTTTGAAATTTGCATTTGTTGTGCTATTGTTAATTTCGTTGAAATATGTAATATTTGAAGCATAGTTAATAATTTCTATTTTTTACAACTCAACTGTTATATATTGTCTATTGTTTGGAAAGAAATGGTGTCAGTGCACAATATAGGGTGCAGGCAATGAGGGGAGCAGTGAAGAAGCTCTCAAAAAATGCAACCTCTGAGTACTCCACACTGTAAAGCAAAGTCTGCATAACCCATGCAGGTCTGAGAGAGTGTGTCTGCATGCGTTGGTCCAAAGACTACACCTAAGAGACCTTCCAACAGGATATCCAGAGAATATCCTCTGGTTCAGCTGAGGAAGCTGTGGAGCTGCCACTACACAACCAGGATTTGAAACTGAGGTCTTATGGAATTCAAATACTCCTGCTGTGCTGAGTTAGTGGTCCAAACAACTCATCCAAGGGCTTCAGCAGATGTCCCATTAAGTGAGTGAGAAGCCAGGCTGCTCTACCCATCTGGTTGGTTTTTCTTGTTCTGCATTTTATGGGCATCCCCTACTCTTTAGGAACTACTGTGCTGGTCTTGTTAGGCTGATACTCTTCAGAAATAGTCATGTGACATGCTCCCAGTTTTAGAGTACTCAGGCAAGTAAAGGGTGCTTGACAAGTGTTTCTAAATTGTCTGAGTATATTTTTGCTATTTCTATTAATGGAATGGATGATTTCAGATATAGAACTCTCTAGATCCTACAGAAAAGAATTAATTTGCCATAAAAGGCAATAATAAGATCTTTCGAAGAATTGTATCAATTTGTAGAGAAAAATAAAATAATGAACACCCAACATAATCAAACGAAAAACCCAAGAAAACAACAAAAAAATCCCAAAGTAATCTTTGTAACAGAGCCCTATCACCTATGTTGAAAATTGTAATTGCCTGAAAATTTCAAAATTTCATTTCATTAGAGGTTACAGTTTTCAGTGGAAATCAGATAACTTGAAACATACTGTAGTTGTCAACTTAAACCAAAACAATCTCATCATAAATTCCAAACAGGCTGTAGAAAAACATATGGTTTAGTAAATACAATAAACCTTCATTGCTGAAATCATACACATAAACCAGATCTCCATCTGAACTAGTAACACAAATTATAAAGGCAGCCCTTGAATAGGCATCCCCCACTTTAATGAAACACATTTCAGTTGAAAACTAAAAGATTAAAGAACCACAACAAAAGTTTCCCAAAGTCATATCATTTATAACTACAACCAGTTTCCAGATGCAGAAATGTTCAGCTGTTTCTGCTATGAGCTCAGAATTTGAACCATGTCTTTCCCTGATCTACAGAACTCCTCCAGTCTGACTTTTGAGTGTAGAACTGCCTAAGTCTTACAAGTCCAGTAACCTTTGCTGGGACTGGTCATATGTAGAGGAAGTCAATATATAACAATTTAGAGCATCAAGACTGTATCTTTCGCCTCAAATTTATGTCTTTCGAATCTGTTCTAATCTTTTATATTTTATTTGCATTAAAGTTAACAAAATATGGTAAACAACAGCATCACAAACCTCTTAGTTTTATGATATCAAATAAAACATTTGACATGCATTCCAAATTCTGCTAGAAAAAGCAAGCAAACAAAAAGAAACAAAAACCTCTAGCTGAAGAGAGACTTTCGTATTATTTGTTTTGAAGCAAAGGGACCATGACTGTGAGTGTAACAACAGTGTCATATTTATTCTTAATATTTGGAAACAAGGAATAAAGAACATATGATTGGTTGTGTAAGTGAAAGTTAACTAGTCCTGTCTGGACAAACAGGAGGAATAGCCCTGTCAAACATTCTATTCTCTCACAGTTTGAACTTTGGAATATTTGATCACCCTGTATGCTCTAATTAATTTAAAAATAAAAGATATGTTTGTATAGGGTAGTAAGACCTTGTGCTCCTTGAATTAGGAAATGCAAAGGAAAGGCTTATGGGAGAGGAGAGTTGAGAAGAAACCAGGAAAAGGAAAGAAAGCTCTAAGTAACAGTTACAGCACACTAAAAGTTTGGCAAGGCATGACCAATATGTGGCCAAATTTCTAAGAAGAGTACAGACATCTGAAATATTCAGAAAAATTTTATGATACATCAGCTTCTGGCACTGGATTCAAAGACCCAAGCAGCCTGTTTAATCTTCTGTTCTGCTGTCATGGTATGTTGCAGAGAGAGAACCATTTTTCAAGATCAGGCATGACTGAAGCAAATATGGAGTTTATTAGAGTCTGTTACTTCATATTACTGAAGTTATAAGGTAAAGCATACCAAAACAGGATCTAATTAAGGCTGAAGAAGGAATATTTAACTTTAAATTATTAATCTTTGTGACTCATTGTCAGAGAGCACAACTTAGATGTGTTTGTGCATGTATGTGTAGGAATATCTATACTTGCCTCAGTATTTCACTGTTGCATGTGTTTGCTCTGGTAAAGATGACTCTCTGACAATATAGTCTTTCTTTTCCATCTACCTCATTTCCACAAGGCATTATCCAAAACTTACTGCTAGTCTCCAGAATGTTACCACCTCTACGAGGAATTCTCCTTGCCAACCTCCCAAAATAAAGAATAGAATTCATATAGTAATGTCAACCCAGTTTGACAAATCTTCATGTCAGCCTCAACTGTGATTGGCAGAAGGCCAAGCATTTGTCAGATGGGTTTTGGCAGTGGACTGAAAATGAAATCTATTTCTGTTACTTTTTTTCCTTTTAATATCAAGCATATATTTTTCCCTACTTGGTGACACAGATTTAAACTACTAAGTTACATTTTGTAGGACTGCAGAAAGACAAAAGATTCCATGAAAGATATCGTCTTAAAAATGTTTTGGCAACCATAAAAAAAAAAAGTAAAAATCAGTCTGAATTGAAAATAACAAGCTGAATTTAATTCTTAGTGTCTGTTTCTCACTTAGTTGTAATGTTGGTAATCAATCCTTTTGTATTTGGATATTAGGCACTCCCAAATGAGACTGCATATTTGTAAAAGACACCTGGGATTTTATTTTATTTTATTATTTTATTTATTTATTTTAGATAATGAAATAATGAGAAATACTTGCTTACTTTTTAGGATACCCATTTGTAATTTGTTGTAAACTTCTTGATGATTGAAAGACTAAATAGGCTGTCCAGTCACAGGGTATTGTTCTCTTTTTTCATCAATTCCATGTTTCAGGTGATGGAGGAAATGTTTTATAAAGTTTCACAAATATGTAATTTTACTCCTTGTCAACAGGAAAGGAAAAAGAGTTTGACTGTCAGGAATGTTATCTTCTCTAAAGAAAATAGCCAACTGATAACTGCCTAAAAATTGGTCACTTAAAGTTGAATGCCCAATAAACAGTTATGGCAGAATATGTTTCATTTTAGGACAATGTGGAAGCACACAGGAACACTGTCAGTTGAGAGATTTATTTACTATTGTAACAGAGATAACTGGAAATTAAATCTGTCACTGAAGTTGCTAAGCTATACTACACAAAAGCTGTTCTCACCTAATAAATTGTACAAAATGAGCTAGAATGAAGTTTGAATCTCAAAAGGGTCATTTCCTCTAGCAAAATGGTATGATACTTGTTTTATAGCTGGTTGGCCCACATTCACTCAGAGGAGGAAGTCCAAGAGCTACCAGTAAGTATTAAAAGCTGTCATTACTTCCCATACAGCCTGTTCAAGGCCCTGCTCCCAGCAATGGAGCAAAGAATTCAGTTTAGGATGGGCACTCTGAGCTCTCACCCATTCAAGTGTGAGGAAAACAACCAGAGATATTAATTGCTATTTCTGCTAAAATTTGGGACATTGCAAATGAAGACACAACAGTAGTATGATTTATTTTAACAAAATTTTTACACTTCCTTTCCTAAGATTGCAGAATTTCAACTGTTTTATGGAATTAGTGTAAATGACACTGGAGAACTGCTCTCCCATATTAGGAATTATGAAAGGCTGTTCATATCACAGCTTTTCTAGTTTCTCCTGAAAGTTTTGTCAGGTCAATTCTATTCCTGATAAGTGTTTCAGCTGTAATAAAAAACATTTTCTCAGGGAGATATATTTATTTATATATAAGCTTTCCAGGTTCACATTTTTCTTCATGCACGATGATTGATTCAGCAGCAGGGGACAGAGGAAACACATTAAATTTTCAAACTTTTTTATTTTCCTTGCTTTTTTCACAGGACTCTTGAAGTCAGTTGGGAAACACTTTCAATTTAATTTTGGAATACATTCGTAATGTTTCTTCATCACCTTTAAGAAAGCTGTCTGAAGCTGATGAAAATGTGCCAGAAAGTTCACGAGACAATTATTTGTGATATAATTTCTAGAATTTTGTTTTTTAACAATCCATTTAGGATTCAGACATTCATGTGAATTGCCAGATTGGGTAACTGGATACCACTTTGGATATAACTGTGTGTCTTGGGTGTTTGAAGTCTGTATGGAAGAAAATGCAGATTCTATTACTTCAGGTATGTGAAATAAGTGATACTTCAAGATTTTGCTTGAGCTTGAAGTACTAAAACAATAGTTTGGATCTGAGTTTCCCTCCTTCATATTAATGATGCCTGAAGAGGTTTGCACATTCTTGGTCTAAACCTTTGAAATGGAGGGAGTTCAGGGGAACAAAAGTACATGAGCTTGCTTCTAAATTCAGTCTTAAAACTGTGAACATTTAATATAGAAAACTGTGGCTCCTTAGACCTGTCATTTTAAACTTCCTCTTCATTTCTGCATTGCTTCTAGGTGACTCTGGAGAGGGAGCCTCTTCAAGAACAATCAGAGAGGAAGCAGCCAAGCAAACAAATTTTGAAATGACAGGTCTGTCCAGAATGTTTGTGGTCTAATGAAATCCGTAGGTTGAGATACTTTGCTTCATACAGTCTCCTCCAATAATATCAGCTTTCAGTTAATGTATGTGCCTCTCCTGGGAGGTCATAATGGGAACACCAGCTGGATTTGGCCATAGAGTACAAATAAGCATTTCCAAAATGTGGTATTAAATAGTACCTTTACCTTACTTCCTTTTAGATGGAAATTTTCAGAGTTTAAAATAAAATTTAAGAGACAATAATAGAGTTGGCTTGTCAATTCAGATTTTACTGACTTCCATAGCTCTAAGCAGTACTACACCACAAACAATATTTTACATGCTGAATGTACATCGCTGTGGCCAGTGGATATTTATTCACATCACAGAGTTTGGCTCAGTTCACCACACTTGGCAGTCTTTAGTCAAAAAAGGCCAAGAACTGGAATAGCAGAAGGGTTGCAGGTCAAGACTTGCTCACTGACAGAGTGTTGTGAGGAAGTCTGTGCAGTGCCTGTCTATGTTATACTATGCTCTCATGTTGTCAGTCCTTTATTTTCATGAATAAAAAAATCATCCCAAATGTCAAATATATATATTGTGTGAATGGCTGTATTATATTTGATGGACGTTGTCTTGTAGAATGCCAGATACCGAAATTCTTATATATTCCCGGTGAGGGGATCATTTACAAAGCAAGGTGCCAATTATTACAGCTGCTTTTCCTGGCATTTCACAGGGGTTTCTTTTGTTGATGCAGCTCAAAAAGCTCGTGTATACTTTTACATGTCCAACTGGAGCTATGGAAATTTATATCAGATACAATTCAATACATAAGCAGAATGTAGATTTCTACTTTATAGATATGTGATGGACCTGAAAGAAATTGTTTTCTCTGACTGCTTAAAAAAGAATGCTTTAAAAAGAGCTTCACTAAAATTACCTAGAGAAGTTGGGGGCAGATTGTCTGTAAAATGAATAATATTACAAGGCAAATATTAGACCTTTAAGGTGAATGACCAGATGCCTTTGCCATCAGCTGTAATGATATTTATAGTCTGATGCTGTAATAACCTTTTTTACTAAATCTACAAACATCAGTAGGCAATGCAACACAAGAAACTGATTGGTCCTTGCTGCTGTTATTGAAATTATGCTATGGCTTTCTGAAGACAGGATTGGAGGGTTTGTGTGTTTATCAGCAAGAGAGATTTACATTGACACTGACTGACAATGTCCTATTGAGCTTCCCTGAAAAGTTCATTGTGACATTTATTCACACCTAATTAACACCTCTTGGGATTAATATATCATTTTATCAAGCTAATGCAGCTTTAGTATAAAAAGATGTAAATTCAATATGATAACAACACGTACCTGGATATTTTAATTAATCTGCCAAAACTGCACATGCCTGTCCAAATTTATAATGATCAACTTTAAACTCCCTATGGAATTCTCAGAATGTTAATTGGCTGTTTTACTAGTGAATGCTCTCTTTGTTGTTTAAGTAGTTCCTAGAAGCCCTGTTGACCCTCATGGCAGGTAATGTAAGAGGAAAATCTGTATTTTAATACACTTGTAGAGTAAATAATACACCAGATTTAAGTATAAATAATATGCTAAGTAATATTAACATAGCTTGAGTAAATTGAAGCAAGAGCTTGTGATATATTTCATCAATTGCTTCTTTATTTAAGGTTTTCTTTCTGCATCATTTTAGGTAGGTAAGAAAGCTACAAAGAACACTGCTAACAGTTGTACTACAGAAATACAACAGTTTCAGAACTATTGAAGGAATTCTTCACAAGGACAGCTCCAAAGAGATTTTCAGACTTGGACTATTGTATCCTTACATTTTATAAAAAGTACTCTTTGTATAAGAGATTCTTCTCACTATCCAGTCCAGTCTTGCCCAATTCTTTTCACTTGTGTCCATTGTTTTTTATCCAGATTATATCAACAGACTAAAGAACTATGTAGATACTACTCTTTCTTCTTCCCAATATGTTGTTTTCTCTGTTTCCTATCTGTTTTCAAGTAACTAAAATCCTTGAATGCCACAAGGAAGCTGAAATGTTCCTCTGACTAATCTTGTCTAATTTTTATAAGATTTTTGTCGATAATAGGATTTGCATAGGGAATAATTCATAAGCTGCTAGTATTCCATGAGTTTTATAAAATATGGCTTTTACAGGTAAAATAAAACTTATAGGCAAAATTATGTCTGAGTTCCACTATGGATAACATTTCTCAGGTTGACTGGTGCTATGTTCCCTTTCCTCAGAGTCTGTGTCTACACCGGGAATTAGTTCAACACAGTAGCTGCAGATCCTGAAGTTTTAGAAGGTTAAAGTTAATCCTTTTGTTTCAATCTTTGCTAAATGCCCATTGTGTCTGAGCTTGTGATTCAACAAACTGTCAGGATTATATTTGTTTCTTTCAGTTTTGTTATTAGCAAAATAAAAAATTGAATTTTCAATATTTGAAGCAGGTATCTCAAACATGTGATTAAGAATGCCTGAAATGGAAAAGATTTCAAAAGTCCTTCTTCAGTGCAGTGGAACAAGGAGAAGACAGATTTAAAGAAAGCAGGCTTTTTCATATAAAACAAAGAAAGGCATTTCCATTTGTAAGAGATGATTTCTTGGAGGATGAGACTCCCAGAGTTTAGCCATGTTTAGGAGTACAGGGACATGTCACATAAGATATTTGGTGGGCACCATTGCTTTGAGCTGCTTTCCTTCATAAGGGAGAGCTGAAAATAATTTGGCATTTGAGAGATATCAGGCTGCACAAGGGATTTATGAAAATGTGCATTGAAAAGCAAACGTGTCCCTTCAGTGGTATTTCGGTGCATGACCCCTACTATAACATTTAATTTTGCTATGCAGTATTTCAGATGAGAGCAACTGCTTTGTTAGTTTATTTTTGGGTTCTGATTATAATATCTTACCAATATGCCCTGAATGCCACTCCAATATATTTGCATTTTCAACATAGGAGAGCAACAAAAATACACATATTTTACTTTGTTTGCTAGACAGCTTTTGGTGGTGGTGTGTCATCTTCCATTAGGAGAGGATCTCTTTCTTTCATTCCAGTGTGAAAGTTGAAATCCTACCTCTCTTCAATCATAATAAGAACAAACACCTTGTTCCTTATTTGTACTCTGTCATTTGGCGTTAATATGTGAGGTTTGAGTGCCATGAAGTGTAATTTTTCTAATTACTCACAGTGAAAAAACATTTTTAACACTCTTCAGCTATATATTTAGGCAGCTTTTCTATAATTTAAACAGATTTTATTTCATTTGTACTTTTTGGAGTGCATATAGAAATGAACAGGAAGGGGCCAAATTTTGGGTTTCTCTTTCTTGTAAGTTCATTTGAAAGCTTTTCAGCTCAACAGAATTTAAATTTGCAGTGATGTACCTGAAAACTGAATTAATCTCTGGAAATCTGTCTATTCTCTGATGCTTTAAGTTGTGGTGTAGAGATGCTTGTTTTTTTTTTTAACTAAAACCCAAGAAGCACAATTTAATTGCAATTTTATGCACAAAGAGCAATGATTTTCTTCCTGACTGACAGATTCTAAATGGTTGTCGCTTGTAAAGTACATAACTATCACTTTCAGGTAGTTTTGTTTGAGTTATGTGAGCATTGCAGTTTCTTGTGAAAGTTACAAAAAAAAAAAATATATATTTGCCTTAAAAAAGAAAGAGTATATACTTCTATCATGGTGAGGGGAGGGACAGAAAACAATGTCACACTGCTAAGTTAATTTTATTGAGTGCACCAAGCAAGGGACAGGTGATACCAAAGAAAGCTTTTCACATTACAGACATACATGAAAAAATTCAAATTAATTCTTTTCGCTGCCTTCAAATTGCAACCAAAAATCTATTGTACAAGCACATTTTATGGAAGCCCGTATTCCCCAACACGAACGCCTTGGTTAATAAACGTGTGAATATGCTGTACTTTTGCAAAACTGAGGTACAGCAAAACTTTATTGTGAGCTGGTTATTTTAAGAAAGAAAGTTCATGTCAATATTGTGTGAAGAATTATTAAACTCTTCAGCTCCTTTCTCAGACCTCTTGCTGAAAAATAAAAGGTAATGCTGGAAATTTCTTGATGCTTTCCACCTTCAAATTTTAACGTGGACAATATTTCCTCTTCTTTGAAGATGCTGAACGTAATTTAGAGACACTAAGTAATTATGGGGAAGTAACAGAAAATTACTTGTAAGATTTTTATGTTATTCTGTGGTTCTTTGCTCAGGTTCTGTAAAAATAGTTGTGAAATGGCATGGTAAATTAAGGTCCTGGCATAGTGGATTAAAACCTGTGCAAGTAATTCTCCTGATGTGAACAATAACTTTGGCTTCTTCAGTCAAATAATGAACCTATTTTAAAATTCACTGAAGGAAATCTTAGGGCTTCCAGCATTAGGCTAAATATAATTGTCAGTGGGAAAAGAAAGGTTGAGAAAAATTAGTTTTCTGTATTGCAAACACATGACTTTTTGGAGGTAAGATGTTGTTGTACATTTCTCATACTTCATAGTGTGCATGGTTATGAAAGTTTTAGTTTCCTGAGATTAGATGTTAGCCAGCATGGGGTCTTATTCTTATTACTCATTTTATCATGTAGGTAACCTAGAGATAATCCAGAGAGCAGAATCTGACTTGTAGGTGTTGTAGATGTATTGACACAGCCAGGGGTTTGAAAAGGTCAGCAGGATAAGACAGACAAAAGAAGGTGTTATCTTCATTTGATGTGTGGAGAACAGGGGCACAGAAAAGGCAAGCTGAAGCCAAAATTTCAGCCATGATGCCAAAGTGATATATGTTCTAATTTTCCAGAATCAAGTGCTGTGGGTAAAAATATTTATAATTTTGTGTGTGACTCTCTTAAACCTGTTTTTCACTTAAAATTATATGTCATCTCTCAGGGACATACCATTTTCCACAGATAATTTTATAATGTGAGTTCAGGAAAATCTCTTTGAATTCTTTGTAAAGCAGAGATCAAATTCAACAGTTTGATGTACCATCAAAATTCAGGCATATAGATATAACACTAAATTTTTAATTGTCATCTGGATCTGTCTTAAATGACAGAAAATTACAGCTTTATTGTAGTCTGTGTTTCCAGGGATTAAGATCCTTTCCTGAATGTGTAGTTTTTCAAATTTGCTAATTTGAATGGATCTGTCAATCCTAGGTCCAAATATTTAGGGGGTGTTGAATTTCTGTTGAAGTTTTAACAGAGATTAATATTATTTCATGTCCTGTGAGATGAATATCTGCACAGCTGGCCTCTATGTTACTCCTAGCATTGCTGGTCTCAGTCTCAGGGTTCAAATTTATCAGATTTTCTGAATTTCTAAAGAAAGAGATTTTATATATCTACCAAATGGTTGGGCTTTAGGAGTGAAGCTCTCTAGTCTATTTTATTCAAAATAATTGGAATAAAAACCTACCTTCCCTTATGTTAAGAAACTTGAACTGAATTTCCTCAAATTATCTAAGTTTTCTTAAGAAATTTTTCATGCAAATGATGTTAAAATCACTGCTTTTTTGTATTTTCATCCTAATTTAGAAGAAAGATAAATATGATGGGGATAATGATTTTTATCTTTGACTATACCTGATTGCTTTTAGAAGCGGTTTGATTATTTTTGGCATGTTTCTTTTTAGTCAGTAGGTAATAAAATATATATTTACATTCATCTTGTAGACTATGAGCTGGCATTTTGGATGTAATGTGTATGTTAAACTCATAATCTGTGTTTGCTTGAAAAGATGAATGGCCTTGGAGCTGTTCACCAGCTTGAATTAAAATCCTGGAGAATATTTGCTGTGTAATTTTAAGTCTTAAACTTTAAAATGGTTCATTTGAGCAGTCACTGAGGGAATTCAAAGCTCCTAAGAAAGTCCTTGACAACACCCTTGGGACTCTTTTCATTGGCAGAAGTAAGTGCTGAAGAAATCAGTGGCTCTGGGTTTGCTCCTGCCTTTGCCTGGTCCCAGGAGGGTTTTAATGACATGGGAGTTATAATCCCATGGCATAGGACTGCACAAAAGCATCCCAAAGGGTTGTTTATCTTCTCCTCCTCAAACAGTAAGTATTCAAAATGCACTCCAACTCTGTGAGGAAAATGTATTCCTCTTGCCTTTAAGAGTCTTGCAAAGTTTTTGCCTTTGTGGCACCTTGTTTGAGAAGAAGACATCAAAAGAAAAAGAAGCAATTATCATAATACACAATGCAGCCTGGCATCTGAATCTGTAGACATTAAGTGTGTCAGTTGTCTTCTCATAAGCATATGGTGATGCCATTGACATTACAGCTCAATACAAAAAAGGTAGAATATAAAGAAACTTGAATGGTTTCCTTAAAAAAATGAATCTGGAACAGTTTCTCCTTTTAAGCTATATCTCCTGCTGAGAAAAAACAAATTCCTTAATATGTCGGGCCACTAGACAACATTTTTTCCTATTCACAGGACATTTGAAAGCCCTGTGTTGTCCTTGGTTGTAATAAAACAGCTCGTGATTGACATAGTATATTTTGGTTTTGCATTAAGTATATAACACATTATAACTTAGGTAAGTAAAGGAAACTTGAGTTATCCCTCAGCTTTGAGGGCTTTGTATTAACTGACCAACTTAGATTACAGAAATTTCATTATCATATTTTTCCCATTCTCATTGGTTTTCTGATAAAATGAATAAATCTTGCAGTGCCACATAGACTGGAGCAGTATTTGCCCAAAATAAACTTAAGTATTGTTGTTGTGCCTGTTATTTTCTGGCTTTATAGTCATCAGTATGGCAGCATGATGTTTTACCTAACAGACACATAAGTCACTATTCAGCAACAGAGTATTGTGGAAATTTGCAGATGCCAAAGCTGTTTTGAATGTAAATTTCTTGCCCTTTAGTGTTTATTTTGAATTGAGTTCTTTGCTTTCACCCAAGGTTGAGATAAATCTGCTTTTGTTCACTGTAAAAAAGAAATGCTCATGTTCATGCAAGAGACTCTTAATGATTTATGTTTGTGTGAAATATAAGCAGGAAGGGGTGAAAAGAACATCCCCTGCTGCATTCCTGGAGGACTTCAGGTAAAGCAGCAATATGGATGTAACACATTGACTTAGTAGGATGTGAAGCCTCTGCCCTCCACATTCTTGTCTAGTGCCCCTTTGAACTCAAAACAAGCAAACAACACCCCTAGACAGTTAAGAGGAATAGCCTCTGAGTCAGTGGGCCTGCTAAGCTTTTGCTTTACTGGAGCTTGGAAAAAGGAAAAGACAAGAAGGCGCTCCATGAAAGACTATATTCGTGCAGCCACTCTAGTCAGAGAACAAAGGAAACCTCCTTTTTGTCTAATAAAGACTAAAGGGAAGAAAGAGACAATGTCGCTGCTAGAATTCTCTCACTAATTGCCCAGAAAGTAAGAAAAAACCCCAGACAGTCACAGTTAAGGGGATAAAAAAACTCAGGAAACTAATGAGGAGATAAAAAAATATTTTATAATCATGTTCACTGAAGGAACCTGGCCCTCTGACATCTCCCAGTGTCTCCTGCACTATAAGGGAGAGTTAAGGGACAGCTTCATAGAAAGAAAACTGTTCTGTAATTGTATTTATTGAGAAAGTAAATAGATTCCTGCACAGCAGAGGATGTTAGACAGCATGACATTCATCATGCTGTGATACTTTGTCTTTTCTACTGTAATTTTAGTTCCTTTCTTATATTTGAAGGGGAAAAT
Source organism: Prinia subflava (assembly GCF_021018805.1). Classification (NCBI taxonomy): domain Eukaryota; kingdom Metazoa; phylum Chordata; class Aves; order Passeriformes; family Cisticolidae; genus Prinia; species Prinia subflava. The sequence continues at coordinate 13,452,393 of NC_086256.1, read as the reverse complement.
TCCCCCAATATTACAATATATTACAACTTCCACCATTCTTGCAAAGGCACCTGCTGAATGCTCTGGAAGAGACTTTCTGAATAAATGAGAACTCTTAAATGAGTTATATCAACATTTTGCTTTGGGGAAATGAATGTAATAAGAGCAATAAAATAACCTCAGCTACACTTTGGGAGGCTTATTTCAGCAATATTCTGTTTTCATACAACAATGAAAAACAATCTGCTTTCCAACAACTTCCACTATGATCAGTCTGCAGCAATGACAGCTGCAGCCAGTTGAAATCTTTTCTAAGTGTCCTCATCCAGCTGTAGTTCCAATCCAGCCAGTTTATGTAGCCTTCTGGATTTGTGTAAAGAAAACTGAGAGAGAAAAACAGAAAAGAATTCCATCAATCTCAGTCCCAAGACTCCACTTGAGCATAATGGAGGTCATACAGAGTATCAGGCAAAGGCTGGAAGGGACAGGTTTTACAAAGCAAGCAGGAGCAAAGAGCTCTCCAGGCTTACTATCATGAAGATCCATATCATTGACTAATCAAGGAGTCAATATTTGTTTATTTAAAATATCAAACACTTCTAAGGTTTGATCAAAATTCTTGCTTATGTTTCATCCCTTTGATCTCCTCCTCCAGGGAAATACTGCCTTGCACCTTCAACATTTTAACTAAGTGCACATAGTCTTTTTGCTTTAACACCAAGAAACACATCTTCAAAACTGCAGACTGATTTCTCAGCAGTTGCATAACAGGTTGCCACACTAATGCAGAGAAAATTTGTTATGTAAATGGATTTTAAAATTTACAAGTTAGTCCATTAACTTCAAGCAGTTTTTTGTGGCAACCCTAAAATGTGGTCTGTACAGAGATGGGAAAAATGGTGGAAAGTTGATCAGTAGGCCAGAAATAATTGTTTTGTATTTTTCTTCCCTTTCTTTAATTTCAGCATAGTATAAATGGGTGAATTTTATTTATAATAAAATTCCTGCTTCTGCCTTAGTGATTATTTAGATTTACTATCTGAGCCTTAACTGCTTGATGAAGACAAAGTGAACAAATTGTTTGCTATTGTTTATTGGGAATCCCTTGAAACTTTATTCTCAAGAATTTTTATTGAGAAACATGAAAATTATATGTGCAATTTGTAACTGATTTTGGTGATAACATCATCGAGCCATAGTACATATGACAATGGGTAAATTGTGTAACCATAGTGTACACAACTTCATTTTGCACCTTTGACTATTTTTCCTCTGCCTGTGAATCCATCTCTCCCAGGGCTTCCTCTTCACAACTTAAAGCAGGTTCACACAACTGTCATTACAATAAAAAATTCTTTTAGAGTCCTCCTTTCCTTGTCCACTGGAGGTGAGATTTCATCTCAAGTTATACCCACCCAGTATAGGGAAGGGAAGAATCAGTCCAGTGACAGCTTGCTCAGATATTCAAATGTCATGTCTCTAAATGTGGTTAACACATATTTAGTCCACAAGGTTATAAACTGAAGTGTCAGCCATCAGGAGGGGATGATTCCCAGATACCTAATGTAACCAGGAATATTATTCTAACAGATGGCACTATTCATATATATGATTTTCAATCATAACATACTTATGAAAAAAGATATTTTCTTAAACTACTACTGGAATAGTCAGCAGTCTACAGACAGGAGAATTCAAACTATAATGTCAATCAGTATATTTTGAAAATCCTTCCACTTAATGTTTTGAAGGTTTTCACACACAATATTGTGTGTTGCATAGCTGTTATGTATAAGATTTTGCTGGCAATTAAATGTCACGGAGATTTAATTTTGTAGTGGGGCAGCTATATTGAACTTGGATCTGTGCTTTTGTTACAGAAATCTGTGTGTGTTTTTCTGAAGGAAATATGTAGTTTATGTTAACAAAGAAACACTAATTAACAGAATAAAAGTTATGGTAATTAAGAGGTCATAACAATTCTTGGGATTATATAGAAATAAGTAGACATTTGCCAGTGATTTTGCTTAAAATGTATGATCAGATTAAGACAGAGAATGTACCTTTCACTGTAATTGCAACCTATTTTTGATATGTCACTGTATTTACTACTTTCTCATACTTTATTTCTGATGCCCATTTTCAAAGGTAACAAGAACATTCTAAATGTGTAAAGTGTTTTTGAAACTCTTTTTCATGGCCAAACCCTGTTTTAATGTGGACGTTATCTCTTTATTATTATATTTTTAAAAGCTGTATGAAGTGGATTTGAGCAGTTTTTAAATATCTCTGCATATTCTGTTCAGCCAAAATTTCCTCCATTTTAAATCATTATACTTCAAGAGACTTCATTGGTAAGGAGAGAAAAAATACCCATTTTAAACAAATTATAAGAAGCATACACTTTACATGGCAATACATGTATTTGTACACATAAAACTCTATAAAAGTATTAGCAATGTACTTGGCACAAACCTAACAAAAACAATTCTTCCTTACTCTAAGCATTCTTCCCAAATTAAATTTTTCACTATGGGACAATAATCTTTCTAGAAAATGTGACTTGTAAGAACAATAAATCTGCTTTTCCTTCTCAGGTCCTCGCCTCCATCTATATCTCCAGAAACAGATACTATCTAAAAATGGGACACTTTAAAAACACAACTAGATATTTATTTGTTGCTTTGCCTAGCTTCTTGTGGTGTCAGTTTCTAGAGTATTAGCTCATTTTTACATAATGTTTTGTATTTAGCGCATGACTGCAGCAGACGTCTGTGGAGCAAGAGTTACTTCTGACTCTGTCTATAGAAATTCCATGTGTTTTTAAAAAAGAGGATAAAATTTTGTAGTTTTTCTTCCAGTAGCAAAGACTCTTTGTTGTACTCCATGGCCAATCCCACATAAATATGGAAAAAATGGCAATTGCAGCTGGACTGAACTTCCAGATGAATAGCTTAGCCAGCTGTGAAGTCATGACCTCATCTGGTTTCCAGAGTCTTGTATATGACTGATTCTTGTCTGTAGAATGTTTTTTAATCCCTTAAACCATAATTTTTTTTTTAAAAAACACCCCAAACACCAGTATATCAGGACTGGATGAATACCTTGTTTGTTACATAAAATAGTTGTTATGTAGTATGTCTTAAATGAAAAGTAAATTCCCCTTGACATATAAATAGAACTCTTGCAGACCTGATGTAAAAAGAATTTGGAGAAATAACAATATTAAGCATGCCATGTGCAGGTAGGATTCCATCAAAAGCATTTTAATGTGTCCTGAAGTTTGTCTGATAAATAATGAAAATATATAGTAACAACAATGTAAAAAATCAGGAAGTTATAATTTCTAGCTCCATGAACCTGATTGTGCAGTGACCTTCATGATTCTAACTAAAATCAAAGTGTCTTGCTTTGTTCCATCCACATGCAATGGCTTTGTAGCAATAATGTAGGCACACCTATAGACTTTCTAAATAAGGAAATGTGTGAATAATATAATTGCTTGACTTTGACCAAGAAACTCAGAGTTAGGGCCACTAGTAAGTGCTACAGACATGATTTTGTTTATTATGTTCTCATTTAAATACGACACAACAATGAAGCTTATGGGCTGCAGAATAGGATCAAAGGTCTAAGGCTGCATGTGTTTTTGGGTCCATCAGTCTCGAAACAATGTACATTGTAGGAACTCTAGAAAAAGATTTCTCAGGACTGAATTTATGCTTTTTGTGCTGTTTCAAATGGCTGAGCCATTGCTCTTCCATCTGAGAGAAAAAGAAGATAATGTACACTCTACAACATATTTAAAAAATTGAACCTCCTGAGCTTGCTCTTATGCAGATTTATCAGCAGAACCTTTGCACCACTGAAGTCAAGAGCATTCACAACCAGAGCTGTGTTTTTGAGTTTTTCAGTAGTATTTTGTGGTGTTCAGACACACTTGCACTACTCTAGTTTATTACCATAAAGATAGAGAGAGTGTACCATATGGTATCCCAAAGGATATATAGTTCCAAAATCGAAATAATTATTTTAAAGTTTTAGTTTGGAATAGATTAATTTATTATATCTGTACACAGAGTTCTTAATAACTACTTTGTAGTGTTGTAAACTTTGTCAATAAATTTATTATCATTTGTAGCATCATGAAACACTACAAGATTATTTCAAAAGAGCTGGAAAATGAGAATGTTGGAATGTAGAATCAAAGAAGGTCAGTTCTTTCAATTTCTTAAGCTTTGAGTTAGGTTTACAATTCCCATTATTATTAGCAGATCTGTGAAGCTGAATCGAGTCTCATCTCATTTACTGAGCACAAAACTGGGAAAATGCTCTGATAACCTGGCTTCTTCAGCCTCTGCTTTCCTATTTTTATTTTAATCCTATAGAAGTAGAAAGAAATCAAGACAAGACAGTAAGCTTTTTTAACAGCGTTGATGTTGCAAACTGATTGCCATCCCAAGCAATTCAGAAATGCTGATGTAAAAAAGCAAGTTATGTTTAATAAAGATTAATGCAAAGTTATGTATCCTTCTGCTAAAATATTTAATACAGCAAAACTGAATGGCACAATGTGTAGTGATTGGACCCTGAATTGCATGTGAAGTTAATGATAGTTCTTATCTCATGTGCACTTTACAGTATAAAACAGCAGTGCTGGTACATTAATTTTGAAGAGAGCAAGATAAAGGTTCTGGAGCCCAAAATTTGTGTGAAATGTTTAATTGCACATGTATCAAAAGCAAATTTTGCCATGAAGTCATGGACCCTGAAGAAATAACTGACAGTTTGAACTGTCACTTCACAAAATCCTTGTTGGAGGATTATACCCATACATGCTAATAGGCAAGAAATGGAGGTTAAGACCTGGTTGAAATGAAGAAACATGATAAACATGATGGTTTTATTACTGAGAAAAGAGGTAATTTAAAGGGGTTTTTTCCCTTTCTGCTGAGATTCACCTCTCTAAGAGGAAAAATATCTTTTGTGTAAGGATGCAGATAAAATTTCGGTAGATATGACTTGAAAATTGACCTAGGCATATCTACCAAAAGGAATTTATGCTGCATGATAGAATCAAAATAAACAAAATACAAATCTGTAAAGGTAACAGCCTATTCTTAAATAGACTTCACTTCCACCTCAAAACCTGTTGGTTCTGCTTTATGTACAGGCTTCCTTTGTGTGCACCTTATGGGAATGAATTGTTGGGTTTGAAACCCTACATAGTAAAAAGTGGCATGCAGAGATATTCCAAAACAGTTCTGAAACATCTATTACCTTTTAGCACATTTCCACTTTCAGGGAGGCTTAGAGCTACACACAAGCATTCCCAGTGTGAGAGGTGTAGGTCTCTAAGAAGATAAAATTACTGAAAGACAACTGGGCTGCTGTCTGGACTGCAACTGCTTCATTGCACCAGCTGAACTTTTGAATTGCCATATTGTTATTTAAAGTCAACTTTAAAAATTGCATGCTGACATTCTGTGGTTACAGGTGGATGATGAAGAGGCAATAACTTCTGTGAAAATAATAATAAAAAAATCAGTAATGCTTTCAGATGACATGCTGAATTCCATCACTCTCAAAAGCTTGCATCGAAAACTTTTTAAAACACTGGGAATTTTCCAACTCTTATTTTAGAAAATTTTATATCATTGATATATATTTAATTAGGGATTAGGAAGCCATAAGAGCAAGAAGTAGGACACAATCTAAACCTTGTTTCCAGAATGTAGGAGTTGTGAGAACTACAGATTTAAGTGAAATATTTACTTTTCTTTTTAATCTCCACACGGTACATAACCCATTTCTGAAGTTAAAAAGTTATCTTTATGAAAATTAAATATAGGAATCTCCATATTGAACCAGCAAATCATTAAAAATGAATTAATTTTTTCAGAATGCAGGATGGATTGTTACTTTTGCTGTAATAGACTATATCAGGTGCCAGATGTGAACATATTAAATTACCTTCATGATGCGCTCAGTGTATATATGATAAATGCAAAGGATATATAGGTTATTGGTATTTTAGCAAAAACCTCTGAATTCAGGAGATGTTGGGAAGAAACTTGTGAAACTGAGGTAAATTTTGCCTTGCTTTCCTAGAGGAAAAAGATCAGTAATCAAGTTCTGAAAAAAACCCCGGAGTCTCTCAGCCACATTGAAGACAGTTGGCATTTAAGAGTGCTCTGGAATAAGAACTGTGTCCTTTAAGTAATTTACTTTCTCTACAGTACTCCTTTTTCCTCACATGCTTTTTTTAAAGCTCTGTCTGATTGACACTGAATACCCTGTGTTTATGTTGGCTTTGCATGGTGTTGAATCCATGGTACATTTCATTTCCCAATCACTCTTGGCAAAATGTACATTTTGCAGTCACATATCAGTCTTGTGTATGACAGCACAAAATTAGAAATATTCTTTTCTTGTGTACCTGCTCAGGGAAGGAGCAGACACATCAAGCAGTGGTAGCTCTTGCTAATAGGCCAACTGTAACCCACAGTGAGACTCAAAGTAATGTCTGGCTACCTAATTAACCTCCCTTCACTATCCAAATTTGAAGCAAAAAGTAAAATTAACAAATGATTTAGGTCAGGTAAGCCTTATTAGTCTTTTAGTATAGGTCAGGTACAGCTGGCTAATTGTGAGAAATGCACTTTAATTGCTGTCAATCTAGTTAGATAGCTGTGTGATAAACCAACTTTTCTTTCATTACATTTCCATGCTTTAATGCCAGGCTATTTAAGTGCCAGTTCCCATCATTGGCCCTTGTGTAATCAGACATTTCTGCCTCTGGATTAATTTAAGATTTTAAAAAGAAGCACAGTGGAAATGAGAAGTTTCTGACAACAATCATAGTGTTGTAGCAAATTCTATTTCTGGTCAATACAGGCTGTAAAGTAAAGCTTTACAACCCCTTTCTGGTTGTGGTGGCAGGTCCCTGTTTCAGACAGAAGGAACACTTGCTGATCTAAGCTGCAAGTACTAAAGAGTGCTTCAAACCAGGCAGACCACTGATAGCTTCAACCCAAAACCTGTTAGGGAAAGGAAACAGCTAATTAAGATGGGTTAAATAGATTTGATCTTAAAAAGGAGACCAAGAGCAGCAACCGAAGTCTAGGAGTTGGTGTGGGCTGAGAATTCTTGTGGCCACTAGGTCTTGTTTCTTAAGTGTTACAGCTGTTTACTGTTAGCTTTCACATTATGTTTGGCATTTGGTGTGATTTTCCTCTACGTAGGAGCCTCATCCTGTCTTTCTAGTTACAAAGAAAGCTGGAAATTAGATAATTAGGTTTTAAATCCCATCTGTTTTTGAAAGGAACCTAGATGTGTCACTTCCTCAGCTGAAGGTGCCATCGAGCTCTCCTGCTGCATCCACAAACAGGTACAGCTAATGTAACAGCACTCTATTTATATACATGCCCTGACATACACAAATGTGCATGTCAGGGCTCAGGCAGGGATTTTAGCATGCTTTGTTTTGGCCTGGCATCTTCGTCAAGCCTGACAACAGAGTTGCTGGCTGAAGCCAGTTTTAGTGCATATCTTTTTTAATTTTTTCATAATAGAAGGGATAAAGACAGACAAAAGCATGCCCCAATCTGTGTTAAATTAATGGCTAATTTTGTGATTTGGATACAAGTCAGCAAATTGGTCAATACTTGTGATAATGTTTACTTTCCTGTGCATATCTGTATGCCTGTAGGGTGAATGTTGAGTACTGACTTTTTAATCTGCTGTGAGTTTGCTGCCTGTAGGAAGCCACTGCTGTTTTGAGTTCAGTTCATGTGCAGCCTGTGCTTGCTGAAGACAGGCCCTTCTTCATTTTTCTGTTTAGTCTTGCTTTGTTCCCTTAGCCTTAAATATGAAAATATGTATTTTAATTTGAAAAAGGCAAGCATAATATTTTTCTAGTTTAGTAGCTATGTAATCATTTTATTACTAACCAGAAGGACCTCATATTTCTGCAAAGGTAAGATGTTAAATGTGGACACAGAACTGTTTTTGTTTTTCATGCATGTATCTTACTGAGAAAAATTCTCCTCTTTTGGTGCTACTTTGACTACTACATATGCAAAAATCCACTACAGCAAAGAAGCTCCTTGTGAATTATACTTTATCTCAGCAAAGAGAACAATAATCTACCAGTTTTATTGGGAAAATTTTGTGGTTGTTTAGAATCAATTAAAAGTATCTTGTGGTTTTTATCTTTTTATGAGCTAATAATATATTTTTAGCAACTTACATTATCAAGTTTTGACCATAGCTAGGGTAGTTATTGGTCAACTACATACAAACATTGAGATTGCTGTTAAAAAATTTTGTCCCCTTGAAATCTGAAAAGCAAATGAAGCTATGAAATCAAGATACCTGAAATAAGGCACTGTTCAGACACTTTACTCCTAGCATCATACACATAATACTTGTCTCAGTAAATATTTCAAAGTGAAGTTTAAACTTCTTGAAAGGAAGATAAGTTAAGCATGTGCTTTGAAGGGTATTGAAGTCTTAGTTTGTTTAAGATTTATCCCAGTTCTGAAGTAGAATACATTTCCCATGATCAGACAATGGTAAAATGTGTAATTTTTCTTCCACTTGGTATTTTGTCCCTTATTTCCTACTGTATCACTTTTTTTTTAAAATATGTTAGATACAAAATTATTTCTTTACAGTTCTTTTCCTCTCAAGTGAATGTAATGCTCTGCAGAACTGGGTTTATTGTCACTGTCAGGCTCTAATTTGATCACATAATAAATTCATTTATCCCCACAGTTGTTAAAATAAGACAAATTTCAAAAGACATTTTAGCCTGGAATATTCCATTAAACCTGTCTGCTGGTTTTATCACTTAAAAATCTTTCAAGCAGACAGTTAAAAATAAAGTAGTTCTTTTTGGTTTTATTTAAAATTAAAAATGTGTATTCTGTCTCTGAGTGGAGTCTTCAGCAGCTCACAGTGATAGGCCAATACTCAGGGACAGATAATTTACTTGAAAATGTCAACCATAATGGAAAAAAGGAAACTCAAAAAAGCAAAAGTTGACCAGAGCTGCTGTGAGGGGTCTTGTCCTCTCCAAGTTCTTCTTCAGCAGCCAGACCTGAGGCAGGAGCATCACTCTGCTCTCAGGAGTCTGTTCTGTCACTGAGCTGCCATTCACTGGTCATAAACCTCCGTGTAAACAGCATAATGTCATTTCTTTTTGCCAGCCCAAGATAACAGTTTTTTATTACTGGAACTCTGCTGGAATGCTTTTCTTTCCTTCTTCCTTAACAGTCTGAAATGTTACAGGACCTAGTTTAAAACTTATTAAAGTTTTGCAGCAGGGGATACCACCTGAGTCTCCCTGCTTTTTCTGGCAAAGCCTTTCTCACTCAGCTGTTCAAAAGGTTCAAAATCACTTTTTTTGCCCTCTCATTGCTTGTCAATCAGAGGCAAAAGGGATTAGTAAACGGCAACTTCTGCCATCAAAATTGGAATTTGAATCTCACATTGGTTGCTAAAGTAAGTTTTCAAATCTGGGTTGTAAGTTGTAGCAAGTTTCTTGAAAATTAAACCTGCAGTAATACAGAAAAAACTTTCAAACCACGGTTACAAACTTCTCTAACTTTGCAGTAAATGCCTTCATTATCTGATGTCAGTAGAAAGTCACTGTGTATTACACTAAATAACTGATTCCTTGGTCCAGCTGGACTCTCTGTTAGTGAAAAAGCAGTTTGCCAGACAGTTTGAGATGTGAGAAGTCTTGGAATGCTGCTCTTTCCTGTGCATGTGACTGTATTTGTGTAACAGTGTCCTGTGTTGTACCCTGTGTGCCTTTGAAACAAAGCCACTCTTCTTTTCAAAAGGAATCATGAGAGGTGAATCCTCACAAAGGCCAATCCATGTATAATCCAAATGTGTGCTCAGTACAGGTTGTAATGTCTAAAATCTTGGCCACACTGTGACATTTCAGCCATATGTCTCTTAAGGACAGGTCATCAATCCACTGACCTGAGCTGAAACTACAAGTCTGGGCTCAGACAGGAAGTTTATCTCTAACAGTTGTTTTGGAGAATAAAGACTAGTATCTGCTTTTATTAGTGACAGTCAGGAAATTTAAATAAAAATTGACACCATGAGGAATGTTGTTTACACATTAAAATATTGAAACAGAAATGTTTAGGTACCATGCAACCCTTGCCCATCTTACTAATACAACTGTCTGAATAGTATTAATCAAATATTACTTTAAAAATTCTTAGATATTTCACAAACCACGTACAGCAAGCATTGTGAAATAAAAATGATCTTGCACAAATACTTTATTGTTCATCACAGTACTTTATGTGGCTTAATGTGAATTTATTTCAGAAAGCATGGGTTTTTACTTTTAACAGAACTTGGCCATATTTTGAGAGTATCTCTTTAAATCTAACTTTACTCATTTGTCCAGCTGCAAACTAATGAAGACAACAGAGTATTGCTATTGATCACTTAAATCTATGTGTAAGGATTTCATTTAAATTAAATAGTCTTTCCTCAATACAGACAATTCTTGTGTCTCATATGAGCAGGTGCAAAAGATGTATAATTGTTTCAGTAGTGCAGGCATTGACATAATGTAATTTTTTTTCTTTTAAGTTCTTGTTATCTTTAAGCAGGGAGGCCATAAAAAGTTGTTCAAAATATCACAAGGATAAAGTCAACAATCCACTAACTCAAAAGGTAGTGCCTGGATTGATCATAGGTTATAATATCAATTTGCAAAGACAGGTTTAAAAATGTGTGATTAAGCTTACTGGACTTTGTGTTTGCAAATGTAAAATCTTTTCCTACCTTCCATGCACGCATATATACACATACACACAAAATAAATAGAATCCATGCAAAACAGATGAATAAGAATTGAAGAGGCTTATCTGATGTCCTTTATCCCTTCCAAACCAAAAGTTTTGAATTCACTTGCCAGGCAATTGGAGTGTGTTCAGAAAATTGAAATTAAATTTTGGTCTACAGCAAATACTGTATCTTTTTATTTCCATTTATAGGAAAGCTATTGCACTAAAGTGAACATAGGTTAAGAGGTGCCACCCTGTAACTGCTGTAAAAATAATAGAACAATGTCTGACTAACCTTGTTTATACGCAAAACTATAGTACATATGTGAAATAGCTAAAATCTGTTGTAGATACATTAACTCATGTACTTAGTAATCCTTGCATACAATATAGTTTGGATGCATGTATTGTAGGGTAGACAGCGCAGCATGTTCTGTAGATCTTCTCATCCATCTTGTTATTTTTTTCCTCTAAGTGGAGAAAATATTCCCATACTATACCTGGCAGGTAACATTCAGTAGGTTCACCACTGTTATCAGGTTAGGGAGACAACATGCTTCTAGTGAGTTCTACAGTATGTGCACATAACCTGCTTTTCTGTTAATTTGGGACAGGAAAGGTAATCAGAATTCAAATTTGCCAAAACTCACTGTTGGGACTTGCACTTAAAAGCCCTAAAACTTCCACACACCTACACCGTTCTGCCTTTAAAATGGTTGGCAAGTTTAATCACCAACTAGAACTGATTTTGCAGCTCAAATGGGACCAACGCATGGCTGCAGCTTCTTGTCAGACGTCCCTGTGAACAAAGCCTCTGTAGCTCTGTTTTTGCACAGTGGAAAATACCCAAATGTGTCTGAAATAAATGGCTCCAAGTTGTTCTTTCCTAAGCATGCATAATTCAAATAGTTCAATTGTAAATAAACAGACATGGTTAGCTCAGTTCCTCAGTCTGTGCAATATGTGGCAATAACAAAATTATGGGACGTGTTGATCTGATTATAGCAACAAAGTAGATTTCCCATAACATCTTGTTCTGTGCTTGTTTACTGTATTTCCCATTTCTTTTAAGAGGATGGAGCTCATTGAAAATGGTACAGCCTTCCAGGAAAGTACATCTTACTTGAGATATGATAAACTTTGTTAGTGCTAGACTATTTGAGGTCACTATTAATTATTCCTTGGGTAGTTTACAGAAACAGCTGGAAGGATAAACAGTAGCATTTTCCAGCAGCTTTTAGCAGTTGGCTTTTCTAGCATGCTTTTTCATCCTTTTCCCCCAAATGAACAAAAGAGAATAGTATTTGGACAAGCCCTGATAAATCAATAACTTAGTGCAGTTAGTTACACTTATTTAGTGCAGTTAATATTAAGAGCTTGCAGGAGTTTCTTTGTATTTACTTCTTTATTCCCCCATCAGCCATTAAAGAACATTCTCATTTTCCACATGAAAGCTTCAGGAGCAATTTCACAGCACAAACCCAGCAAACTGAACACCACAAGATTAACTGACTATACTACCTTACATTGCTAGTTTGGCTCTGCCTGTAGGATTTAAATTTGCACAACCCTTCTGAACAAACATAAACCATTTAACTACATCCCAAATGCTTCATAGAGAAACTCTGTTCAATTTCTTCCATTTCTAGACTGCACATCAAAGTAATTTCCCCTAAATTAAATGTTATTTGGTTGTATTAGAATAATCAGGACAGCTTCAAATTTTAATAAAGTTATTTTAGCCTAAAACTATTGAGATGGGTTTAAAAAACCCCAAACCAACTAAGAAGTCTCAAAGCACAGGGAATGGAGGTAGTATTATACACACATAATCGTATCCAAACATCCTACATTTTTCAGCCCTGCTAGACTATAAAGTTGTTTGCAGCTTTAATCAGATGGTCCAGATAAATAGAAAATATATTTTTTCCAGACACTGTTTTTATATTTAGTACAACTGATCAAAAATAGAAGAGCTATTCAACCTTCATTTTGTGAAATAACAGCTTGACTCATAATTACCTTTTCAAAGCACTTGTCCTCATGTTGCCATTTCTTACTCCTGCTCTTTAGGTGGACCAAATGGGATTAAATACAGCAGTATTGCCTGCATTATTGAAAATCACATTTTGCTGTTTGAGTAGGACTGGAGAGTTATATCCTCTAATGGCCATTTTATTTGTTTCCAAATCTTCCATGAATTTACCAATCTCTTCCTTGAACTACATGTTTTCCTAATCTGCATATCAAGGCGTCTTTTTCTAACTATCGTGACTTTTAACAATGCATTAGTATTTTTTTGTTTCTGCTGTGCTACTTTGATATTGGCAGGATTCAGTTCAAAAGAATACTATGAAGCCTTCATTAGGGGAATGTGATACCCAGGCCCTGGGAATTCAGCCAGGGGGAGTCAATTGCTGATATATTCAAATGGGGAAAGTGTAATGCAATGCATTCTTTGAATTCACATACACCACAGCAGGCTCCTGAGACGTACCAGGAGAGAGCCTGAGCCTGGACTTGGTGGTTGTGTTCAGTAAATTCTTGCTTAAGACCTAAATGCTGTTGGTATTAGGTTGGACTCCAAGGGTGATAAACCATGCTGTATTGTGGCTTCAAGGCAAGCCTTTCAAATATTTGTTATATGTCCATATAATGGTAGTAGGGCAAGGGTGAGAGCAGGGAACAGTGTGTGTCATGTGGGCATGATAGGTATAAGCAATGCTCCACTTTGCTCAGCTGGCAGGAGCAGGATGTGTTGAAAAAGTCAATGTTTGACTTGCAAGACATTCCTGAGTATGCAGAGGAGTAAAATGTGTTGAAAGGCCAATTCTGAATAAAGCATATTGCCAGAAACTTAATGGTTATCCTGTATAATTCAGTATCTACGTTTCAATGAATTATGTCTAAATGACATCTTAGAAAGGATATATTCTAATCAAAGGATCAAGAAGTAATAATCCTACAACAAGGTTCTAACTGACTAAACAGCTTGATGTAGCTAAACTTATTAGTAACCTGATAAGCATGTAGGTAACTAATTGTAGGTATTTAATAATGAAATGTAAACATTAGAATTTGTCTCAGTTATCTTTTAAACTGAAGGGATTTCACTCATAAACATGGGACTAAGTGGAAAGGAAAAAAACACTCTACAATCCTGTGTCTGTATTTGCGTATAATTTTATCTTGTACTATAATTTAATCTTGTACTAAACACTGGTACTGCTTATGCTAAAACCTAGTTACTTAAAAACTTTCTTCAAAAGCTTTTGCAAATACATATCAAAGTTGACCGCTTTCCCTAGGCACTCTTTTAACTGTTTTTGCTGTCCACTCATATCTGGGATGCTCCTGGTTGTACCCTCTGCTTCACCACAGCTGGTTTTTGGTTAGGAAGAAAGTGTTTGGGTATTTTATTTTACTTTTTTCAGCTGTGATTTCTTTTCTTATCTAATGAAACTGTCTGGGTACATGCAGAAACCATGATAATGAAATACTGTATATTATCAGTTTGAGCCTGTTACATGTGATTACCCCTGACAGCGTTAGCTTCCTCTGTCATTTTCCACGGTACTCAGTGTCTCCAAATGTCTCTCAGCTCCTATCCACAGGCATTCCAGGTTCTGGTTTGGTTATAAAAAACAAGCAGAAATATTCTTAAAGGAAAGTTCTGAAATAACTATCTTGTTTGACTCATACTTTATCACTTACATATTGTACTTTCTACTCTTGATAGCTCAGCTGCATCTCTGAATTTACCCTGTTATCTGGATTGTTTTCTGGCATCTGGGGAGAACACTGACATATAGTGCAATGGTGGAATCTGGATATTTCCTTACTGGAAATATGTATATGTTTGTTTAATTGTTGATATTGGTTGATAAATAATTGCTTGAATTTTACACTGAACTATATCATTCAAGACTCTTCACTAAAGTCTTACACTAATACCATCTATTTATATATTTATCTAGATAGTTATCTAGAATAGCTACATTTGGATAATTATGCATCATAACACTACAAAAATACAGTATGTTGGGTCATCTTGCATTGGTATTTCTAAGGAGCAATCAATAGAGAATGTGTTTCAGCAGTGGACTGTGCTGTTTTTTTTTTCCCTACAGGAGTTGTGATTCAAAAGTTCTTAGAGAATTTTAGTCCTCTGTGTTAGAGAAATGGAAGAGCAGTTGATCATCAGAGATGTTATCCAAGGTTCCTAAAATGCAGCCATAAAATTTTAGTATGATAGTTTTGCATAATGCTGATTCATTAAATAATGCCTAATGAAAGGTTAAAAAGGTTGACTCTGTGGGAATGATAATGGAAAAAGCATAAACTAGATATTAGTGCTGTGTAGCAGTGTGCATAATTCTGTGCTGTAGTGAAAATGTGAATATCAAGGGGGGGGGGAGGGAGGGCATGTGATGAACATCCGAATAAGAACCATAATTTTTGAGACACCATGGACTCTATGAAGAAAGACCTGTAAGTTTCTGTAGGGTTACATACTGCAGGCTAGTTGCATCTTTAATGGAAATATCTGACCTACCTGTCGAAGGTATTGCATCCTGAAAAAGGCTCCCTATGCCCACACTTAAAGCACAGGGATGAGAAATTCAGCTACTAAAACCAAACACAGACCATGCAAATAACTGCCATAGTGTCTGAGTTCTAGTGATGTATCATTTAGCAGGGAAGCAGATCTACTTTCCAGGGAGATACAGCAACATGTGAATATTCAATTCTGATGTAGCTTGCCAAGAATGTAAATATTTTTGTATGGTGATATACAATATTAGATCATTCCCTGGATTCTTTCCCCAAACATTTTGCACAAAAAAATACAGTTTTCAAGCACTCATACTGAGTTTTCAGGCGCTCATACCATGTTTCAAGTACTGGCATTGAAGGGAGATACAACAAAATATTTTGTACTAAGCCTCATGTGTTGAAATGACCACTGACATGTAAGTGAGACATACCCAATTCATTTATGTTATTTTTTCTTAAAGCACTATACTCACAAGTTCCTTCCTCCCCAGAAATTAAGTGTTCAAATTCTGATGCATTGTAATAAACCTCTCCAAGTGTTTTGTGATTTTCAAGGATGTATTGTAAAACATTGAACCGTGGGTGCACTGCCCGATTCTCCAGGGGATGAGAAAGTATTGTTGCTGTGCTTCTACCATTATAAATGCAGTGTAAAAACACATTGTGAATAAAGCAGTGACGGCAACTAAGCTTAAAAGTGAGATAAGGGCATATAATCAGTTTAATAAATAATTTTATTGCTTTATACTTTGCATTATGTAAATGCAAAATAATCACAACCTGTAGGAGTCATGACTCTTCAGAATACCCTTTGTGTCTTGCCTTCTGCAGATGTGTGTCCCACTGATGTATGGGACTGTAAATACCTAAGCAGTTACACAAAAGCTAGAGGAAAATGGGCATCAGTGTGAATAGAGAGGCAGAGATAGCAAGCTCTATTTAATATGAGTCCAAGGAAGTGCTGGAATATGCAGTGGATGAGGCTGGGAGGGCACAAACAGCCCCCAGACTTCGGAATGTGAGCCTGGAAACCTCTTCACCGTGGCTGTCTTAACATCATTCTGTCTTACAATGAACTGTTATCTAATGAGGCATGTTTGTCCTTTTTCCTATTGTTGAAAACATGGGAATGGGAATGTAAATCACTGCTGTCCCTTTGGTACAGATTTGTATTCTGTGTCCTTGCAGAAGCAGCAGATGGCTACCCAGGAAGCCTTTTGGGGCACACTTAATTGAGTTCCATGAGATGAGCTAGCTACATGATGTGATCTCATCTCACTGTTTGTACCCCTCCACTCGCATCAGAAGCTAAAAAGCTGTATTAAGTGAAAGAAATGTTCCATGTATGGAATGTCTGTTGATGACCCAAGGACATTGAAGGACTGAAAAGAAAAGATCATGTCTGTGATATAGATGGAAGGAGTGACATGCCTTTCATTATTCAGACACCACACAGAATATGGAAAAAGTTTAGGCACTACTGCACTATAAGGAACTTGCTTTGAGAAATTTACTGAAAGCAGCTATTTACTGAGGATATCAGTTGCAGCCATCTGGAACTGAGGGTCAAACAGAGCTGATTATTGCCAGCTCGGAATTGGGATTTTCAATAACTTTGCAGCATTGCTGAACTCCTACTGTTTAACCCTAAATGACATTTATTAAGTTTGTGCAGACAGTGGGCTGACAGAGTCACTTCCTCATTATTAAAAGTGCCTTTTTCTAATCTTGCATCATCTCAGTGCTTTATTTAAAAACTAAAATCAATATTCATGGTGCAGAGGGCTTTCTTGCCCAACTCTTTCATAAATCTCTTAAGTACTTAGTTTTCAAGTACCTTCCTTCAGTGCAGACAGCAAATAAAATACATCTCTGAAAAGACAGTCTCAGAGAAATTGCTTCAAGTTCATTAAACTATAAGAAAGTGCCAAGGTTGTCATACTGGTTTTTGCATATTCCCAAAAGGGTATTTCTGTCCTGTATATTAAAATAGTTGCTGAAAAAAAAGCATTTTTGCTACATTGTATGTTAAAATATTAAAAACAAAATAAGCGATAGTTATTACATTAGTTATCAACCTACCAGTAATTGTACAGTGTAGCTATCAAGGAACTACAGAACTCACTACTGGAGTAATGTCTTAAAAATAACATAATGGTGATTTCAGCAGTCAAGTGAGAATAAATTAAAGATTAAGCAAGAATTATTTCAATTGTGTGTTGTCCAAAGAATGCTCAGTGTCAGATGTGTGAGCTTAAACCCTGCACAAAATCATGAAATAATGTCCTCTTGTAAGAAGCCAAACCCAGTGAAATATCCTTTAATATACTTTTATCCTAACATTTTAATGTAAAAGAACCCTGTTTCAGTTGCAAGTATTTTTGTACTTTAATTTTGAGGCTTTCATCCTTTTTTCATCTTTTCTTTTTTTAACAATTATTATTAAAACTATCAGTAAGCTAAAGGTAGTTCTTTATGCATATGTGTAGTTAGGGGATGGAATTGGTATTATTTTAAGTTTTATATACTTGAGCTAATTGCTCAAAATAAAATCAGAAAGAAAGGATGGGATTTCATGCCGAGAGAATGAAAATTCTTAGGCCCAGAACTCTCTGTAATGAATCAGTCAAACTAAGTCAGGAGACAGGAAGATGAAAGGACTGAATAAGACCGTGCTACAAATGATCAGAACAAGGAATGCTGGGGAAAGAAGACATCCTATAATAACGAAGGCATGTATGGACAATGACACTATGATGATCCATAGTATTAATTTAGAAATCTTTGAGGTGTTGTAGAAATAATAATGTTGTGGATTGCTGCTTGCTGCATTGTATCAGGAAAAACTTAAGCACAAATTTGGCTGTAGCAAAGCTAATGCAAATACCAACCTGAGTAAATAAAGAGGAGTTGGCCCACAAACACCTGTCTAACCTGGGAACTGAACCAATTACTACCAAAAAGAGAGGTGATCTCAGCATCTTTGGTTCTAAAAAGAAACTGATTGACGTGAAGAAATGTACTGAATCAACCTTATCACAGAGAATGAAACGTTACGGTAAATGTGCTCTAAAGTTAGCCAAGGATATTGATATTTTCTTTTATGGTCTTACTACATTTCCACAAACTGGGACGGAGTAGAATCCTTAAGAAGGATAAGGTGTTTGTAGCATAATTCTGAGGTCAACTGTGTTTGAGAAATTAAGTGTGGTGTTTTGACTCCACCCTTGACTGCAGCTATTCAATAACTTCCAGTGGCATGTCCTACCTTTGCAAATAGTGTGAACTTTACAGAGACATTGAGAAAGCCTAAGTATAGCTTAGAGACAGTGCATGATTTTGTGAATTTGGATGGGAAAATGAAATGTGTCAAAGGGATTAATGGAGAGGAGAAAAAATATCTGACATTTTGTAAAAAAAGAGACAAAGATCAGAGAACAAGTGAAACAGAGGAAAGGGGGGATGAAAATGAGAAATAAATTAAAAGAAGGTGAGAGCAGTGAGTGTTCATAGGCTGTAGATAGAAGTCTTTCTCCTCATACTGTGCTATAAAGCATTTTTAATGTAACAGTTGCGGAGAAGAGAATGGGGAATTCCTTGCCAGGTGTCTTGCCCCGTGTTCTTACGGGAATTTTTGAAGTTTCTTGCTGAAAAAGTTTGAGGAAGACAAGATAGAACTAAACCATCTGATCAGAAGGGTAGAGTACTTTTCCTGGTATAAATGAACAGTACAGATCATATTTTCTTGTACCCTTTCCAAGACATACACTTTATTGGACATTGCTGGAACAGTGGAAATTTTTGGAAACACAGATTTGGCCTATTACAACAAGCTTATTGTCTTACTGAAAAGCTGACAATAAAATGTGATGTCAGAAGACAAGATATATCATGTTAACCCTGAATCTTAAAGCACAACAGGAAAGCACCGAAACAGTAGCAAAGAGTTTATAGAAAAATACCAGCACCATGTATCAAAGAATGTCAGTAATATAAAACATTTTCAGCATCTTCCTAATACATTTTACTGTATTTTTTATTTCACCTTACTGTAGCAAATTACAGATAGGCAGGTGGTTTTCCAGGACCAGTCTTGCTACTTACTAGTCACAAAATCAGACTTTCTTTTAGTCCCCAAGTATTTTTGCTTTATTTCAAAATTATTTTAAAGAGAGTACTTTATAAAAGGAAGTTGCCATTTTTAATCTCATTTTTCATCTGTGAGAAAGAAAGTTATGAATTAATTCAGTGAACCATAGAATTTTCCTTGCAGTGAGGCACAGATAAAATTGGGCACAGAATACAGACCTCCTCAAACTCAGCTCCCTTCCTCTTGCCTACTTTGTACAATTATTTCACAGCTGAGTCTGAACACAGCTTGACACAAACAGTCCTATTTGGAATATAATGGAGAGTTTTTTCAGGGCATTTAATGAGGCAACATGACATGGAAGTGATGCTCTTCAAAAAAGATTCCTGTCAGTGTCTTGCTCCACGCGAGCACAGATGTTCAGCAGAGCAGCAGTGAGATGTTCACCAGAGCTCTGAGCTGTGTCTAGCAGCTCCCCTCCAAATGTGCAGGCTCCTGCAGCTTGTCCATTATGTTCCTGTTTGGCAGAAAGGGGACTGCTGCTGTGCTGACACACATCCCTGAGCTTTGTGCTGTGGGTCTGCTGTTTGTGTGCAGACACGCTTATCTGGAATCAGCGTGGGCATCTAGCAGATCTGGGGAGGGCTGCTTTTTCTTCTTTTTTTTTAATGCTTTTTCTTCTCCTGAGCTGATATATTCCTTTCTGTCACTGAAGCTTTGTAAGAAACAGAGATAATGGCAAGATTCAACAAATAAGGACAAAGCTGTAGAAGACATATATAAACCCCAATATATAGATATTGGATTTTGAGTTGTTTTTTTTCCCCAACTCCCCTGCTGTAATCAGTTGGAATGCAGGTGTCAGTGTGTGTACTGCAGGAGTTCTGGTAGCACATTTCTACTTTCTTTAAGCAGTCATTTTATTTCAGGGACATGTTTAGGTGCATACCCTCAGTAGCAGTCATTTGGTGGGGTAGAGGTGCAGAAATTGTTTGCTGGGGATGGGGTGGTGTAGGAATTGCTTTTCATGGAGGGGGAAGGCTTTGATTGTTAGGAAAGATCTGCAGTGTGATTTCTGTATCACCAGGTGCCACGTGACAGATCAGAAAATCCTGGAAAATGGGATAGCTACTTGTGTGTGTAGAGCATGGGCACTGAAGGGAAAAAGGGATTTTTTCATATCTCCCGAATCTTCATGCTTCTTCCAGTGGGAATGATATTGGTAAAACACTGGATTAAATTTTCAAAAGTGCTATCTAGTGACTGTTAACTGCAAGTTATCTTGGGGCTGTTCAAAAGTGCTGGCTGTTAGGACTGATGAGGGTAGGATCTTCCTTTTGAAGACAGGTTGCCTTTAATCTTTGTGTTGTCTCTACTCACATGTTTTAGTCTGGAAGGACATGTATTTTAGTAAACTAAATACATGTACTAGTACTCTATTTCACTATTTACACAGGTTTAATCCTTTTTCTTATTTTCTTGGCTGAGTTACTGTCAGATGATCAGTTTAGTTCTTACAAGAGATTTAATGGGTGCAAGTTAACTACTTTGTAACTTCAGAAAGAGCAGTAGCATCCATACTTCAGGTATCTATAAGTAAGTAATGTACTGAAATAACTGTAATTTAAGGTGGAGAGATGGTGGAGAGGCTGTGGAGGTACTCTGAGTATGCAGTGAACAGAAAACCCATTTGAACATAACAAGCAAGTCCTCTTCTATCCTGCATGTCATGGTCCCTGAATTTTGTGTAGATTCTTTTGAATCAAACCCTAACTTCTAATTTATAATTTTAAGAAAGATATCTTTGAAATTTGTGGCAGTGCTAACTGGTCATACAGAGTGAATTAGTACCTGATGTATTGTCCAAGTCCTCAACAGGACACTTTTTAAACTTGTCTGAGCTAAAGCAGTGGCTCTGTGAGAGGTGTGAAGTGTGGTTTTCATCACAATGTTCTCTCATTCAAAGTGCTAAGGATAAATGATAGAGTATTTATACTGATTTTGATGCTGCTCAGATATTCATTGCTCTTTTAAATATGTTTTCAGGAACAATTACACGAATTGTTATTTTAATATCCATGAATTGATATAAATAATATCATAAATCAGAGTTGGAGTTCAATATGACAGACTTCCTTTACATTTTATAAAAGTCTGGATAGTCAGGAAGAAACACTGCTTTTGATCATATGTCATAAATAATGTATTAAATATTATAAGAAATACTTACGGGAAAAGTAGTTTAAATCTGAGAACATTAAAATATATTTGAACAAATTATTTCTCTAGAAATTTGGAATTGTGTTTAATAGTCTTCTTAAAGAGCTCTCTGTTGTAAGCTATTTGCCTCAACGTACTTGTAGTTAATACTTGTGAGTCACCTTGGTTTTTATTTCCGTATTTTGAATACGATTCAATACTGTTGATTTCTGTATTGTTGCAAAAGTAACCATCCTTGATAGATACATCAACCATCATGACACAAAAGAGAGATGATAAAACTTTAAGGCAAAAATATCTTCTTTGCAAACTGATGTGTTTTGTAGCTAAAAGCATTTAAATTTGTATAGTGCTGGTTGCAATCTCTCATTGAGAAACAGGTATTGCAGATGTGGAAACCTGCTTTCTTCCTTTGCTGGCCAAGTATTTTGAGAGTTTTGTTTTGGTTTTACTGGGTTTGTTTGTTTGGAATTTTTGAGATTTATTATTATTTACAGCCTTAAAAATAGAATTGGCACTTCTAAACTTGTCCAGGTAGTTGTTACACAGTTTTTGTGACACCTTTTGTATGCACAACTATTGCATTCAGGCAGTTGGTAAGAGCAAATTTATCCAGAATTAGAATTTAAATAGCTGGGGAATTACAGGAGAGGATATACCATTTTTGGGGAAACTGATTTAATAAAAATCTAACCTCTACTATTTATTGTAAATTATTTGATAATGAGTACAGTACCAGAGCCTAGAAATACATTACTGCTAATATCAGACCTGTTTATGCTAACTTTTGCCAATTCAAATTCAAATTTTTCTTTTGAATATATACTGAATACAGAGACAGGAATATTCTGATTTGTGTCCTATATTTCTTTGATAAAAACCAGAAAGGAACACAAAGCAGAATTGTATCTGAAGAAAACACAAGCACCCCAAAACCTTAAGACTAAATATTTATCTATCTAAAATTATAAATTTAAGTATTTGTATTTAGGCAACTCTGAAAATGACCTCCACCTTATGCTGAAGTTAAATATTAATTAATTAAATAATACGTAGGCAGAAATATATTCTATCAGGAACAGTATCTGTGGTCAGATTCTATTGTTTTATGTTTGGTTAAAACCAAAATAAAACCTCTGGGTAACAATCAGCCTGTCTCCCCCATCTATTAAGGATACTGATGACTTTTCAGCACAACTGGAGTTGCTGAGTTTGTGGGTATTGAACTCAACAGGCAGAGGCAGTTGTAATGAATATCATAACATTTTATTAATGTATCAATTTGAAACGTGATGAGAAATGTAGGTGAGGAAAGTTAAATTAGTGAAAAGCCACCTTTATATTATCTATCTAACACTGAAATATTTTGTGAGAAGGAGAAAGAGACAATGAAAAAACTGGTCCAAAATGGCAATGAAAGTGATTAAGGGCCCGGATTTATTTCTAGACAGGACACAATAAAAGAGGAAGGGAAAAAATAATAGTTCAGGAAGAAAATGAATGAGAAGATACATGGTAGAGGTTTGTGCAAGCTGGTGGTATGACTGATGACTAGATACACTGTTTGCTCATGTTTGCGCTTTCCAGTGTTAAAAGAACATGCTTTAAAAATAAATACAAGTGTTTAAAAATTTATACTTTTTCTGCATGGTAGATAATGAGCTCATGATGTATAATTAAACTCAAGAGCCTAATAGGTTTGGGTTCTGGTTTGTTTGGCTGTGTTTCTTAAAAAAATTTTAACACCAATTTCTACATTAACATGGTGGGAGGGGTACATGTGAGAATTAGAATGGAAATAATAATTGTGCCTGATCCATTGGAAAACAAGCTGCTTTTCTGATTGAGTAGGGAATAATGTATAACAGGACTGCAAACTAGTGTGTTAAGTTAGAAGACAGACAGGTAGATATGTTAATCTTTTATTTTAGTTTTTTTTTATTTGGCACCTGTAATTACCCTTGGTTTTTCCACATTAAGGAACTGAAACAAGAAAAAGCTCACACCATTCTGGTGTCTGAGAAACACTAAACAGTGAGGAGCTGGCGTGTGACCAGGACTCCCATTATTTGTGGGCTAACATCTGTAACCTTTGTTCCAGACTTCTCCGTCTGGTGAGTTTTGCAGCCACACTCAGCGGCCTCAGCAGCTCATTCTGTGTGGAGAGGGTCACCGAGTTCAGCAGTGCAACAATCCTCACTGCATCATTGTATCATCTTGGCCAGAGACTACTTGTCTATAATACCGAGTGGTTTTTTTATCTCAAGGGCAGCGCATATATGCTGGTCAGGGAACTGGGAAAAAAGGTGAGGACTTGGTAAAACTGTCCAATTGGATGGAACAATATTATATCTGACTGGTACCATGGTGTTGAAAAAAACCCCTTAATATCAAAATTCCTGTATGTACAGCGGCTACATAGAATCTAAGTGTTTTTCATAATATATATATGTGTACATATATTAATTTAGCACAGTGTGAGGCTCAGGGTTCCTATTTTACTGTCTCTGTTTCATTGGTACTTGGCAAAGTGACATGAGACTACTCCACTTGGGAGTAGACGTCTGGTCTTGGGGGATGGACAGAAAAACTAATTAGTTAAGGCATTTCCTGGGACAAGGCTGCTGAAGGCAAGTCAAACTGCCTGTCCAGGACACTAGGTAGGATATGACCAAATATCTGTAGATCACGGCTCATTCTCTCTCTGCTAGAGCTGGGCTAATTACGGCTGCAAGAGATGGGGCAAGGAAAGGTAGGAAGGGTTGCCTTTCCTTCTCACTCTGCTCTACACTGAACCCGCTTCTCTAACAATAGCAGGAAAGAGACCCTCTCTCCCATTTCCATCCCTTCCTTTTCTGGGACACAATAGTCCAGCCTCAATGTAGTTTTGTGCAGAGAAGCCTTGAGCCAGCTCTGTCCTGGAAGATTTATGATTATGTTTTTAGGCTACAGATTATCTCTTGATCATCTGCACTCTTGACCAGAGCTCAGTAATTTGGAGGGAGAGAAGGAAGACATGTGCTGTGCTCCTGCGCAGTGTCTCAAATCTTATTCTATTGTCTTTCTTTACCAGTGCAAGTTCTTTTCTTATGAAATTCAGTTTATTTAGCTTTTGCTCTTGTGGACAGTAATTTGGTAATATGCCTGGGTGCATGATAATAAAGTGATGTCACAGTGCCAGGAAAGAAATAATTTGTTTAGTGAAAAGTGCAAAGATCAGAGCTCCAAATATAACGTAACTACTCCATGGTACTCTGTTGTCACCTTTTCCCATCTTTTCTGTACACCATTGAGACAGTGGCACTTTTTGGTTTTATTCTTGAGTTGGTTGTAGTGATGGAATGTCTTCCATCACTTCCAAGTCAGGCTGCCCAGCTTCTCTTGAACATGTGGGTTCAAATCTGGCCAATGAAAATTGGATGTATCAAAATATCAACTGATTATTCTTCAATTTTTACATCTCTGTCTCAATAATGTGTGAAGAGGACTTTTCTACTGACATAATTTGAACCTGAAACCAGTTTCTTTGTGCTGTAGTAGAATGTCTCCTCCTTTTCCACATGTAGCTGCATTGTACTGATAGGGTAAGGTGATGGAGAATCAGAACTGTTATTTTTAACTAAAAGGTGAACTGGGTTTTTTGTGAGCATAAGCAGTGATCACTCAGTCAGCTGGTTCCTGTACAGATGTTTATTTCTGCCTTTCTTCTTTGTTTACCTTTGTGAACCCTCAAACTCATTGATTTAAATCTTGTTTGAGTTCCAATCTGCCCCTTCAGATTCCCCAGTAATTTACACTTTATCCCTGTGTGTAATTTATGTTCTTGGCATCATGTTTGGAAGATTATCTTGTGCTATCATGCAGGAACATCCTCCTGTTCCAAACTGGTACCTTGTATGACTCTACTGAAAAGAACAAGGATAGGAACTCTCCCTCAGATAGGAATTGTTATATGGCTGCCCGTGCTGTCCTCGTCCTTGAGTTGATACCCAGATACGTTCTTTCTCTCGAAGTACAACCCAGGAAATTGCTCGTTTTGTTGTAAAACTGATAATGTTTTCCATTGTGATAAAAGAATTTAACAGAGGATTTCCTCTTTTTTTTCCCTCCTCCACTATGGCTACAGCTGCATTTGACTTATTTTGACACAAGATGACTGATTTGCACCTTTACGTCATGCAGTGATATGTAAAATCTCATTTTGGAACAAAAAGCTGCTTTCCTAGCAGTCAGTAGGAGCCCAGTTCAAAGTTGAATTAGCATTCTCATGCAGAGAGAGCACTTGGTAGCCCAGGCAGAATGGAGATTTTACATGGTCTATTTAGTGGAAGCCAAGAGGGAATGTTTAAGCAGAGATTACCACTAACTAAATTAAAGACTGATAATTTAATTTTGCTTCCAAAGAAAGATGATGAGAGTTGCATCCTTCCTCTCTGGCATTGGTTGGGGAAAATGCTCATAATATAAATGATATCCTGGCATTGGAGAAGTGTCCCCCACAGTATTCCTTTCATTTTGTTGATTAGAGAGCAGCAATGCACGGAAGTGACAGTTCAACCATCAGGGTATGTTCATGACTAAGATACATTAAATAGATCTTCATGTTAACACTGCCTCTTCTGTAATTTCCCATAAAGAGTTCACAAAATGTCTCACATCTTTTAGCTATACACAGAACATCAGAAGGAATCTCATAACAATAGGTTCAGAATTTTTTTACTGCTGCCAGGTTACAAAAAAGCATTTTAAAAACCAGCTGTACTTTCAGTGCTTCCACATATAATGATTTACCCTAGATGGCTGTGTGGCATTTATCACCTCCAATACTAATCAGCCAGAATAGTGAGTGTCATTACAGCCATTTCACAGATAATGAATCTGGACTTTGATATAGTATGGTTCAGCTTTAGAAGTCAGTGGCTGATCAGTCACAGGGCAGGTTTATGGGGAAGCTAGAAGACACTGCACCCAAAGATAATCCTTCCAAAATGAGAGCTTGGTAAGTGGCAGTTCTGAACATGTTTTTAGGGTATAGCCTATTTCAGTGTATCCAGAAAAAAACCCAAAACATTGAGTTGACAAATGCAGGTTACAAATGAAATTAAAAACTCCTTTGTTTTTTCCTTCTTTCAAACAACATAGTATCCTCCTTGACATTGCAATAATGAGCACAATGTAAAACCAAAAACACCAGCCTGTATTTAGAAAGTGAATCACTACCTCGTTTACTGTGACTTCAGTGGTTTTAGTAAAAAATCCAGCAGCTGAGATGTATGGGTGTGAGAGTCTAAGGGGAGAGGGGGAGCTTAGAAGGGAGCTTTCATCAGTGTTTTAGAAAGAAACCTTGCAGTTAGCTTCATGGCTATGTACTTGATTGCTCGAAGATGGAAAGAGTCTTGAATCTTCCTTGGGAGTTAAATAGCACAAAGAAGACTTTCAAATACAGGTTATACAGCAGATATAATCACCTACTCACATTCATCAAGTACATGCCTAAAAAACCCTGGTGGGATCACAAACAGGGCAGTCGTGCCTTCTCCCATGTCCAGTGTGACTTACAGGTCCATATACCAACCAAGCAAAACCTTGCAGTGCATTCACAGATCTGTAGGCAGTCAAAGCAAATCACAGTGTGGGTGTCATTGAAGAGCTGGACAAAAGCCCTTGATCAGCTTCACTGTTTTACAGTAATTGCAGAGTCTGAGTATTTTTTCAGAGGTACACACAAATTAAGCACTACTATAATCCATAGATAACACAGCTATTATCACAGCATGGACATTTAAGTCCCACATTTAAAAAGCATGCAATTGTTATTTTAGCCCTTAAAAACCCCCCCACAACCTCAAAACAAAACCAAAACAACTCACTATCATGTTGGTAAATCTGGTTTCATCAAATTTAAGAATCAAAGCACACAGAACATAATCAGAAATGCAGAGAAATCAATCATGGAAATGTGTGTGACCAAAGATTGAATCTGCACTCAACAGTTGCTTTAAAATGGTCATGAAGGGAATGGCACTGCTGTTGCACGTGTGCCTGGCCGCCCATCAGACATATCTGACAATTGCACTCAGTGAAGACACAACACAAAAGAGAAGTGGGAGTAAAAGGAGTCATATTGCTGGGGCAGAGGCCAATGAAAGAAAAAGATTTGCTGTGCTGCCTCCTCCTCTTCCTCCTCAGACCACTACATAAAGGAGATGGTTTGTAATCATGAGGGATGGACAGTCAGAGGGTTTTGGAATGGGGTGTTTCTTCTCTTTTTTTTTTTTTTTTTTTTTTCCTTTTTTTTTTTTTTTTTTTTTTTTTCCTTTTTATGTGTATGTGATTAAAAGAGTGAGAGTACAGAAAGTCATGTATTGTCAGTGAGTCAAAGTAGATTACAAAGGACAGAGAACACAAAAGAAAAATGGAACTAAAAAGATATTGGCTGTATTTTTTTCCCTCTTAAAAGCTTAAGAGGGAGCAGAAAAAATTCTTTTCTAAAAGGAATATAAATGAAGACATTTGCAGTTTCTGGGTCAGCAGAAAGGCTGCTCAGCTGATAGTTGTACAGTCACCCTTGCAGGAGACCGAATTTGGGATTGACCTCAAGAATTTTTCTCCCTTGACCTTCCAGGCAGTGGTATTGCAACCTGTGAAGAGGGCAGTGCACTGTGCAGTCCCACACAACTTGTATGGGAATGAGACATTGAGATGAAGTGTAAGTCTTTTAATGAGATTGTTTTCTTTACCATTTAAAGGCAACCTGTACATAGCTGCTGGACTGATAATGTTGACTTTAAAAACTCAGTAGATTAACAATTATTTGGATTTTCATGCAACTGCAGCAAAAACAAAGTAGGAAAGGCTTTATAGTCTCATTCTTCTGAATCTCTTGGGGTTTTTATGACTGATTTTAGTCAAATTGGTTGATTGGGATAGCACAGATTGCTCTGCCAACAGCCTCTTGCAAGCATGCAAACCTCCCCAGCAATCCTCAGAGGAGCTGTATAGCACAGAAAAGATGTGATTTATCCTATACTGAGGATCCTGCACTGCAAGGCAGTTGTGACCTTCTGTTCTGTAATTTCCAGCTTTGGTTGGTCAGCAGATTAAAAGGCTAAATTTGGGCCATGTGAAGGCCAGGAAAATAAGCTACCCTCCTTGAATTTAAACTGGGTGCAGAGATGCTAAAATACATAAACACCTAGTGAAATAAAAATAGAGCTCTACTGATATATACACTTCTGGGAAACTTCATCTTTGTAACTATTTTTCCAGTTCTTTAGAGTCTGACATTGTAGCAGTGGTGGAGTGAAATAATTATAACACCTGCTGGGGCTGGAAAGCTAGTTTTAATAGACTATTTCTTTTAGCTTGCTAGGTTTAAGATGGACTACATCTTTCCCCAGATCAGAATGAAATACTAACCTCTGCTTTATGGAGAGGTCTGTGAAAATAAAACAAAATGCGAACAATCCCTACCACTTCAGTAAATTCTTATACAAAGCACCAAGTGACCCAAAAAAGTCAGTGAGGAAATTATTTTTTATATTGACTGCAAAGGCCAAACAGAGTCTAGAGTGTGTGGTTAATACCACCCACTGTGCTGAGCATCAGCTGTTTTGTCTTATGATACAGTTTGTCCTCAATATCAGACTTTAGACTTCTTTCACACTTGCTTCTTTCCTGGCTTCCAACTGAAGGGTATCACTCCATTAGCATTTGAAAATAGTCTGTCTTAAGTTGCTAGATTTTCTCATCCAGATCCAGTATTAAAAAAATATTTTGACAAATCCTGAGTCTTGTTTTACTACATCAACAAGAAATAAACATTTCAGGCTTTCTTTTGCTGTTTGGGGTACTATATTTTGAAGTTAAATTACTAATTTGGCAGGTAGGCTGGGACTTTTTTCCTCTCCAAATGTCAGAGTGTTGTTGGCTGGCAGAGACTGTCTTTGCTTGCTGCAGTTAGAAACCAGTCAACGAGAGCTACCAGGCAATGGCAAGGAGCACTCCACTAGATGTACATCCTGAGCCCCTGTACCACTGGGCATCTACAAAAATTAGAGATCCCCATCTAATATATATTTTTTTTTAATTTAGGGGGTGGGTGTGGGGGTGGCTGTTTGTTTGTTTCCCACAAAGCCCTTGTTTCCTACCATTAGATTTGCTGTTAATGAAGTTTTTCTTGCAGGCTTGGATCTTTTAGGAGTACAGGGTTAACTCTGCAAGGATAACTGGGCATGGTTAGCCGAGCTTTACTGCCCTTTCATATGGGAACATAAGGAGCAGAAAGTACAAGCAGAGCAATGCTGAATGTTGGTACTGCTAGGAAAAAGTGTTGTGTGCATGTGTCTCACAGACTCACACAATAGGAGACACATGGAGTAGATCATCTTGAAGAATCAGAGCTTTTGTAGGATAAGTAATTGCTTCATCTTAAGATGCATCCAGATGTGCAGCCCACAGTGTTGGCTGGGAGTTCACTCTTTTACCAGAGCATGGTGAGAATAAGATCTTTCCAGTACAAATGTTGCCACATTTAGCCACATTTTTCTTGCTTGAAACAAGATTGCTCTAATCTGTTTTGCATGTGGCTACAGCCTGAGATCACTTAGAAATAGAAATTAACGCAGAATGTCTCTGCTCAGTCTGTCATTCTGCAGTGAGATTGCTTTACACTGGTGCTCAAGTCCTGCTGTATTTTCAGTAAGTATTTGAGTAAAGTTGTTGGTCTTCAATTCCCTGCACTAAGATGTTGCTGTTAAGCAGTGGGTGTGGTAGCTCAGAGGTACTGCCCATTAAAGTGCTGCAGTTCTGGATTTCAGCCCCTGTCTCTGGGGAAAGGAAAAGCAAGAAGCTCCAACACTGTTGTCATAAAATGTACTTACTGTACTGTTTATTCCTATGACTTCCTATGAGGCGTGGAGTCTTTCTGTCTTAACAGTGTGGTTGTTACTTATATATGGTCAGCAATGACAGGAAAATTGCTTTTACCTTCTTATGGAGTCATCTTTGCCTCGAGTGTGTCCTGTTGCTCTGCCTTAGTGTGTAAGAGTTCCACCATGTGAGCTGTATTTTGCTGCCTCTTTTCCTCAAACTGCAAAGTCTGGACAACTTTAACCTAAACCCAGCCTGGTGGTAAAACAAAAACCAAACCAAACCAACAACCAAACAAACAAAATTGCGGGTTTTACAAAGAATAAATATTACATACCAGTGGGGGAAGGCTTATGTGTACAGTGGGGGAAGGATTATGTATATTGCTCTGAAACTGTATAAGAAAGTGTTCACTTTTCTCCTCTTCAGTCTGTTGAAACAAATAGTCTGTCAGGGGACACAAGTGGCAGATATTGGCTCTGCTCAAAGTAGAAAGAAGCCTTTCAGTTTAATGCATGGTATACAGCCTTACAGAGGAAGGATTTGTCTTCACAGTACATTATAAGTACCACTCAACTGAGATTAGGCAATTTTTTGAAGCCGTTATCATGTCTTACAAAACCCCCCCTTCCCTTGCACTTTTGATGAGTATAATTATTTGCCTGTCTGTAGGACCACCCCAATATGTAAGGAGGAAGCAGAAATAATTTCTCTCCAGGTGTCCTGGGCACTGCATAAACACAGAGTGGGTCTCCTTTCAATGCTCCATAAGGCTGTGAGGAAATGGAGTAGCAGTCATAAGTACAATCCCAATTATTTCACTACTGACTTTGCAATGGTCAGTTTATCCTGACAAAGGTATTTGTTTACAAAAACCTTTTGCTGCATTGATGTTTCTTTTTCCATAATGAGATCAATTCATCTTGTCCTCATGATGAAGAATTAGGTAATATTTACTTGCCATTCACCTAAAACAGTGTTTTGACATAAATTACATTTAATGTTAATTGAATTATGAAATTTGAGCTCATTATATTGAAAATTTGTGATCTGTGCTACATAACCTGTTTGCACAGAATTAAGGAGTTGGTATTAAATACTTATCACCTTTGATGTGTTTATTATCAGTTATATTCTTAATTATTACTTTCTGTCAAGATGGGCTTTATGAATAACTATAAGGTAGAGTTCAGAAGTTATATTTCTGGGTTGTTTATTTAAACTTGCATATATTCAGTAGTGTTTGAAAAAATTGGTGTCTGATTGTGTATTTCTTCCAAAACAATTTATTTAAAAAGATTAAGGGAAGAAGTACTGATTAGTTTAATAATAAAAAGTGGAAATTTTCTAAAAATCCCTCAATTGAAAATAAACAATTTCAAAGCATTTGCTAGGAAAATGGTGAATAGATATGAGACATCATGTGTACAGCTCAGGAGATATTTTCACATTTATGAATCTGAGGAAAAAATAAAGAATAGATTCAGATCAAAAGGAAGAGGCAGGAGCCCAGGTTTTGACTTCCATATTTTCAAAAGATATGCAACTGGCAATGTTTGTGCATGCTGTCTGATCATTTATGCTAGTAAAGAAGAGGCTGGCAAGATCAAAAGCTGAGAAGTCCAGCTAAGCTCTGTTACGACCGCATGTCTGAGAGCCAGGCTTCGCGCAGGAGTGAGAGATGAGCAATTTCAACTTTCTGTCTTTGTCTGAGGAAACTCCTCAGGAAACTCAGTTGATCCCTCAGTCTGCAATTTTCTCTTTTAATATGAAAATTAAATCCTTACTGAAATTTGACCATAATGAAATTAAGAGACGGCTCCTGTTCATTGCCTTGTGCTGGTTTAATCAAAGAAAGCAGAGAGATCACTTAATTCATTTTACTGTGAGGCAAAAGGTGTTGGTTTGAATGTGACCCCATGGCAGAGGCTCAGCACAGAAAGAGGGGAGCTGCTGCACAGCTACAAACTAGTGCCACCTGTCCATCACACATTCATTTCCAGGAGCTGGTGCTCAGACCAAGGCATAGTCCCTACTGTGAGTCAGTAGAGCAATTTCCTTCCCCTGGGAGTGTTCATCCTGTGCTGTGAGTTTAGCCCATTTTTTTAACACCAAGGAAGTGTCTGTAGTTATACATGAAAAAAATCTCCCACTGAAGTCACTGTAAAACATCTTGGCTCACAGCTTCTTTTTAGCTGTGGCAAAATGTTAGTTTAGAAACCATTGCATGGTATTGTCAACCCAGAAAATCCATGCACAGGAAGAGTACTGACATTATTAAATGATTTGCTAAAACTTCTGACATTGTAAGGCAAGGCAATACTATTGTTTCAATCTGTGCTTAATGATAGTTGAATTATTAATCTTGAACTTACCATACTGAACATTTAATATCATCATGTTTCTCCAGAATTAAAGCAAGTGAAAAAGAGAGACACTATTAAATGGTTGGTCACTTTCAATAAGTAGTATTATCAATTATATTCAACAATTATTATTATCTGTCAAGATCAGTTTTATGAATATGGAGCCTTCATGGTGTTAACATGCATATTAAAATATATGAAAAGTTGCAATGCGTGAACAGTAGCTGATTTTCAATATTTACAATTCAAATATTTCCATAACTATGTAGTTCATACAGTTAACTGTCAGAAGGAAAGTAATGTTTTGAAACCAGTAGGCCTTGGAAAGGATCTACAGCTAGCAGTGTTTTTAAATGGCCAGATGGACTCCTGTAGTATGCTCAAATTAAAACATTCAATTCTTGTGGAAACATGATTTCTTTTGCCACATTACATTAGCAGGCCCCAGCTAATATGGCCACGATCTGTTTAAATGATTGGTTGCAATGTGGAGGCCCAGTTATTCCCAAAACTGTTTTGGTTCACTCTAGAACAAATTCTGTAGAATTTGAGTGACCTTAACTACACAAAACCAAAACACTCCTTAATGGTAAAACAGAGTATAATTACATTAATGAAATGGATGAGTGAACAGGGATTATACACCATGGCCCTACTAATTTTGTATGCCCCTAACCTGAACCGTATTTTACCTCTCTACCAATGTATCCCAACACATTTTTTTGAAACACTGTTTTTAACCATTGTCAATAACTACATTACAGAAGAACTTTCTCAATTGTAGTTTGACTGCATCCAGTTCAAATGTTCTTTTGCAGCAGCCTGTTGAGCAAGTATATAACCAACTCACATTACCATTTTCCTCCAGTGCTCTTAGAACTAGATCTTCTAGTTCTTCTAACTAGAACTAAGAACAGAGATCTAAAGCAATTAATTGTGGTCTTCTCTCTAGTCTATGAATAATTTATTCAATAATATTTTCATTTTTTGAGAATTTTTTCCTTTCTCTGTTGTATCTCCTCCCCTCCAGCGGCACAGGGAAACAGGGAATGGGTCATGGTCAGTTCATCCCAGGCTGTTTCTGCTGCTGCTCAGGGAGAGGAGTCCTCCCTGTGCTCCAGTGTGGGTCCCTGCCCAGGAGACAGTTCTCCATGAGCTTCTCCGGCCTGAGTCCTTCCCACAGCATTGGTTCTCCACAGACTGCTGCCCCATGGCTCACTCTTCCATGAGTGCACCACTTCAGGTGTGGCCTGGCCTAATGTGGGTTTCCAACAGGGCCACAAATCCTGCCTGGAAACCTTCAGTGTGATCTCCTCTCTCCATGGGTCCTCATGGTCCTGCCAGGGCCCTGCTCCAGCACGGGTTTCCCAGGGGTTCACAGCCTCATCTCAGGCATCTACCTGCTCCAGCGTGGGCTCTTCAGGGGCTGCAGGGGGATCTCTGCATCCCTGTGGTCCTTCCTGTCTGCAGGGGCACAGCTGCCTGCACCGCGGGCTGCACTGCGGGCTGCACTGCGGG
Source organism: Prinia subflava (assembly GCF_021018805.1). Lineage (NCBI taxonomy): Eukaryota > Metazoa > Chordata > Aves > Passeriformes > Cisticolidae > Prinia > Prinia subflava. The sequence goes on along the minus strand of NC_086256.1, from coordinate 13,417,969 downwards.
CTGCACTGCGGGCTGCACTGCGGAATGCACTGTGGAATGCACTGCGGGCCGCACTGCGGAATGCACTGTGGAATGCACTGCGGGCTGCACTGCGGGCTGCACCGCGGGCTGCACTGTGGGCTGCACCACAGCCTGCACTGTGGGCTGCACTGCGGGCTGCACTGCGGAATGCCCTGCGGAATGCCCTGCGGAATGCCCTGCGGGCTGCACCGCGGGCTGCACCGCGGGCCGCACTGCGGGCCGCACCGCGGGCTGCACCGCGGGCTGCACTGCGGGCTGCACTGTGGGCTGCACTGTGGGCTGCACCACAGCTTGCACTGCGGGCTGCACTGCGGGCTGCACTGCGGGCTGCACTGTGGGCTGCACCACAGCCTGCACTGTGGGCTGCACTGCGGGCTGCACTGCGGGCTGCACTGCGGGCTGCACTGCGGGCTGCACCACAGCCTGCACTGCGGGCTGCACTGCGGGATGCACTGCGGGCTGCACTGCAGGCTGCACCACAGCCTGCATTGCGGGCTGCACTGCGGGATGCACTGCGGGCTGCACCACAGCCTGCACTGCGGGCTCTACTGCGGGCTGCACTGCGGGCTGCACCGCGGGCTGCACCGCGGGCTGCACTGTGGGCTGCACTGTGGGCTGCTCATGGGCTGTGTCATTGCCTACACCATGGGCTGCAGGGGAATCACGGCTCCAGTGCCTGGAGCACCTCCTGCCCCTCCTTCTGCACTTACCTGGGTGTCTGCAGAGATGTTCCTCTCACATATTCTCAGCCTGCTTTTCTCTGGTCACAATTATATCTGCGCAATAGCTTTATATATATATATATATATATGCATATATATTATATAACAAATAACAAATATGTTATCACAGAGGTGTTGCCACCATTTCAGATTGCCTTGGCCTTGGTGGGCCTGTCCTTGGCATTTGCTCTGCCAGGTACAGGAGAAGCTTCTGGCAGCTTCTCACAGAAGCCAGCCCTGTGCTCCCTCCTGCTACCAAAATCTGTCCATGCAAACCCAGTACATACCTCTAGAGCAGGAAGGGATGTAACCCGGTTTTTCCTGGATTGCTCATGAATCTGTGAACAGCTCTTGCTCTGGTTTTCTTTCTTGCCTTCTCTTGTACATTAAGGCAATGGGTTCTTTTACCATATGATTAAACTTTCAGATAGCTCTAGTGTTTCAATAGCTTTCCATTTTGTCATTTATTTTTTGCATTGATGCTTTTGACTATTGGCTTGCCTCATCCTGGCTGTTCCTTGGTTACCAAAGAAGTTAAGGAAAGGCATAGCATTCTATTTTCCTCTTTTTACCCCACTGGCAAGATCCTTCTGCAATCCCTCCCATACACTGAGGGAAAAACAAATCTTGTTAAATGTGTACTTTGCGGGCCACCTTTCACTTTATGAACAGATCACCTGCTGGCTTTACAACAGGAGCTCGTACCTCAGCAGTAACAGTCTCACTGAGAGATGCATTAAGTTCTTACATGCTGCCACACTCAGACAAGCCTAGTCTTGGTAACTGCACTTTATGATTACCTCATCTATCTCATGACATTTCATGTCAGATCTGAAAGTACAGTTTCTTGCTCACTGGCATTAACCTCAGAACTGAAGATGACAGGCTGTGTAACCTCTCATGTACTTTGGAGCTCTCACTACACCAGTTTTCTGTCCATGCACAGCAGTAGTTCATTATCCTCGGTTGCACAAGATGCAGCTTTAATATTCCTGATTGATTACAGCTAGTGAGATAAGGCACAAAACACTGTTTTAAAGTGACATTGTCAAGAGGATTTTAGTACTTTGAAAATATGTTCATAGAAGGACAGGTGTATAAAAGAATGGAAAAGACAAAGTCAGAAACAATCAATTATAAAGACTATGAATAATTTCAAGTGTATGCTGTATTTCAAATACAAGTATTTGAGAACTTACTTGATGCTCAACAATAATAGACCATGATGTGTGGAATATATAAAAAACCTGCATATTATACAGATAAATCAATGCAGGGGCTTGATGGTTATGGTCAAGATAATGGTTAATATTTACTGTGAAACTGCCTAAAAGTAGTTCACTTCAGCTAGAAAAAGGATAGTATATTAAAAGAATTATGCCTTTTTATAATCCTATTTAATTATTGCCTGAATTATCTGCTAATTTACATATATTTTAGCATGAAAAATACTTTGAAATTCGTTTAATTTGTGATCTATTTTAGAGTTTGGTACTCCAAACCCAAAAGCATTTGGATATTATATTTGAGGAATTTTAGCTGCTCATTAGAAAGAGGTTTTTTTTCTAACTAGAGTAATGTTAGACTTTTGTTAGCTGTCTGTTATAGTTTTAGAACAATTTTATGAATATTAAATGTTAGGCAGTGTTTATGAATTGTTTGTGGCCAGTAGATTCTTGATTAATGTGCACTCTGGCTCTCCTTTTGAAGTGTTTGATATGTCAGAATGCATAGTGTTGTTTTTCTTCTCTAAGAGTATAGGAAGAAAATTGGTTGGTTACGCTTGCATGTCTGTTTACAAATGTTTGTAAAAGTACTGAATAAAGTACAGATATATACTTAGTATAGATATATATGTAAATTTACCCAACTACTTGAAAATATTAATTAAAGTGTATAGAAATTAACTGAAACATAAAATAATGCTGAGTTTTCAGGGATATATTTAAATACTTTTATTTCTATTATGTTCAGAAATTAGAGGCAGTGAGTAGAAAGATTCCAATGGACAGTTGGACAAGGGACTACTTGTCCAACTACATTATGTCAAGCTTCAAGGAAGCTTAATTCAGAGACAGAAATTCAATAATAATATCTGAATACTGCTATTGATTTATATGGTTTGGTTTTTCCAACACTCATTTCTCTCCTTTAACTTAGCTACTGCCAAAGAGGGAATCCAACTATTTTAATCTCCAGTCAGGGTTTTAAAATCTCTGGTCGACTTCTCAATTTACTGTCAATATGTTTTTCCCCTGGTGGAAAAATCATGTGTTTATGATCTTCTGGCAAATTTCTGAATGGTTTAAACAGACTCAAACTATAAAATATATATCTAAATGAAATAAACCCCAATTATTAGGAGTAGCCAGTAAAGGTTTGTTCATTAATCATTTTAGAGGGAGGTGTTCTTAATTTATTATACTAGTCATTATAATAGTATGGTTATTTATCTCCTCAGGCTGTGTAAGTGTAAAAAGAACATTTTGCCATTTGGACAGAATCCTCCCATCTAAACTATATGGATCTATCTTGATAGGTGTTTTATTTTCCAACTGGCTTTCGAAAGAACTTTCATCACTCTGCACACTCAGGATAGGTTTAATCTAAGGACTGGAGAGTTCTTGGCTTAAAAAAATAAATAAATAAAAGTTGGTTTTTTTGAATTATGTGTTTCTTGCTTTCTTGCTTTTCTATTGCACTGCCAGTTAGTGTAGATATTGGATTTTTTTTTTTTTTTCCCTGTTTGGCTATGTGGGAACAAGAACACAAGATTGTCACAGGTGATTTTGTTTTTCCCTTTTAAGCTTCAATTATCATTCTTATGTAGTTAATCATGCTTGAGCCTTTTAAAAGGTTTCTGGGATGGTCTGTGAATTGTCCTTGGTGAATTGTCTGTTGGGTCAGTTCTGCTCAAGGAGCAGGCCTAGAAAGCCCTCGGAGTTACAAAAGATAAACAGCTCAGTTATAAAGAAACATAATAATCAAATATTGGCATTTGCTACTTACATGTAATTAATGGTGCCATAAAATTCCTGCACTGGATATTAAAGGGAAATTTTCAGTATTTTAAAAGTGACTAATGTAGCATGGCAAAAGGATATAAAACTGACAGCTTCTGTAAAAGTCTAGCGGGAGATGTGGGGACTGCTACACTCCACTAAAATATGGAAATTCTTCTCATATATTCTTGCATTCTTTAGTAAAACATAAAGAATATGCTTCCATAACTGTCTTGACATTCCAATCAGTCTTGCCATGGATGATATTGCACTCTTATCAGCTGTTCTTCTGGTTGCTGCACTTATGCTGCTCTTAGTTTTGCTGATTTAATAGGAGAGTTTAAAACACAAAGATGTGGCAACTCATTCCTGCCATGACAAAAAATTAATCCAGTCGAGGCAGTGCTGCTCCAGAATGATGCCAAGTGGGCCTTGATCAGCCTTCTCCAGGCTATTTTAGAGAGGAAAGAAAAGGAATTTGAGGGTTCTTCTGCTGTGTATATGAAGATGTAACAATGTAAGCAATAAACCAGGCAAACTTTTGTTCAGCACACATTTAACAATTGGTGAAAGTACCCAGATGTCATGGGCTCTCTGACACTGGCATCAAAATTGGATCTTTCCCTTCAAATGTTTTGGTTTGAGCAGGAGGTCACTCATGTCTTATGCCCTTGAAATTTTTCGATTTGACCCAAGTTCCCTGTAAGCTGTGGTTTGCTGCTTCATTTTGCTATTTTTTTTGCAGAGTCATTTCCATTTGGGGCAGCCATAACTGTATTGTCACATAGGGAAGCCAGTGACTATTTCCTAACCTTTATTTTATAAGACGTAGCTGCTAATTTTCCCTTCATTATTTAATACTTTGAATAATTTAGGTATTTAAAAATTTAAATGCATTATTTATAATGTATTACATTCCGTGATGTTTCATCATTTTCATCAAGCAACTTGTCTTACTGCTGAGGCACAATAAGTTTAATTTTAAGGCCAACTCTAGCTACATGAGATTTGATGAGTAAAATTTTTCTCCTGTTCTGTCTCTAATGCAATGAAGTTCTAACCTTATCTTTGCCATGGTAGTCCCTGTATAGATCTCTTTGTCAACACAGCTATCACCTGTGCTCTATAAAGCTCATGGTGATTTTAACATGAGATACCTTTGCATAAGAACCAGATACTGCTATTGAATACTGTATGAAGTCTCTGCATTTTTGTATCATTTTGTTGAAATATGTTAAAGTTGCATAGTCATAAAGCAAAGGAAGAATCTGAGCAAAGCATTTTGAGAGAAGTGTTTCTGTTATTTCATTAATAGTTCCTCATGGCAGATACTTGCTAAGGAATGTCAGTGTAAAACTAGAATGTAACAACAGGTGGCTTCCAGATTCCACTGTATTTTGTTTATACATTGAAATTCAGTTGCAATTTGATAGTTACAGTCTTAAAGAATTTTTGTATGGACTCAAGTAACTTTTTTTTTTTTGTGTGGTCTGACACTACTGTCAATGTATTTATTGGGATGTACAGAGATCACAATTTGTCTATTTGTTGTGGACAATGGGCTGTACTAGAAAATGGGCTCTACTAATACTTTGTTAAGGGAGGAACTACGTTAATAGAAAGGGTAACAGATGTTTCATGAAAAGACATTTGGACCTAAAATCAGTGCTGTAAATAGAAGGGACAACTGAGATACGTGATGATACAAAGTTATTCTTCTGATGTAACATCTAATGGGGCAAAAAGCAATGACACCCTCCTTAAAATTTCCTAACACCTTTTCACCTTTTTCTTCTAAATAAATATATATATATATATATATATATATATATATATATAATTTTATTTTTTTTAAAAGTTCCTTTCTCTCCCCCTCCCTGCCCCTTTTTATTGGCCACCTCTTGACTCATAACAGTCTGGATACAATTTAAACATACTGTATATGAAAAAACAAAATTGCTGGCCAGCTGAAAGCATATAGACTGAATTTCAGCCTCAAGTGAATTTGACAGCTGAGTTATTGCAGAGTGTGCTGTAATAACAACATTATCACCCTGGCTGGATACATACATGAATGTTTCTTTAAATAGGAACTTATTTGCAATTCAGAAAACTCAGCTTGGACTTTAAGCACCAGAGAAATGGATTACAGCTTCACAGCGATATGCTGGAAGAGGTTTCAGTGGTTTAGGAAACTTCATGGTTAGCCTGCTGTAAGACTCAAAGGAGGCTGTTTCTAGAGAGGTCACTGCTCCCTTTGATATTATAAAAATCACCCTTGCCTGTGATTGTCTGAAGAGATGTGTTTTGCCTTCAGAATGGAGCTCACTGAATGAAGTGGAACAAATGCACTGACTCTTGGAATAAAAGCCCAAACTATCTTCTAATTAGTCAGCTTCCACTTGTGCACATATACTTACACACTGGGAAACACACTTCAAATTCTATGCATTGAAAAGTTTTTGTAGTACAAGTGCATGTTTCAAGAAAATGGGCTGAATTTGGTAGTCATTCTTCTAAAACTGCCTCCTTGTCCTTTCACTTCCCTCCCAACCTCTCTATCACTGTTTGTTAGAGCATATTTTTGTGTGGCTGAAAAACCTTTAGGTTTTTTTTAGTTCTTCACCTCATAGAATTAGGGAATTTAGCACAGGCTCTGTGGGTTGTGGGACTGGTGCAGGGAGCCCCTTGCAAAATCCCTAATTATAGCTACAGTGCTCCTGAGGTAGGATGATGTAAAAATGTGATACACTTTGCCTTGTTTAGAGTTATAAAGAGCCTTTATCATGGTGAAACATTGCTTTCTATCACTGGGGAAGATGGTGTAAAAATATGCAGACTGTTCAAAGAGGTTTCATTCTTTCTTAAGAGTAACTTCATTATCTTTGAATATGTCTCAAACCTATGGCAAAACCTTGAATAAGCTCTTGGTATTGAAGTGAATGCTATTTTTCATTTCATAACTTTGAGTATTATACTGGTGCATGAGTTGCATGGGCTTCATAGGTCTTGTAGTGAAGTGAAATACAAGATGCTTCCCAACAGAGGAAATGTCACTCCTTCCAGATAGCTTGGCAGTATTACAGGTTTGAAGGTGAGAAAAATGTTGGGCCTTCATATATACATATATATGTCTCTGTGTGAAAATGACAAACATTTTTTATTTACTATAACTATAGTCTTCATTTTGGAAAATAAGAACAAATATCCAGGGGCTGGCATTTAAATCGAAACTGCCTCCAGGCAGATCTTATTTGCAAACTGAACCTGTACTGAACCTGTCATAAACTCCACATCTAGAAACCACTAACACTGATGCAGATCAAAACATTTGTGTCTTCTTAACATTTGCAGTATAATTTCTTGAAAGAATTCATGCAATATTAGGAAAGTTTCCTGTGTACAGTAATTCTCTATTATACATCACTTGCTCCATAAAATACATTTTTTCTCTCTATTCACATGTTCTTAGGAGCTCTTTGCTTATCTGGTTGGGTAGTAACATTGCCTCAAGTAAAAAACAGTGCCTTCTAGCAGAAGATTGTCTGTAGTTAACTATAAAATATGGCAGACCATTTGTTGGGGAAGTTAACACTAAATGAGTCAGAGGAAGCCAAAGTCTCAGATCATTTTGAAATATTTTCTTCCTCTGTTATGACAAACACTTTCAGAGTTTCACATTTTCTAATGGGCTTTGAAATTCTAGTGAAGTACTGTGTTGCATCACTAGAATATTATTGTGCACTACTGTCCTCCTTATGCCTTTTTCCTCTGGTAATAGCTGAAGTCAAGATCACCAAGTATTTCCACATTAGTATCCTTTTTGCAAATTTAACTTGGGGGTTCTCTTCATGGCTCTCATGATATCTCTTAAGAGTTATTAGCTATTATTTCAGCAAAAATTTGCTTCTGATAGAAATTATTACAGAGAAAATGTTCCCAGATTTTAAAATCCAGCACTTTTTCTGGAAGAATCTATCAACTTCCATGTTTGTGAAACTGTCTGGCAAAATGGTTCATGATATCAAGCACATCTTTCTCTGCCCGGCTGAAAGACATATCAAAGCTGGTTGGGCTTAAAGCAAAAGAAAACTCCAGTTTAAAAGTACTTGAGGGAATTGGAGGTAAATTTCTCAAAGGCTTAATCTGTATGGATCACACTGGTCAGTACCAGGCTTCAAGCACGTGAAAATGGGAAATTGCAGCAGCAGGGTGCTCCCTTCTCAGTGGTGTTGAGGAGCAGCCAGTTTAGGTGATGCAGGGGTGACAGTAATGGTGCAGTCCCTTTGGCTGGATGAGTTCCCATTCATCAGCTGAACCACTCAGCTCTGTGTGTGTTTGTGCTCCCACCAATGCACATGGAAGGCGACCAGTTACAGCAGTGACAGTCAGCCAATGGGATGTAATTTATTAGGGATTTTAATTTAATCACCTGTACACCCCATAGCTGACTGTCTTCCATGCTTTCCAGTTTCTTACTGATGGGAAGGAGACCGACTGCTCTGGATACAGAGCAATCCTAAGACTTAAATAAAAAGGAGTGGAGCAAAACTATTATGACATGATTAGTTGCTGAGCTGGAGCTGTATGTTGTGACATACTCTTACACATAAATGATCCAGGTGAGGAGTTGCAAAAAGGTTCCATGAGACCCCGTGCTGCAGCCTCTAAAATGCATTTTGTGTTTCACATCAGATTTCAATAATGAGTGAAAAAAGTGTTAAAAGAAGTTCTCCTGTACCTTGTTTTACTAACTACAAAATGGAAGTACTAACTCTCATTTTGTCAAGACATTAAGTGAAAATGGGAAGAACTTATATTCTAGAATGATGAAAAGAACTTAGAAAGACGCTGATGACAATAAATTAATGAGATCTTGCTAGCCTATGGTCCTCACAAGGAGCTACAGGGATGAAAAGAAAAAGGTAGAATACACTCTTTTCTAAATAAATTCAATTATGGTAAACACTGGATCAGGAATTCTTAGAAAAACAGCAGGTAAATATCCTGCTTAGATAATTAAAAGCAGGACTATAGTAATAATACCCAAAATAGCTAAATCCAAATTACTTCTGTTATCTCCTATTTTTGAATGCTTCATTTCAGAAGCAATGTATTGGTAACACACAGTGTTTGAATAACAATATATGTAAGGAAGAACAGAGTGTACTGAAACATGCAGGAGTATTGCTTCCTTCAGGATTTACAAGAGTGGTGTTTGTCATGCCACTACAGTTTTTAATTTATTGTAAAAAGTAGCCTGACTTAAAGGCTTCAGGTGACCTCACTGATATGTTGCACCTTTTGAGCCACAAAGTATAAATCAAAGATACGCAGGTATAAGGTCAAAAGATTATAAAGTAATGTAATACTGCACCTAATGGATGGGTTTTGGAGTGTGTTCTATACTACAGCATCTCAGGTAAATGAAACATTTTTTAAAAAAACAGTGACCTTAAACTTTACAGAATCACAGAATTGTTAGTGTTGCAAGGGACCTCTGGAGATCACATAGTCCAATGCCCCTGCCAAGGCAGGTTCACATGGATAACCTTGCATCTAACTCATTCTAAGAGTACCATTTGTCAGGTGTTGTGCTTTTGTTGTGAACATTACAACAAAAAAACTGCAAATAAAACGTTATCTGATGTTTTGTTTGTTGTTGGTTGGTGGGTTTTTTGTTTGTTTGTTTGTTTGTTTGTTTTGTTTTTTCTTTTTTTCTTTTTGAATTTCAAATATTGGTTTAATGGGATCTGGTTCTCTCTAGAATTACCACAGAGGATTTCTCCTCTGCAACAATGGCTAGCATCAATTAATGTAATATAATAATTTGTTTCTGAGGTAACTCTAAATTATTATCTTTTTCTATGCATATACCTTTTTTCCCCCTCATTCTTTCTCTGAATGCTATAGAATGGCTCTCCAATAAACAGCAGTGGTAAATCCCAGCCAAAACTTCCTGCCAGTAACAAAAGGTGCATTTGGCAAGCTCTGAGCTCACTTCAAATTCTATTTAATTTATTGGAGTTATACTATGATCACTGCAGAGGTGATACACTTGGGAGCATTAGTACACAGACAAATTATAATCTCTCTTGCTTTTACTCCAGTTACATGTGGCTAGAATTAAGTAGCAAATTTTGCTACAAATCAATTACTACCCAATTGTATTTTGTAAGTGGTCTTCAGTCGAGAACTATTGATTTTCTTTCTAAGCTCTGCTTTTTTTACTAATTCATCCATGGAACTGTATTCAGAGAAAAATAAATGATAAAATTATACATATTGAAAGAAGCGTTACTTTAAGACTGCTGAAAAGTAAATTAAAATATTTATCTTGGGATTAACAGTGTACTGTTCACTACACTCGTGGGTTTAGTTAAATACTTGATATAACTGATCCATAAATTTGAATTCCCTACTGCTTCTAATAAATTATAACCATAAAAATACAATTTTGAAAATAGTAACCTACTTTCTATCAAAGTTATCTCTATTCAAACTGAATCAGAAAAGCAAATCTAAATTCACTTGGGGGGACTGTTATGGCTAGAAGTATTTGCTAAGTCACAGGACCAGTAAGAATATTGTGATTTAAATGAGTATTAATGAAAACAGCTTTGGGAGACTCAGAATGCATCTAGAAGACCAAATGATCATCTCAGGTTCTTAAATTGCAGCTTTCCTATTTCCTGTATAATGAAGTTTTGAGGGTGCTGTGCAAATTTTTTTATTTTTGGCTGACTGTATGTTTAAAACATGTTAAGAATTGTTTTGCTTTGTTCTAAGTAATGCACACGAGGAATTAATTCTACTTGTAGATATTCTTTCTGTGTGCAGGTACTGGATTCAGATTTCCATTCTTTGCTTCTATATGAACTGGAAATCAGGTATGTCTCTCTTATTAGCCATCTCAGAGTAAAACCATAGAGGCTGGGAAGGCAGAGAATTAGGAACTTCAAAGCTGAGTGTGAGAACTGGACATTAAGGAGTTATTTGTGTCCCTGTCTTAATTTAGTATAGAAATACACTGAAGTAAGAAATGGATAAATACATCCTGTGCATGGAGTCATGTTTGGATAACATTACTGTAGTTATTCCCTGTGGTAGGAATCCACTCTGTCTGAATGCCAGCTGCCTGACAGAGCCACTTTGTCACTGCTCTCCTTATCTGAGCAGGAGAGAGAAAACAAAATGAAAGGCTCATGGGTCGAGATAAGGACAGGGAGAGATCACTCTGCAGTTACTGTCATGGGAAAACAGGCTCAGCTTGGGAAAATTAATTTAGTTTAATTTATGGCCAATTAAATCAGAGTAGGTTAGTGAGAGGAAAACTGCAGATCTTAAAACACCTTCTCTCCACCCCTGCCTTCTTTCCTGCTCAGCTTTGCTCCTGATTTACTCTGCCTCCCCCCTACAGTGGTTCAGGGAGATGGGGACTGGGGTCTGTGGTCAGCTCATCATACTTTATTTCTTCTCAGTGGAAAGACTGCCCACACTCTCCCCCTGCTCTGGTATGGGTCTACTCCATGGGCTGCAGGTGGATCAGTCTCCAGCATGGGCCTCCCCAGGCTGCAGGGGCACAGCTGCCTCCCCATGGGCTGCACCTCGGGCTGCAGGGGGATCTCTGCTCTGGTACGTGGAGCATCTCCTGCGTGTTCTTCCTCACTGGCTGTGGGATGTGCAGAGTTGTTTCTCTGAAATATTGGCACTCCTCTCTCCAGTCAAAGCTGCAGCTGTGTAGTTTTACCCCACTTGCCCAACATCTGAGTCAGAGGCTCTGTTGGGCTCGGCCTCCACCAGTGCCAGTTCAGGGCCATCCAGCAGGCAGCTGGCACTGGTCCTTTCACACAGGGGAAGCTCCAGGTACCTTCTAGCAGAAGCCAGCCCTGGTAGTGTCCCTGCCACCCAAACTTTGCCATTCCCGCAGTGTAGTTTTGTATTGTGCCAGGACGTGCAGATGTGGCTGTTACAGTGAGAGATGCTTCTCTAAACGTTTATGATTGAGTGACACCAGGTACCCGTGGGACTGCTGAGTTCTGTGAGACCAGCCTGGCCAGCTGATGGAGAGCCTGGTCTGGGGCACTGCTGGAACTGCTGGCCAGGTGAGACTGCACAGGCAGCGTGTCTGCTCTGCCAGCACCAACAGAGCAGCTGACACGGCTGGGGCAAGGCATTCTGTGAAGGGCATTTGAGGGATTGCTAGAGGAGGGACAATTATGAAATCTATTTGCTTCTTGTCTCTTCGAAACAATGCTGGAAAACAGCCTTTGAGGAAGGCTGCAAGCTTTTCCCGCTAGACCACTGGTTACTGCAAGAGACACTTAAAAAGGTGAAGATGGTGAGGATGATAATAGCGGAAAAAAAAATTGATCTTGAATGAAGCAGAGAAAACCAGTCTATATTCTCAATGTAGCAGCAATGGGTAGGAATGTATTGCAAAAATATAAAACCACTCGAGGCCTTACCTAGTATTCTTGACATTCATATTTATTTATGCAAACTACATTAATTTAAATTCTTTGCAGACAGGACACATGAAAAATTTTGGAATTAAGTTCACTTTTGCAAGTGAATGAGTTTACTGTTCAGTATTAACATATAAATTTACTGGTCTGCACTGATGGCTAGGAGAGTGGGAATGTCATTATTATTGTTAAAGAGAATCTAAACATAGAGAACTTATATGAGTTAAAGCTACTCTAGTAACTAAAAATGGTTGCATGCTTTATTTTGCACAGGAGTATGTTGTTGATCTCTGGAACTGCTAAGAGATGTGCTAAATTTTCCATTTGTCCTTTTCATTTTATAAGCAAAAGTATAAAATATGCCACCTTTGACATGATGTAAATTTGAATTCACCATATAGAAGCATGTAGATTGGGTCTGAATTGAGACAATGCTATCCCAGATTTTAAGCAAAGATTTTTTCCCCTTCCACCAAATTCAGCTGGCATATTAATTTCTTATTTGCTGAAAATGTCAAAAAGCCTACAAGAGGAATGTTGTTTGCTTCCATACTCTCTCCTTTTGTTGTAAGTCATGTCCTCACTGCTGAAAGACATCAGGAGGTTCAAGGACCCTCCACTTCTGTTCTATCTTTAGTTTTTAATTCAAATGGACTTGAAGACTTTAAAGAAAATGTCACTGGATTAGGTGAGGAGAAATTAGCTAAAGAGGGGCCTAGGTAAATCTGAGGCAGATTTTCAGTGTAAGACCAAGCTTCTTTCTCTGTAGCTGTGCTGATTTGGGTTAGGATTATGTTGTGAGTGTTGGAGACTTCCCAAGGAAGAAGTTGCTGCCTTGGAGATTGATGAGCTCTGTGGAAAGTAGCAGGATCATGGCATAACTTCATCCACAAATGGGACTCAGTAGAAGGTTTGGATCCTTGGTTGTCACATGAAGTGTTTCTCTTCTCTTATTCATGCAGTGCTGAGCTGGCCTCTTCAGATGCCCTTTTCTCGTCAGTAGGGTCAATGCCTGAGAACTGGAATAGGATTAAAAGTGTGTGATGCTGTGATCAATGAAGCCCGTCACAACTGGCACAGTGGAGCTCAAAGAGAGAGGAGGGTTAGATTACTCCATCGTCCAAGTTTCTGGATTATGGTGGTCCTTCTCCTTCTGCATGTGGCAACTGGGATTTCATGACAGGGAATCATACCTCACTGCTCTCAACACCTGTCTCTTAGAAAAAACAGGAACTAGAAAATAATTATCAGTGATTTTTTTAGCTAGGGATATAATCATACACTGATTCCTAGAAAAATGCCAACATACAAGAACACCCAGGCCTAAAGGTGAATTTTCTTCCTCATTTTTTGTCTGTTGCTCCAAAAATGCTTTCAACATCCATTGTGCTGAGTAGTACTTACAGATAGGAACATGTGTGTTCCCAGCAATTCGATGCTGCACTACTGTAGTTTGACAAATGGGGAGAAGTGGCTTGTGTCATGGATATTGACAGTATCAGTCACAGGGCTGTCATGAAATTAAGAAGGGCCATCACAAGGAGGAAGATCCATGAGTGTTTATGCTCATTTGCCCTCTCCATATTTCATTGTCAAGAAGTGGTTATCTGGTATCTTTGTGCTTTTGTATGAAAAAAGCCACTGGAAATTCTCCTTTACTCTGTGTATGACCAGAGAAAATGACACTAATACTTTATGCTACAGATATTGATCAGAGTGGACATTAGTGCTCATTAAAAGGAGCTGTTCAGCACGAAAAACAGAGCTTGGAAAACAAAATTGCCCACGGGTAGCTCTCTTAATGGACTAATTCCCACAGACTTGCACCCACAGGCACTGCCTTTCATGCAGTGCTCATCCCAGCTTTATTGCTGTGCAGAGAGCCCACAGCAAGGATGGGAAAAGTCCTCTCTTGCCTGTATCTTTACTGAAAGAAAGGCACTATTTGTCAGAACCATGTGAGCTGAGTGAACCCTACAAATGAGTACTGAACATAAGCAGGGCCTGCATAAGCAGGGCTTTCAGCAGCTACTGTTTCATGTTAGAAATGGTGATTGCTGAATTTCATCCATCCATATATTGAATGTGACCTTATGTGAAATGATATTTTATGCATCTTTGCACAGCTTCCGTGTAATTTGTGAGTCCCTGTGTGTGGGAATCTGTGCATTGTTTGTAACCATCTACAGATGTGCAGTTCTGCAAATATGATGAAGAACGATGTGAAATATTCTGAAAATACAGTCTGGTCAACTAGTAAATTTGATGTCTGTTCTGATAGTCAAGAAGAGAGCTACTCAATTCTAAAATTTTAAATAGATTACTAAGCTTGATCCCTACAAAGAAAATAATTAGTAAAACCTAGAAATTTCTGGTCTGGCTGTGTTTTCATCCCTAAAATGCTTTTCTCTCACTGGCACCCAGAGAGATTCAAAGGTGATGAGATACATCTTTTCTCATCCTTCCTATTCAGAACTATTAGATTGCCTAACAGGGAACCCAAATTTCTCCAAAAGTCAACACCTTTTCCTTACGTTTCTCCATGCTACTCATCACCATAGTATTTATATGCCTCATGTATTGTCATTGGCTCCTCAAAATATGTCTGCACAGAGAGAATATACCAAGGCTTCATAGAGAAGTAAAATTAATGTATCACATAGTAATGCAGAACATCTATACTAAAGTGGAGAAAAAAGGCTGCCTTTTCTGAGAAGTATCCTTTTATCTTGTGTAAAAATCTATTTTCCTTTCCACATTGTGTAATTTAAAGGAAGCCTGAAAGTGACTTAAACCTGGTATTACATCCTAACTAGACTTGGCCCACCCCATCTGTGTGGTTTGGGGCTTTTTGGCTTTTAGCAGCATTTTGTTGATGATATTATGATTTCAAATGATTAATTAAATTTTCATTGATGATATACATCCTTTTATTTCTAATGAGATTAATCACTAGGGTTTTGTTGTTCACCAACTTAATATTAGTACTGTCTGTGCCTGTGTACAGGATGCAATACTTTTTTTGAATTCAGATTCTTTAGAGATACCCTGACTTCTGTCACTTCTTAACAGCTCTAGAAGGACATAACATATTTGAAGGGGTGTGATTCCAGTGGTGATACAGTGCAGCACAACTCTGTAAGACAGATCTTGAAAACCAGGGTATTATTACATTATATCATTATCTGGACTTTTGTCACAGGTTTTCATAATAAGCTTCAAAGAAGGTGGAAGCCCAGATCTAAGCTTCAGGTTTTTCAGAAGTGTTTCTATAACAGAAGCTTTGTATTCTCTGCACTTTGACCAATAATCTCCACACGACCATTAAGGTTGAAATAAAACAGGCTTCTCTATCTGGAAATGTAAGGTGAAAATAGAAAGACTGAATTTTAAATCTTTTATTCTATTTTATTCATTTAAATCCCTCTTGCTTCTCTGAATTTTCCTTAATCTATCTGTTATCTAATCAGAATTAGAGGTGGAGCATAATTATCTGTGAATCCGTTTCAGTAGGTTGATTAAAGATAAAAGATAAAAGTACACCAAATATGAAGCAGGTTAAGGAGAGCATGGAGAATGCTGGACCTGCAAACCACTTTTGTAGATTGCCAAATGATATGTCATTAAAATAGCCTTTTTCATAGCATTACAACGTGAACCAGGATCATGGTTGTTCCAGAATACAGACTGAATGAAGAATCCATTCATAATGCAGTTAACTGCTACATTTCATAGGTTTATAGTTTTCTGAAATTCATTGTGTTTCGGGGGGCTTTAGCTCTAGTTCTTGAATACCTTGTATTTCCAGACATTCTGAGTAAATAACAGACAGACAGTATATTTCACTTAATTATTTTACACTTCTGTATACAATTTGACATATTTTAAAGCATTAAAGAAAAAATCTATTTTTAAGTCTCCCTCAATTTTTGTGGCTTAACATTTTTAGAGGTAGCTAGAAAGAATTTTGCAAGTTTTATGTAAAATTCATCACTATCTCTG
This sequence comes from Prinia subflava, assembly GCF_021018805.1. Lineage (NCBI taxonomy): Eukaryota > Metazoa > Chordata > Aves > Passeriformes > Cisticolidae > Prinia > Prinia subflava. The sequence continues at coordinate 13,401,754 of NC_086256.1, read as the reverse complement.
TGATGAAATATTTTTTGTGTTTTTGTAGATGCAAGTGCCTAAGTCTAAAGGAGTATCTTCTCATTAGTTTCTTCTCCAGATGTGTTAGAGAAAACAGCTTTAATGAGATAAAGTTCCTCATTTTTTCAAGAGAGTATACATTCTAGTTATAGAGTAAGTGCAAAGAAGTTACTTAGGGCACAGACCTGTTGTAGGTTCTGTCTCTCATTGTTTCTTAATTATAAAAATCTTAACTAAAAGACAAGTATTTGTTAGATGTTTATAGAAGTTTATACATCTACTATTAGATATTTCATCTGTTGTGTATATTTAAAGTCTTGCTTTTTCCTATTTTTGTTTTGGTTATTTTTGTTTGGTTGTTTTTTTTATTTTGATTTGTTCTAGAGGAGACTGTAAGTAGCTTTAGAAATACACACCATGGTATCAGGTGATCTTGCAACCCAGAGGTCAGATGAGTGAACTGACATAGCATTTTTAAATGTTCTGCTTTGTCAGGAGGCTGACAGTTCTCCTGCTATGTACATAAAATTATTGCTGTGAATGCTAACGTGGTTGTCAGGAGCAGTTTCGCCATTCTTTTTAGCCTGTGTCATGTAAGATTCCTTTAAGCAACTAAAAAACCAGCCATAATCCATTTGATTTTCTGTCTTCCCATGAGGAAAAGTTTTGACAGATGATAAATAGCAACTGCTGACAATCATCAATGTGGAGCTATCATGCTTTTACTTTAAATACAAAAACAGAGTTGTAATGTCACTAGGGATAAGACTTTTGACACATAAGAGACAAATATATAATCCTCAGAACTGAATCACTATTGGGATCTGAGGAAATGCAATAAAGCACAGCTGCTTTTAGAATCTCACAAAGTCAAACTAAAGCTAACTTTGATATCTAGAATTGTATGCATGTTCCAATCTGGGATATCTTGCTGTTGAGCCGCAAGCTGCAAACGTCAGTGAATGCATGTGCACAAAGTAGAAAGACACTTTACATCACTGTCTTGTTTAATTAGGGCCAAAAAGGGACCAACATCAAAATAAAGAATAGTGCTTTCTGAGCCAGGGCTAAAGTGACAGATCTTTTCATAGTAAAAAGCCAGTCACACTTGTCATACTGCAGTATTTTAGTCTGTGCAACTTATTTCTTGCAAGTATTTTACCCGTTTACTCATAAAAGAAAAATTGTTAAAAATTTAAATAGTAACTTTAAGTACTTTGTGCTGGCTGGCAGGTATAGCAATAAAATCTGATATAGACTTTTGTCTGACTGAGTGTTTTGAAAATTTTTCATCTCCCCAGACAGGAAAGTACCATCAAGGTACTGATACTTTTAGCATAATCTCTCTTCTAATGTAAAGCTTAATGTATTTTACAGCAATTTTCGAAACAGAAGTCATTAATATGCAACCCTCTTCTTGTAACTGACATTTGAGTCTGTGTTTATTTCTAATATACACGGTAAAGTTTCAGTTCCATGCTTTCCTTACCAAAAGCAGGAGAATGGGGAAAGAGAAAGTGGTTTAGTGAGAAATTGAGTAGTCCTGTGTTACATAAGATGTTACATAAGTCCTGTAGTATCAGCATAAAATAAACAGTAGGTCAGGTGGGTAACACTAAATTATGTTGGAAGAGTTAATCTAGTTAAAACACATGGACTAAGAAAATTCTGTCGTAATATGATTTCTTCTAGGGAAGAAAAAGGAATATTTGTGTTTCCCCCAAGCTTTTAATTATTCCATTCCACTTTCATTAACACTACCTTTTATCTTGATTTGAAAATGCAGAAGGATTAGAAATAATACCATGTTTATACCAAAGCACTTTTCATGAAATGAGAAATAATTTCAAATAATAACTTTTTAAAACGTAAGCCAAAAGACAACACCTTTATGCACATCCCCTTTAATGCAATTATTTTCCTCTCCCCTTTTGTCACTCTCTGGCTTTGATTACGAAATTCTCTTGGTGCTTATGTGGAGGACAAGCTGTGTGGCTGAGCTGGAGATATCTTTGAGACTGAGATTTGAGACTGGAATATTTTTTCACCACTGTGAGGTGCCTCAAAAGGCCCCCTTGCCTAGAGGAACATGTTCCATAATAGCTGTAAGAGGAAAACGTGTCTTTATTCTCATCCATGTGGTTCTAAATCATAGCTGCTGTCCTATACTGTGACAATGGTTTTTGTAATGTGGGATTTCTGGATTGATTTACTAACGTGAAGGAATTTTTACCAGCTGATCTACCTCTGTTTACTGAGAATCACTGCTGCCTAGCTTTATGTCTATAATGGGCCTCATTCCCAATTCAGGAACAGGAGTCCAGTGAGCTACACACACTCCCAATGCAAACTTTTTTGCATTAATTTCAGAGACCTATTTTATGTAGATATTAATGTTGTGAGGTTGCAGTATCCTTTTTATTTTTAATACATGGGGATGAAAATGGTCTGTGTATTAACTTTAGAAATGTATTTTGATGTCATTGACTTCCTAGATGTTTTAACTAGAAATGTTTGCTTTAAGCCACTAGAAAAGGAAGTTTAGGGCGATAGCAGTCAATACCGTTCCTGTCTGTTAGATAAAAGCTGCTTGCATTAGTGTTCCATCATGTCTTAATGTGACAAGCTTGAAGTTAAGACAAGAAGGAATCTATGGAATGGATAATTTAAGCAGAAGTACCCAAGTGTAACAGACAGCAGAGAAACTGTATTTCCAGCTTGTGAAGTCTCAAAGGAGCAGTGTTTTCATGTAATAAACAGAAAATCCACCATCAAATGTTCTCTTTCATGCTTCTGGGACACTGACCATTCACTTTTAAAGAAAACTTGGGATCTTAAAAGTGTGTTCAAAGTATGCTTTTCCTGTCACATCTTGCAAATCTTATCAAATTAAACTTTGGAATTTAGACTTTTAGAAGGAAGCATAGTGAATATTCGTTCTGCAATTTAGGACTTACTGAAAATGTCTGGAACTGCAGAGATTCAGAGCAATGTGATGAATAGCTTTAATGAACACATCAAATACAGATGACAAATCTACAGCTGAAATGGAGTCCTCCTTTGTACTGTTAGTACATTTTGGTTTCAGCAAAACTAGAAGGAAAATAAACTGAAGAAAAGCATATGATCTCCATACTATTTATTATAATATAGGCATTGAATACATTGTTACTCTGATTTAAATTTATGAGAAAAACTATTTAAATCCTCATCAGCTCTACTAAATTCATGAGCTCCAGGTCTAAATAGCTATTTGTGTTCTTAAATTTTACAGCCTGCCAAATGTCAGGGTTTTTTTTCTATTTAGCCATCTAACTCTTAATCCAGGCAAATCCTCAATGGCTTTGTCTAGTCTGGTCCCTCTGTTAGTTTTTCTTCCTTCCATGAAAACACTGTGACTCCATTTGGGTCAGGCAACTTAGCTGTGACACTCTTACAGGAAACAGCTCTCTTTCTATGGGAGAAATTAAATATTTCTGAAGTCAATCAAGATGGCACAATACACACCAATAACAATAAAACAAATGTATTAATTGCTTGGTTTTCAAGAAGCCAATCAGCACACTGTAATACCCTAAGAGAAAATATCTGGGAAATAGAAGTGGGTTTTTTAGGCATGTTATCAATCTACTCAGTGTAGTACCACCACTTCCACTTCTTTCATTCAAGAGAAGTACATTGAACTGAACTATCATTCATTTATAGTTAACGTGGTTGTTCTTCTAATGTGAACGTCTGAGGTTTTTTGTATTTTATCTTTTGTGGCACAGTTACTAGTACCTAGAAGGAGCTTAGCTAGTGATTCAGTTTCCAAAAACTGATAGAAATGTGAGAATGACACAACATCATAAAGGAGTGCTGATTTGGGTTTTTATAGCTACAATATTTTTTCATGAGAAAATATTACCTTACTGTGTCTAGTAGCTCTTATATTCATTTGCTTGGCTGAACTTTTCTTGGAGGCTTTTATGGTCAAAAGGAAAACAGCACACCAGACTATGTTATAGCTAATATGTTTTTTGGGATGTAGGTAATTGGATGAGAGTTCTCAGTCAGAAACAGAAGAGAGGAGTATCCAAAACGCTGTGTTACTCTGCATTAGAGATCTCCCTTGATTTTTAATAGAGAGCTTTGGGAAACCTTCAAGGTGGAAACAAGCCATATTCCTGCTAAACTGTAATGAGAAGCACTTAAAACTAATCTTTGTGCTTCTAGAATCATCTTTCCAAAAAGTCTTTTAAATACAGAAATTGTTTTCTCCAGCTTGGACTGCTCATTTGGATGTCATCCCCTGTCTGTTGCTACATATGCATATTGGTCTTACAGAACTTGCAAGTCCAAGCCGAAAGAGCAATGAGCAGAGTGGGCCTTTCTGAGTGGGAGAGAGGGGGAACAATTTCATTTCTGAAAACAGGTGCTTCAGAAAGGTGAGATCATGTTTTTCACACTTGCAATCCTGTCCCCTCCCCATCAAGGACTTCTCTTTCATTTTGCTTTGATCAGGCGCTACAACAGTACTGACAGGGCTTTCTGCAGGTTGTGTTACACACAGCACTGCTGTGATGTGCAGGAAACTCTGAATGGGAGGCAAAGGGAATTAAATGCATTTGAGTGAAAAGCTTTAAATGCATGTCTTGTCCTGTAGGAGCTGATTGTCAGGGGCTCTGCACACTCTGTATAATCCCCCACTGGAAGTTTTGGATGTTAGGCATTTAAGCACTCAAGTAAAGCCTCGTATCTTGTCGGAGTCACCCCTGGTACTTGGGTTTTTAATTTTTACATGGGTAAAAATGAAATAGGTTTTAACCTTGTTTCCACTGCAGTCCTATCTTGCAGTTTGTGAAGAAATAAAAATAAATGAAAGAAGGAGTCCTAAAGGGCAAATATATATGGAAGGGGGAAGAAAAATGCTTTTTAAAAATTTTTAGCACTTTTCTTCATCTCTGTGTTTTTATTTTTCATCTTTTGTGCAATTTCTGCTTTCTCATTACTCACTGGTTTCTTCTTCCACCTTTCCTCTTGTTTTGTAACACATTCATACAATTCTTTTTCTGAAGGCTTCCCCCAGGCTACTCTTCATCTCTCTAGAAAATTCTGTTGCCTTTCGTTAGCAACCCTTTTATTTGTTCTCTGCTCCTTTATGTGTCCTACATATATTTCAGTTCTACTTCAGATTCCTTATTTTTTAGGGAGGAGGTTTGTTGGTTAGTGGGTTTTTTACTTATCATTGATTTTATAAGCTTTGGAGGTTCATTTTTTCCCTGCCTTTTTATGATGCCTGTCTTGTTGTTCACACAGAATTTCTGCTGGTCAAAGTGCCCAACCTACAAGACAGTGCTGATTTTTTAATCTAGGCATTATTGACAGAAGGTTTTGGTAAGCCCTGAGTGGAAATTAACTTTTAGTGTCCAAAAGTTAAATGATACTTAATAACATGAAGTAAATAAAATTAGGTACATTTTAAAAATTATTTAAGTTTTTTTTTTGTTTGTTTGTTTTTTTTTTTTAATAATGATGACTTTTTTCTTGAAAGTTAGGTATTTAAAAACCCATTGTTTCCTGTAGTTGATCCTTGCTAGGTGCTACTTTTAATATTTTGAATGCTTAAAAATCAGTCTTCAAAGACCTAGTCGAGTTGTCACACAAATTCTGGCCCAGTTTCAACTTCAACATTGGAACTAGTTTCATGTAGGAACATTAAGTTATTTATATTCTGCCTTTTTGTATGTGAGCCTACACAAGTTTTAGAATACAGGAGAAGTCTGTAAGACTGCATGTTAAAAAAACCTTCTTGAATATTTCCAGATCTCTTATGCATTTACCCATGATTTACCCCATGGCCTAAACAGGAGCCTAACTTTAATTAAATGAGTTGTTTCACTGACTGTCTCAGAAATCTACTGGCTAACAAATTAAGCATGTACTTACATAATTCACTCAGTTATGCCTCTTAAAACAACATTTGTAATAATTTGTGCAGGAATTTTATCAACACGGTTGTCCTTGATGTCAGTGTGAACTATACCTCTAAATTTTTTCAGTTCCTTCAAATTCTAATGAATTATGAGTTCAATACTAAGTATTTTGCACACAAAACTCTTGCTAAGTTAATAGGATGTTTGCCTGTTAAAAATTGTAGAATCAACTGAATCAGTGCAGCCTGCTTTTGAGAACCTAAAATAAACAGGACTGCTACAGTGTGCCTTGGCAAAGTGTTTCAATGTCTAACTGAATTACTGTTTGTACTTTCTAATATCTAATTTAACATTTTGCATTAATTTGGTATCGGACTGTCATCAATCCATGCCCTTCCTCTTAGGATAACACTATGATTATTTGTAAATAATTTTTAAATATCTGCAGCTGACTAACCTGAAGCTGTCTTATCATTCTTCACAGTGAATAACCTATCTTTCCAAGTTTCAAGATGTGTTGATGTCCATCCAGTGATTTATTTCATCCTAGTGATGTCATTTCTGCAGTGTAATTTGGTGATCAGAATTGCACACAGTATTCAGCATGTGGCCTCATTAGTCTTTCATGTGGTACCAGAATGCCTTGCCTTGAAAAAAATTAATTCCCTTTTTATTTTTTCCCATCTTCATTACAATTTCTTTTTCTGAACTTTTGTTTGCCTTTTAATCACTGCAAAATGTTGCTGTAGAATATTGTGTATGATCATGGAAAACACTTTGAGCTACTTTATTCTCACTTTCTTTTCTTGGTCTCTATTCTGTGTTGTGCTTTAATTTAGATTTTGGACTCTATGATTATTTTTGGTCCCTAGCCTCATTACCTTTTACTTCTTTACATGGAACTGCATAAACTACTTAGCATCTCATAAGCCTAATTCTATCCAAATCATTATGACTTTGTTTACTCTGTTCCTCTGTATTTATTACTTCTCAGCTCTGTGTCATCAGCAGATTTAGCTACTTTTGAAAGGATGTCCTCCCACAAGGTCATTTCTCTGTTAGCCTAATAAAAGGGATCCGTGTGTGATCACTTGCTGCACCGTGCTTTCTTATGGGGCCCTTTTCTGGGACAGGCAGATTTTCCAGGGTGTGGGTAGTAAGACAACTCTCTAAACCGTGCAGTGCAGATATCCTGCTCCCAGGGAATTAATTTATACATTTTCCTGGTGAAGTGACAGTGTAGTTTTCAAGTACAATAAAGGAACAGAAGCAGAATTTTGCATCTATGGGGACACAACATGAAACTTGTCCAATAAGAGAAAAATACTATTTCATTAATAAAACTTACAATTAGTCAGGGCGTAGAAGAAGAAACCCTAGTGATCAGTATATCTGTGTGCCCAAACCTCATAGCATCTGAGCTACTTTAGAAGTCAGCTAACTCAAACATTGCAAGCAAAACAACTTTAGACAGGTTAGTCTTGAGATGATCAATAAAACAAGAAGTTCCTTTGTGCAGGGCTCTGTGCTGCTCCAGCTTTCCTGCTCCCTCTGCCATTTAAAGCTACCTCTTATGGATTTTATTGTAAATGTGTCCCTACATTTCAAACAAACAAAAAAAAAGATGTAAAATTAAGTTGTGAGGAAGGAAGCTGTGGTTTACAAAGTGTAATCCTCATTGGATGTACTTCTAACTTTAGGCTTATTATTAAAATATCAGAGTAGTCAATGTCCTTAACTTGAATTTCTTTATATGTTTGCATTTGTCATAAAGAAAATTTATTATTTTTAAAAAAAATGCCACACCTACTGGGTATGTTATTCTTATCAACTTTTTTTTTATACTTGATGTCTCTCACTGTGATTTGATGTAGGTGACTTTGTATGAATAAGGCGATGGAGAACCCAGCCTAGATGCCTTAGAACTGTGTCCAGTTCTCCTACAGAGTGACTCTTCTTGGTCACTTTGACCAGAATGTGTGTTCTTGTGCAGTTTAGAGCCATCACAGGACTCTTTTAATTTAAGTACCTTGGACACCTTAGCATGTATAGGGACTAAATCAGAGGAAATTTAAACTATTACGGCTTTGCATGGCTAAACTAGTTCTGAATAGCTCAACAAAATTACTCACAATGTGATTTGAATCTCTGTAACTGAAGTGGGAATTTGGCAAACAGAACATGCTGGTGAATTTAGTTTATATCTCATGTAGATGTATACACTTCATATAAAACAGCCGTGCAAGGAGACAGCATGGCTACAGAGGGAGAGCATAAGGTTCATTTAGCTAAGAGCAAAATGAATTCTTTGCCTAAGTATTCCCAAAAGAAGGGTAAGGCAGCATTCCAGAAACTGCAATACACACTCCTCAGGGAAAAGTGAAATGTTAAAAGGTTTTACCATCATACTAGAGCTGATAATTAGGCAATTACGACTATTAACTTTGACAGAACACCAGCATTAAATGCATTAGATCCCAGAGTTTGGATGTAGAGAGCTAGGGAAATAGTAGGGTCTGTGCTGAGCCTTTCTGAGAACTAGCTTCAGACAGGTTAGCAATGAAGACCTAGTAGGTATGAAAATAATTCCCCTACATGTGTAAGAAAAAAAGAATGATTCTGGAACAGACACTGAGCAGGAAATTTGTGGGAACATAGCTTAGAAACATTGATAAGAATTGCCTCAAAATCTATTAGCAGTGCATAATTTTAGCAGTGCAGGATAAAGTTGGGCTCTTAAAACCATAGTTAGGTTGATTAACTACTCTGTTTTGCTCTGCTCCTCTACTGGGGGGTTTCAGGAGCAATGTAATACAGTCAAATCAAATGAAAAACTCTCTGAATCCTGAAGTCTTTCCTCAGCAGCAGACTGCTGCATGTATGGGTACAGGGTACATTTCTGTGTTCTCCCCAGGGCATACCAGATCATGAAAATGGGTGGAATGAAAGGAACAGCTTCAACCAAACTGCTGCTGTGATAGAACAAGCAGTAGTTTGCTCTGGAAGATCAAAGAGTGCTACAGACTCTGCTCAGACTTTGTGCTGGTCTCAGAACTGTGTGTGGGTGAATGGAGAGGATTATTCTATGTCAGCAAATGCAGATCTCTTTTATACCACATGGTTCAGTGCAGTTGTTTAAGAAATCCTGTGAGTGAAGACATGGGGTCTGTTGTGCTCTGTCTCTGGTAAAAATTAAAACAAGACCTCCAAACTTTGGACTGTGCAGACAGAGTCAAAACTCATGTTCAGTTAAGTTAGTTTTATGCCCATTTCTTTGAATATGTCTATTGATTTGAAGAGCTGTAACATACAGTTCCTTCTTGTAGTGTTTGGCAAAACTATGGAGGAATTATATTTAGGCAAATAATATATGAAGTCATGATAAATTCATGAGATATAGAACCAAAGCAAAACTCTGTCACAGTTTCAGAATTAGGTAACAATATTTGGCATTTCTGATAGCTTGATTCACTAGAGATTGCCAAGAAACTGTTTGTGAGACTGTGTTCTGGATTTAGGGGCTTCACAGAAATTTGAATCAGCTGTGAATTGATCTCATCACTTCTTCCAGTTTCTTTTCTCTGTGCATATTCTTGAGAAAAAACTAGGTCAAATTCTTCTCCTAGATGTCACCAGTCTAAAAGTAACAAGAGTTATGTACAATCCAAATGAATAACTTGGCTTATAGTTATTCAGTTGAGCAGTGTGACAGCTGAACAGAAGTGTTTTCTCAGATATACAGGGAAATCCTATTTTCTTGGTTTTGTGAAAAAGCAAAACATTTTCTTTCTCACTTTGGCCTTATGAAGACAACTCAGAGCAGTTTTCACAGGTACAAAAGAGTTATTTTTACATGGGAATATTTGTGAAATGAAAAATATCTCCATACATGTATTTGTGCCCTGCTTCCTACAGAAGTGTGCTTTACACATGCCTGCTTGAGGGGAGACCATTTCACAGAACAAGTTTTCCAACCTTGCACAAAATTTTTGTGCCATCATCAGCCCATGATGAGAAATTCATGTGCTTATAGAAGACGTGTTTTAAGCTTTCAGCTGTGTCATTGAGCACTTTTGAGTTTTGGGGTTATAGATGTGAAAGGTTAGAACACATACAAAGCAGGTGAAGAGATGTTGATGCACTGAGACAGGGCTCAAAGTAGGTGCCTTTGTAATTGCAGGCTTGCAAGATCATCAAATTTCTACTGTGAAAGGTTAACTAACTTGAAGCTTTTATCTTTTGTTGAGTTCTGGGCTATGCTGCTGTTTAAAATGTATAGTCACCGTATAGAGTACCCATGCTCTGAAAACTGACAGACCTGGATTTTGGTTTAGGGTTGCCTACAGACATGTTATATCCTCTTATCAGGTCACTGTAGCTTTCTATAAGTTATATTTCTCAGTGGAAACTAATTTTAATATTCTTTAAAAATACATGAAGATACCTAGGTAACTCCCCCTTTTCTCTGTTTAACGTGAGTTGGGGTAGGTGGTGGAGTCACCGTGCCTGGCGGTGCTCAGGAGGTGTCTGGGTCTAGCACTGGGTGACACCGTTCAGTGGTTTAGGGGTACAGTGGCAGTGCTGGGTTGATGATTGGACTTGATGATCTCGATGGTCTCTTCTAACCTGGATGATTCTATGATTCTATAAGGAAACTAAATCAGAAAATGCAACCTCTGATGCACACGGTACTATGGAAAGGTCTTTGGTCCACAACAGGCTATATTACTATAAATATTGCAGTCAAATTTAATTGCAATCCCATACATAAAAATACCCAAAACCACAAACAAGAAAACCTCAACACCACAGAGAAAACATGCCATCAAAAAACAAGACAATCAACAAACACCTAAAAGAAACAAATAAAGAGCAAATAAAAACCACTCAAACCAAACAAATAAAAACCACTCAAATCAAACAAAACTGTTTATACAAAACCAAACAAAATATCAGTCATTTAACCAGCTTAACTTCATGATTAAAATAGCTTGACTTCACTGACACCTGATCTGGTTTTGATTTCTATTTTAACAACCAAGCTGTAGATTTTGTTTACATATGTCAAAGTAGACAAACAGAGAGATGACTTAGATTCCTGTGGTAAGGCTCCAGTCAGCCCCAATTCCAAACCTCTATAGCTGTTTTAATACTACATTCTGGGAAATATAATAAAGCAGGTCAACTGTACTGTGTTTTCTATAAAACCTTTTGAATCAGAAACTGGCTTATGTCACTTCAAGCTTGTGCAAAATAAACATTCTCACCAGTATGAAGAAATCTTCCTTGCCATATTGCTTTTGGAGATATTATGTTTAGTTCTGAATTAAAAAATAAATTTAAAAAATCATCAACCAGGAGGTAAAGACATCAAGACCAGTCTTCATATAATTAAATGCCAGCAAACTGATAGCCATCACAGATTCCAAATAGCAGACCAATATCTTTGTATGAATTTTAAATTATCATCTCAGTCTGGATTCTAGTCATGAAGGCTTCTACTAGAAATTGTTATGGAATCTTTGATTTGCATTCCTCCTTCCAGTAAGTCTATTCATAACATGAACATTATTAATCAAGAACTATTTCCAAGCTTTGTCCTATGTTCATGCAATCAGAAATTGATTTTTACTTCTCTGGAACTGAACTTTGAATTGCTAGTGCTTTTTTTTTCTTGCATTCTTTGCTCCATTTCTGATTAAAATAAAGACAAAAGTTCATAAAGTTCTCCTATTGCAGTATATCACTAGAAAAGTACACTGAGTGTAAATCCAGGGATCTGTGAGAGCAGAACAACATGCTGAATGAAATCTTGGCTGACATATGCCAGGCATCTCCATCTCCCCTCTTACACCGTCTAGCCCTCAAACCAGGAAGTGAGCAGCACTGTGAAGTTGTACCAGCATGTTCCTGTTGATGCACCAGTATGTCTAGCACCAGATACAGGAAACTAGAGAGGTTTGGCAAAGGCAGCTTCTCATTTTCAGTCATTCTTGGAATAGACTGAGGGGGTGAGAAAGCAACCACTCTTTCCCTGTGGAGACTCTGACAGGAGCAATACAAAAGGTGTACCTATAAAGAAGTGCATTCATGCAAGCACCCCTGAATTATCAACACTGCTTTCATCACAAATCTAAGCATAGCCCTATACTAACTACTGTGAAGAAAATGAATTCTATCTATTCTAGCACATACTTTATTTACTTTTTTTTTTTCAGATGACCAACTAAATCATTTGATTGGGCAAAAGTATTGTGTGGTAGATTTCTTTCCTTCTGGAGTTTTGGTTTTTGTAGTTTTTTGGAATGTTTTCACTAGAAGTCCAATATGTAGCACTGTTATATCTAGCACTTCAAGTGTGTAAAAAATGAGACCTTTGAGATGAAATTCATCTTTTCCTTTTAAAAGGGAAAATAGTCAAATAGGAAGTCCTAGAAATATATACTACAGAAAGGAATGTGTTTTCAAGGATACTTAAGATTTAATCTTTTCTAGTCTTAATAGAGGAAACAAGTCTTAGTTGGAATCACTGGCTGGCAATCACACTTTTCAGCTGTTTACCTGAAATATTTTTTTGAAGACAGCTTCTAGGTCTCACTTATAAAGGGGTAAATGCATGCAGGGATGATGACAAGCAAAAATTCCCAAAGGAGTAGATGAAAAATGAGTGTGCCTAGTTTACATTGTTTCTTCTATTGCAAAATCCTAGCAGGGAGATGGTTATTGGTTGTTGGATGAGCTAAGGAATGTTGAAAACTTTAGCTGATTATGTCTGCCTCCACCACCAGTTGTCTTTGTGACATCAGGTCTATAATAATAGGTGTTTTAAAGGAGACAGTATCAGACCAACGAAACTGAAATAGGTGCTTAAAAACTGGATTTCTGTCTAACTTGGTTGTCATGCTTCTACATTAAAATATTTAAGTTGATTATAACTGTGTGGGTGTTATAAAATATATATTTCTAAATCACTTACAGGTGGTAATACATCACCCATGTCTCTGAGTCTCTAATTACTTTTCCAGAAATATAGAGGTCAGTTGTCTGCTACCTTTTATTACTACTTCCTTGAACAACAGCTTTGAATAGTTATGTGGAGAAAGAATGAATGAGTAAAGAAGTTTAAAACCTGGGGGGAAATATGTTTTTTAAGTATTTGATCTTTAGTTTGA